>NC_137978.1:57257141-57597218 GCF_963924665.1 Micromys minutus | reverse complement strand
CTCCCATTTCCTTGATTCATGATCCATGCACCTCCTTAGCACGTCAGTGAGAGGCTGTGGCTTTGTGCCCCCATTGGCACCTACCAGGGGACTGACAGCCAAGGCCATACGGCCTCCTCTAATACCCACATTCTGTTGCTTCCCTGACTGCTGTACCTGTGCCTGCTCCTGCCCATGCAACTTTTCCTGCCCCTGCCGCCTCCCTGCCCACAGGAGCACCAGTGTCTGCTTCGTGGTTTTGGTGTTTTTGCCATCGGAGCCCAAGCCTCACCAGCATATGGTGACTTGTCAGGGCCCCTCTGCACAATCCGAGGATTCCCTGAGCATGTCCAGGAACAGAACAGGTGGCTCTCAACGTTTGTTGGGTGAATACAGGTGCTCAAATAGAAACATGACTTTATCTTTCATGGCTTCCCTCCTCCCATGGTATTCCACTATTGCTTCTTCCTGGGTTCCTGAGGATGTCTTCTGACCTCTGCTCCCTCCTCTTTGTTCTCCAGCTGTCCTGTTCCTCTCCTTTTCTCCCATTGACACCTCCCTCTACCGTGGGAGCCTATAAACCCCAGAATTGTGCCCTGCTCACCCCCACGATGTCTCGTTCATAACATGCAAAGGTCATGGTGACTTCAAATGACCTTTGGGTGCTGTTGAGGCCCAGGGTAGAAGTTTCTTTGTGGTCCCTTGATTCCAGTTCTCTCTCTGCCTGAGGTATTTGAAGCTACTCTGAATAGACTGGTTGGCTCTATCCTAACCCAAGCTCCCTTGAGTCGCAGTTTCTGGGAGCCAGGAGCCAGGATGAATAGACAGCTGTCACAGCTATGGGCCCTGGCAGGTTCTGCAGATCTAGTGGCAGCAATAGGAACAGGTGACCTGCAGCTGACATTTGGGGATAATGCATGTCTACCCTCTGCTACTCTGGCATTCAGTCCTCGCCAACTTAAGGAACTTGGAAGCTCCCAGAGGCCAGGCAGGATGGATGGAGTCCCTGCTATCCGTTCAGTCTGTGGTGTCTGCTTCTCTGTCTTCCAGGGGTAGGGATCAAATTCCTTGTGTATGGTAGGTGTGCTTTAAAATGCCAACCCCTGAATTTTAAGTGTTGTCAGTCAATTCACTTAAACCAGCTATCATCACTAAAATCAAAATGTACCTATGCTGGGTTTGACCCAGTTGGTACTTACCCTTTCTGTGGTCATGGGGAATGTTCTTTACAGACTAGGCAATGGGCAATCTTCTGTAACTGCTTCCTGCTCACATCCTAGGTTCTCTGTTCTGGCAAACTGTTCTCTCTCTCTCTCTCTCTCTCTCTCTCTCTCTCTCTCTCTCTCTCTCTCTCTCACACACACACACACACACACACACACACACACACACACAGGTGTGCTAATGAATCCGTGGGTCTATGTGGAAACTAGAAGACAACCTCAGGTGACATCCTTAGGAACTCCATTGACCTCCTTTAAGACAGTTTCTCCTGTGCTGGAGAGATGGCTCAGTGGTTAAGAGCACTGACTGCTCTTCTAGAGGTCCTGAGTTCAAATCCCAGCAACCACATGGTGGCTCACAACCATCTATAATGAGATCTGATGCCCTCTTCTGGTGTGTCTGAAGACAGCTACAGTGTACTCACATATAATAAATAAATAAATTAAAAAAAAAAAAAGGCAGTTTCTCCTTGGCTTGGAGTCTACTAGTTAGACTTGGTTGGTTGGCCTGAAAACCCCAGAAATCCCCCTTTCCCTGCCTCCCAAGTCCTGAGGTTACAAGGGTGTGCCACCATGCCCAGTCTCTTTGGGGCATAGCCTAAGCCCAGGGTTGTGTTCTTCTTAGAATACCTTTGTCTGCTTTAGATAATTGTCTGCAGTAGGAAGAGTTGGGCTGGGAAGCTGGGAAGTAAGCAGACAGAGGCACACAAGGGTGATGTATCTGCAGTCGTGCTAGAGGTGAGCTAGGATCTTTAGCCTCTTCCCACAATCTTAACCTGCTCCTGGGACAAGAGGCAAGCGGCAAAGACACCCTGATTCTACGATCCCCAGACTTACCCTCCCATCTCGTACTTCACAGGTTCTTCCCACGGCAGCCACGGGACCCATGTCAACGTCACCTGCATTGTGAACGTCTGCAGTAGCTCTGACCATAGCTCTCAGTGCTCTTCCCAAGCCAGCACCACAGCCGGAGACCCGGATGCCAACCCTTCAGAGTCCCCAAAGGATGAGAAAGTCCCCTTCTCCCAGGAGGAGTGTCCTTCTCAGTCCCAGAGGGAGACCACAGAGACACTGCAGAACCATGACAAGCCCTTGCCCCTCGGTGTGCCCGATGTGGGCATGAAGCCCAGCCAACCCGGCTGGTATGACCAGATTGCAGTCAAAGTGGCCTGACCCCTGACAGGGGTAACACCCTGCAAAGGGACCCCCCTAGACCCTGAACCCATGGAATTTCATGACTTTTTCTGGGCCCATTTCCTTTAGTGGCCTCCACAGCCCCAGTTGCAGGTCAAGTGAGGGTTGAGGCAGGAGAGTGGCCAAAAACTGCCATGGTGTTTTACGGGGCAGTCCCAGGAAGTCCTTGCTCTTTTGTGACCCTCTGGATCTCCTGGGCTCTGGCCTGATTTTTGCTTCTGAGAGGCCCCAGTATTTTTCCCTCCTAAGGAACTAACATCCTCTTGCATAGGCTTGGAGAATGGATAGCACCTAAATGCTGACACTGCAGGACAGTCCCGGCAGGTAGGAGGAAGTGGTTCCCTGGTAGAGAGCAGAGGCCCTTCGGATTAGTGCTAGACTCTTAGGAAGTATCCTCTCCAAACTCACCGAAATCCTTTTGATGCAAGAATCAGAGGCCCCAACAGAAAGGATTGCTCTGCTGTAAGGTGCTGGGGCTGTAACTCAGTGGTCCAGTGTGCTTTTAGCACACCCTGGGCTTGATCCTCAGCACCACACGCAAAAAACTTAAGCAGGCAGCAGCTGACAGCACAGCCTGCCCCCTGTGTGGTCTGCATCCTCTGCCTTTGACTTTTACTCCTGTGGGCACACGGAAGGCTGGAGCTTCTCCTCCTGGCCTTCTAAGGAGCCCTTCCAAGGCCACACCTTCCTTTAGGGAATCTCAGGGACTGTAGAGTTCCCAGGCCCCTGCAGCCACCTGTCTGTTCCTACCTCAGCCTGGAGTACTCCCTCTAACTCCCCAACTGCTTGGTACTGTACTCGCTGTGACACACACACCCCCGCCCCCGCAAGTGCATGTCCGGGTTACGCACCCTGAGTTGGAACAGCTGATGGCATCAGTTGAAGGGTCCATCCGGAAACAGCTGAAGCCAGCTACTTTGCCAAAGGATTCATGCCCGTTTTTTAATCAACCTGTTCCCCTAGCATGCCTGGAAGAAAAGCGTTCAGGAGACCCCTTAAGACGGAAGTTCAGTCTCAGGTATTTGGATGCCATGCTCACAGATTCCACAGGATATGAACTTGTTAGAGGATCCCGGTTGTTACCATGGAGAATTAAAAAGACCGGCACTCAGGAATCAAGATATTGGACACTTGGGACTGACTTGTAGGTCTCTGTAGCGTCAGACTGGAGCGGCTAAGGAAGGAACACATCTGCCCTCTGGTGGTCAGTCCTGGGATGACCTTGGGCCTCCTAGGCACCAAGTTAATGAATTGGAAAGAACTGTTTCTGGACGTGGCCTCAGCTCCTGCGCTGGTGTGGATGTCTACAGGGTGTGCTAAGGAGTATTTGTACTGTATGCTGGGGAGAATTTCTGCTTATAAATGCTTTTTGTTATTGTTTTGCACACTGATCCCTGGCTGTGTCTGGGGACTGGTTGGGATTTTTCTGTCGTCCCTCGGGCCCACCTCTAATGTGTGAAGGAGAGATGGTTAGTTGGATTTAGGAGGTCCATGTAGTAAAGAGCTCTGGAGCCACCCCACCCCCAATCCCACAACCACTCTTTTAGAGAACTTGGCTGCCTTTCACTTGTAGCCTGTGGATTCTGAGGAAACATCCGGTCAAGTCGTCTCCAGGTGTGCCCCTATCTCCTGCTCTAAGTCTGGCCTTCCTCATTGTGTTGTGGGAAGGAGAAGGGGTTCTGTCATCTAGGAAGCCCGAACCATGGGTCCGAACAATGGCTGTACCAGCTTAGACCAGCTCAGGGCTCTGTGAGCAGGGGGTGGCGGGGGGGGGGGGGTCAGGGAATTGTTTGACTGCTGACTATGACGCATTTCTAAAGGATGGGTAGTCTAGAATCCTCCCTCCTTCAGTTTGTGTATGTGTGGGTGTGTTGGTGTGTATGCATGTTTGCATATATCTGTGTGCCTCTGTGTGTGTGGTGTGTCCCTGTATGCATGTGTGCCTGTGTGTGGAGGCCAGAGGTTGGCTTTGGGTTTTCTTTTTTTAATGTACTGAGGCAGGGCTCTCATCAACACCCAGAGCTTGCACATTTGCTCGTCTAGTTCGCTTCATGGATCCCATCCCTGCCTCTGGAGTGCTCGGATTACAGGCAGGCTGCCATACCTGTCCGGCATTTACATGGATACTAGAAATCTGAATTCTGATCCTTAGACTTGTGTGCCCAGCATCTTATTCACCAAGACATCTCTCCGAGGGCTTCCCTTCCTACTTAATGAGTTAATTTTGGACTGGCAAGATGGCTCAGTGGGTAAAGCAGTTTGCTGACAAACCTGATGACCCGAGTAAGGTGGAAGAAAACTGTCTCCTGCAAGTTGTCCCCTGACCTCCGCCCCATACATGCTTCTGCACATGTGCACATGCACATTCTTGCACACACATACACACTCACATACAAGAAATGTAATAAATTTTTTAAAATAAATTGAGTTTATTTTTATCATTATTTTTGGCTATCTGTCTTGCTTATAGATGGGGTTTTGCTATATACCCAATCTGGCTACATACTCCAGGCACCTTGAACTTGGACATTCTCCTGCCTCAGTTTCCAGAGTGCTGAGTTATAGGCATGAGCAACCATGGCAGGACTCTTGGCATTACATTTTATTTTTTAATCTTTTATTTTTTCATATACGTTTCATACGTTCCAGCATGAATATATGATGAATCTTGCACAATACGAATCTTGTCTAAAGATGACCTTGACTTTGGTATCCTCTTGCCTCTACTTCACAAGTATTGGGATGACAAGTATACTCATACTGTGATTTATGTGGTGCTAGGAATTGAACCCAGGGGCCTCCTGCATTCTAGGCAAACACAATCAACCAAGTACATGCCCAACCCCCAAACTTTACTTTTAACCTGTGATTTATTGACATTGTTACTGAGCAGACAGTTTGACCAGGATTCTGTTGCCTTGAGGAACTTTGCTTTGCCAATGCTCTGTTTAGCAAAGAACACTTACAGAGTTCAAGATCCCAACGCAGCAGTTCTCAACCTGTGGGTATGACCTCTCAGGTATCCCATATCAGATGCTTACATTATGATTTATAACATTAGCAAAATTACAGTTATGAAGGAGCAACAAAATCTTTTTTTTTTTTTTTTTTTAAGGCAGGGTTTCTGTATGTAGCTCAATCTGTACAGACTAGGCTGGCCTTGAACTCAGAGATCAGCCTGCCTCTGCCTCCTGAGTGCTGGGATTAAATGCATGTGCCAGCATGCCCAGTGCAATGAAATAATTCTATTGTTGGGTCACCAAAACATGAGAAACTGTATTAAAGGGTCGTAGCATTAGGAAGGTTCAGAATTACTGCCCCAAAAGATGTGTTGAATCCCCTAGAACTGGTATTACAGACAATTGTGCCAAATGGGTGTTGGGAACCCAAGTTGGGTTTTTTGAAAGAGCAGCGAGTGCCCTTAACTGCTGAGTTATCTCTCTAGCCATAATATACTCTTTTTTTTTTTTAACTATAAAGTTTAGCATTTTGCCAGGTGTGGTGCATGTTTTCAATCACAGCACTTAGGAGGCAGAAGCAGCTAGATCTCTACGGTTTAGAGGCCAGACTTGTCTACAAGGTAAGTTCCAGGTCAGCCAAGACTACGTAGAGAGTCCCCGACTCCAAATACATGTGTTCTTGAAGCCAGAGAGCTGGCGTGGTGGGTAAAGAGCCTTTCTGCTGAGGTTGACAGCTTGTGTTCTGTCTCGCATCTCACATGATGGAAGGGCAGAGCTGACTGACCTCCATTCCTACACCCACACATATTCATAATAAACATCATTAAATTTTTAAAAAGTATGTACTATTCTTGGCTCGAACTGGAGCTCTGTTGTGTTTGCCTGGCATGCACAAGGCACTGGGTTCAATCCCAGACACTGCATTTATTGGGTAGCCTGTAGTTCCTACACTAGGAGGCAGAGGCAAAAGAATCAAAAGTCGGTCATCTTTGGTTACATGCCAATTAATTCAAGGACAGCCCAGGGTGCATGAGAACTTGTCTCTGAAAGGAGGAGGAGGAAAGAGAGAAGGAGGAAGAAGAAGAAGAAGAAGAAAAAAGACAACACTAGCATTGTTCTTTTGGGCAGACCTTTAATAGATCATCTGCAAGTTAGTGTAAACCTTGTTTTTAAAACATTGCAACACTGTATTAAAGCCAGAAGGCAAATACATTAAGTACACATTAGTTAACTTTTCTCATTGCAATGAGGAAAAACATGACAAAAACAACCTAAGGAAGAAAGCTTTTTAGTTTTTGGTTTTGGTTTTTTGGCTCCTGGTTTGAGAGTCCAGGCCATCATGCAAAGGAAGGCAGGCAGCCGGTGGTTGGTCACACCGCATCTGGAGTCAGGAAGCAGATGGAGAAATCCTGCCCCGCTTACTTTTTTTCCCTTTAGCTCAGTCTGTGTCCTTAGCTCTTAGAGCGGTGGTTCTCAACTTGTGAGCCTCGACTGATTTAGAAGTGTCATATGAGATCTCCTGCATATCAAATATTTACGTCTCGATTCGTAATGGTAGCAAGATTACAGTTATAAAGTAGCAACAAAATAATTTTAGGGCTGGGGGTGGGGGTCTCCTAAGGGGCTGTGGCATTGGGAAGGTTAAAAACACTGCCATAGAGGGTGAGACTCACCATCTGTGTTAAATACCCTAAACAGCTTTCTGTGTGCTTTCATGGCTGCTCTGAACAGTCAAATTTGACCATGAAAATTAACTGCAGAACCAATCACTTCTTTATTGATTTTCAGATATTATACCAAAAGAAGGGGAAAAAAGCTCATGAACTCTTTTGTTTGGGTTGGAGGTTAAGACAGGATCTTATGATGTAACCTTGGCTGGCCTGAAACTCACTAAGTACACCGGGTTGGCCTTGAACTCATAGAGTCCGCCTCAGCCTCCAAAGTGCTGGCATAAAAGGCATGTGCCACCATACCCAGATCTCCATGAATTCTTTACTCTGGCACTGAGCATTGAAATGCCAAAGGTGTAGGTGTAGCTTAGTTGAAGAGCATTTGTCTACATTCTGAGAGGGGGGGGAAATACAGAAAGGAAGAAAAAGAAAGGAAGAAGAAATTATGACTCATTGATAGGATTTTTTGAGACACAGTTTCATCCTCAGGATCACAGAGAAGCTAGACAGGCTGGCTCTAGAGACTCAGCGAGTGAGTCAAAGCACGTGGAGCTCAGAGCTAGTGAGGAACCTGATCCCACAGCCTGTTCTGAGCATGTCATCTGAACCTAGCCCACAGTGTGAAGTAGCTTTCACAGCAAGCTACGTGTGTGTGTGTGTGTTATTTATTTCTCATATATATGTAAAAATTGAAATTTTATTTACTTAGAAGCATTCAGAATGTCAACAAAACAGCTGCATTTTTTTTTCAATTAACCGAAAAACAATTATCTTCATATCAGCTGCATCAGAGACAACTGGAGATGAAAAGAAAACAAAAACAAAAACAAAAACAAACCCAAAATAAACCAAAAGAAAAAACATGGAAAAAAAAGAACAAAACAACAACCAAAAGCCCAACAAAACTACTGTCCCCATATATAACTAATCTGTGCTGTGCACCAACAAGAAACTACCTTAAATTTCCATACCAATTTACATCCCCCAGACAGTACCAGGCAAGGTACTGTTGAAGGCTGTTGAAAATACCACCAGGACAGGGCTATCTAAAGACACATTCAGTAGTGTGTTAACTATATTAAAAAGAGGTTGAGTTCCATTTAAAGGCAAGCACTTGGTGGGGTGGGGGGCAGGGTTTGAGAGTTACTTCATCCATTAGGAGCACTGGCTGTTCTTTCAGAGGACTGGGGTTTGATTTTTGGCTCAGAACCATCTGTAACTCCAGTTCCTGAGAATCTGATGTTATGGTACTAGCCCTCTTTTAAAATTAATTTTGTCAGGATAGTTTATCACAGTAACAGAAAAGAAGGCAAGACAAGTAGAAATATCCTGGGCTGGGCTCTTTCTCAAAAAGGTCCATGTTCCTGCCAGAGGCATGCCTACTGCCAGAAGCTAAAGTCACGTCTTATTTGGTAATATGTTCCGCCACTGTGAACACATTGTGGTGACTCACAACCACCTGTAATTCCAGGTCCAGGGGATATGCCATCTTCTTCTGGTCTCCAAGGGCACTGGATGCACATGGGGCACATACATGCAGGCAAACATTCATACCCATAAAATAAAAATTGATAGATATTTGAGAGAGAAAAAAACATAGACTGGGAGTGGATGGGAATAAGGAGCTGCTCTCAGCCATGGTCACAGAGAAGCCAAGGAAATAGACCCATGTGCAGGTAGGGGGAGGGGCATGTGTGCATTTGTGTGTCTAGCAAAGGTAAGGGGGCTGCTGTCCAGTCTGATGACTTGAGTTCCATGCCTAAGACCTACGTGGTGGAGCGAACTGACTCCCACAGTCGACCTTCATGTTCAAAGACAGCTGTGTTAAGAGGGGCATGGTGGGTCACATCAAATTGTCCCAGCATTTGACGGCGGAGGCAGGAGGATCAAGTGTTCAAGGTCATCCTTGGCTACATAGCAAGTTTGAGACCAGACTGAATTGCATCAGATCCTGTCTCAATACCAACAAAAATTCGGACACTGGTGTAATATTTTCTGCAGTTACCTTCTCTTTACCTCTCAGAGATACAGATACCTATGTTTACACTGAACCAATGCAGACAGGCCCAGGAAGTATCCCCATCTTAGGATTCTGAAAAGTAACATGGTTTCAAGATGCTCCAAATTATTTTGAAGGGGGAATTCATTAGTATCCCCCAGCAACACACACACACACACACACACACACACACACACACACACTCAGACACACACTTCACTATCCAGATGGATTCTTTTACTCCGTCTCCTCACAACCTGGTCCTAACTCTGCCCCTGCCTCATCTTTAGGTGGGTAAACTGGCTGTTTCACTGACAAAGTAACAGAAACACAAGGGAATGCGGGCAGCTCCCAAGCCCCGCCCCCATACCTGAACTTGAGCCCATTTCCTTGGCTTCTCTGTGACCATGGCTGAGAGCAACTCCTTATTCCCATCCACTCCCAGTCTATGCTTTTTTCTCCCTCAAATATCTATCTATTTTTTATTTTATGGGTATGAATGTTTGCCTACATGTATGTGGACCATGTGCACCCAGTGCCCTTGGAGACCAGAAGAGGGTGGCATATCCCCTGGACCTGGAATTACCGGTGGCTGTGAGTCACCATGTGGGTTCTGAGAATTGAATGTGGGTCTTCTGCAAGAGTAGCCAGTGCTCTTAACTGCAGAGCAGTCTCTTCAGTCCATGGTATCTCTTACTTATGTCTTTGTTTGTTCACTTTACAGGCTGATCTCTGTCCCCCTCCTTCTGTTCCCCCCTCCCACAGTTTCTCTCTCCTCCCCCCTCCCTTTCCCCTCTGAGGAAGTGGAGCCCACCCTTCACCCCCACTTCCTGGAATCTCTTGAACCAAACATTGTTTCAGGGACTGACTCCACCTTTCCTCCTTCTGCACCAGCCTCCCTGTCTCCACTTTTCCCTGGTTGCTTACAGACACAATGACCCTTTTGTCCCTTTTGCAAAACAACATCCCACCTCTCACCAGAAAACCGGAAAACAAGAGTCTCTGTTGGTGAAATGTGGAGAGAGTGAAAGCCAGTGGCCTGCGGGTGGGCTGTAAACGGTGCAGCTGCTGGAGCAGATGGCACAGACGTCCCCCAGAAAGCTAAACCTATGTAACGAGCCCTGGATTCCACAGGCGCTGAAAATAAACCAAACAGAACAGTCAGATGATCCAGAAATCGCACTTCCGGATATGCACCCAGAAGCACTGCAAACCACACTCCCGAATGGGCAGGTATTTGGCGGAACACAGCCGTTCACTGCGGCGTTCTCCACAAGTAAGAGATGGAGGTACATCACCAAAGATAGACATCGACAAAATGTGGGCTACGCCGCAATGGGGGTCTTCTCCCTTAAGAAGGAAAAGTGGCTTCTGGAAATGGTCCAGCAGTTCAGAGTGCATAGTGCTCTTACCGAGAACCCAAGTTCAATCCCCAGCACCTCAGTGATCACACCAGATGGACTGAAAGCATCCATTACTGTAGCCCAGCTCCAGGGAAGCCAACACCTCTAGTCTCCATGGGCACACATGCGAACACTCATTTATCTTCACATACCGTACACATAAAATGGATAAAAATCAGACCCAGGCATGGTGGCCCATGCCTTCCATCTCAGTCCTCGAGAGGCAGAGGTATGTAGTTTGAGGCCAGCTTGATCTATGTAGTGAGTTCAAGGCCAGCCAGAATCACATGGTGGGATCTTGTCTCAGAAAACAAATAGAAACAAGCAAACAAAAAAACATTGTGCGGTCCTGTCTCAAAAAAAAAAAAAAAAAAAAAAAAAAAAGAGAAAAATATATATGTTTATGTATATGTTAGAATAAAATATAAAATAAAATAGAGAAAGTGATAGAGGAAGACACTTGATATCACTTTGGCTTCCGCGTGTGCATGCACATAGATCCATATAAACAAATGATGCATCTCTCTCTCCTTTTTTAAAAAAAGTACTTCAGAATGAGTTAGTATGAAACGAAGTTGAGATTTGTTGGGTTTCTGATCCTCCTACTTCCAGCTCTTGAATGCTGGGATTATAGGCATATACCACTTGTTAAATTTATATCTGGGAATTAAACCCAGGGTCTTCTTGTCTGCTAGGAGAGTACCAGCTGAGATACGCCCCTAGCAAGGCAGGGTTTCAGTCCGTAGCTTGGGCTGAACGAGAACGCTCCGTATGGCCCAGGCCGACCTCCAATTCACAGCCTTGCTCCTACCTCCTTAGTATGATCACCACAGCAGCAGCTGCCGCTTCGGGAGTTGCTGGATTTAAACTGCATTTTGCTTATTTATGGGCGGTGATGCATACATGCCAAAGCACTCATGTGGATTGTTATGGGACCACTTTAGGGAACTGGCTCTGTCCTTTCATTGTATGGGTCCTGGGCATTGAACTCAAGTGGTCAGGTTAGGGGTAGACACCTTTACTTGCTGAGCTAGATATCTGTCCAGAACAACAGCTGGGGTATATTAAGTACATATACTAAGAAGGCAGATCCAGAGCACAGGGGTTCAGAAAGAGTTGCCCTTAAGCACTATAACTCCCTCTTTCTGTGTGTGTGTGTGTGTGTGTGTGTGTGTGATTCCATCATTTCTGAAGTCACATTGTTCAAAGGATATAATTTACAACCAGATTCAAAGATGAAGCGGGTTTAAAAATTAAGTTACAATACACGAGCTGGCTTATTTATATCTCTTATTATGTAGAGCTTCCTTCTGTAAATGAAGTTATAAGATGGCTTATGAGGTTTCTTGCTGCCGTTTAAGGGTGAGGGCGGAGTCCTGATAAGGTTAAACTCAAAGATCACATGCATTTTGGCACTCAGTATAGGTTGTAAAGCATTTATGAGCTCTTGTTGAGATAGTAGTCAACACAGAGAGGATTGTCTGGTTCTGATAAGGTGTGCATGCATTCATGCCTGCGTGTGTATGTGCGTGTGCGTGCGTGTGCATGGTATGCCCAGTACAGAGAAGGATACTGCGAATCCTGCTCCATTTATTTCCACCTTGAGACAGTCTGTCACCTGGAGGTAGGCTAGCAGCCAGCAAGCCAAAGCAATTCTCTAGTCTCTGTCCCCTCCCCGACACCTCTAGGGTTTCAGTTTGCTAGGGTTACAGACATACCTGGGTTCTGGAGATTTGAACTTGGGACTTGACGCTCACACAGCCTGTTCTTTTACCCACTGCACCATCATCTACCTAGCCTCTCATAGGGATATTGACGGTGAATATCCTTGACTCTCAGCCAATAAGAAACGAAAACCAGATCCGCGGGTGAGGGCCTCCCTCCCATTTTCATGTTGTTTTAGTTTCCCACCCTTTTATTTCCTTATAGCCATGATTCTTAATCTTCCTAATGCTGGGACCCTTTTAAACCAGTGCCTCCTGTTGTGGTGGCCCCAACCGTATAATTATGTTGTTGTTGCTTCATAGTTGTAATTTTACTATTGTTACGAATTGTACTGTAAATATCTGTGTTTTCTGATGGTTTTAAGCCACCCCTGAGAATGAGTCGTTCAACCCCCAAAGGGGATGAGACTCACCTATTGAGAACCACTACCTCGTACCTACCTCCCAGGTCAGTCTTTGCCCCTGCAAGCGAAAACACCCAGTTTATGCTTTTCTGGGTATAGATGTAAGTCAGCTCTGTGGTCTCTCCTTGATGGACTATCCTCAGCAAAGACCGTCCATGACCCCTGGATTCCATGTTCTCTTTCTCCCACAGAGAGACCCATGTGGTCTTGAAAGCCCAGCACACATACAGAACATCCATCTGAGACTCCGGGGCCGTACGTGTTCTATGACACTATTCTCCGGGGCAATATGAATGAATGTCTACCCACCTCATATAGTGAAGGTAAGGAAACTATCTCTCTGTTCAACTTGGGAAACCAATATATTTATTGGCGCCACAGGAGTGTGGGTGAGGAGTTACTTCCAGGAGTAAAGAAGGCAGTTGTGCTACTGAATGTTTATCCCAGCAAGAGTGACCGCTCACGAAAGCCGGAACGCTAGAGCTCACTGCTCAACCTGTAGGCAGCTCCACAGTTCTAAATGTCTCTTCCAGGCAGCTCAGCCATCTTGACTGCTTATAGGATCAGGGAATGTGGTTTGACCGAGAACTATCTCAGTAGGCCGAGGTACTTGAGCACTTGGTTTCCAGCTGGGGTTGCTGTTAGTGGGTGGAGCCTTTAACTGGAGAAATTACGTCATTTGGGGTGGGGCCTTGCCTCGCTTTCAGTTTGCTCTAAAGATGTGATTGTTCAGCTTCTCCTCATTTGTAGCCATTCCTTCCCCCTACCATTATGGAGTCTCTTCCTTTTGCTTTTGGTCATGGCATTTGATTACAGTGCCAGAAAGTGACTAATACAGGAAGGGAGGGAGGGACTTGCACATCCAGTCCGTTTCAGGGACTTGACGCTTTTTAGTTGTTTCCCTTCTGAGTTTTAGCCAGCTCCAGAGGACTTTGCTAAGCAAAAACACTGGTCCCAATCTTTGAACATCTTTATCATAGGCTCAGTACTGGCCCTAGACATTGACGTATGACGAAAAAAGCTGAGAGCTGTCGTGACAAAGCCGGTAGCATGCTTGAAGCCCTGGGTCTGATCCTAACACTATATAACTGGGCATGGTGGGGTACACTCTTCAATCCTAGCACAGGAAAGATCATGTATTCAGCGAGAGAGAGAGAGAGAGAGAGAGAGAGAGAGAGAGAGAGAGAGAGAGAGAGAGAGAACTGAGAGGCTCCTTCAACCACAGGGCATTGAATATAGACTAAGGATGGAGCCTCAGGGACCTATGACTCACACCATTCCAGTCAAGGGTGGAAGCATCAGGTAATTAAATACAAGAAGGTACAATTTGGAGCAACTGAGGCAGCCATCTGGCTGACGTCACCAGTAACAGACCAGGTGCTTGTCCCCTGCTCTTTACAACAGAGCAAGCAGTCTGGCTAAGGAGGGGAGGGGATGTCTGCTTGCTCCTTAGTTTCTGTAGCTCACCCTATTACTACTCAAGACATGCCCATGTAGTAATGGTGTCCAGAACCTGTGTCAGAGAAGCTAGCTGACCTGCCATGAAGTATATCTTGGCTGTCCCACTCACTTCCTGTCTGTGCGATTGATCTTGGGCAAGTGATACCCGTTTCTCCCTATCTGGAAAATGGGGTTAAGAAAATACCTCCCTCGGAGGAAGGGAGGGGTGCCTTCAGTGCCTATCTGTAAAATGCTTTTCAAACACTGCTTAATCTGTTGTAAGTGCTTAGTTTGTGCCAGTCTTTTCTGAAGATGCCAGAAAAGCAACTAAGGGCGGTCTTGTCTCTTCATGCCGTCAGAAACACAAGAGGAAGAAACATAAGATGAGACAAAGGGACAGGGGCACTGGCCAGGGCTGGGTAGGATGGCTGAAGTGTTGGTGTGCTTTAGTGAACCAGGAAGTCCAGACAGCTCTGGGAATATGGGGTTAGACAGATCTGAGGCTGGGTAGAATATCCTTGGACACTCAGCACAGGAAGTTTTACTCTCAGATGACATAGGAGTGTGGGAACTGCTCTAGTATGGCTTGATCTTATAGTTGGGAAACCAGGCTGGTGGCTTGCATAACTTCTGGGAGACTGTTGGGGGGCGGGAAGGAGGCAGTTCACTGTCTGCTTTGCAGAGGAGGACTAGGAGGCCAGGCCGGTGGAGCTGGTCAGGCGTGACACTTATCAAAGGAGCAGGCTGGGTGCTTGTGGCAAGCCATTGACTCTGGGAGGCTCCTGATAGCCAGGTCCTTAGAACTGTGGAAGAGAGCCAAGGATGCCTGCCTGGGTGCCTAGGGAAAACTTCTCTGCCTGACCCTGACTCCATGTTAAGAAATCCACATTCAGAGCATCATTTAGGAAGGCGGGGGGCCAGGTTGAACCTGCTGAGGCTCAGATCCCTTACTCTGAGCCAGGGGCTGCTTTCTGCCTTTGTCGTTCTTGTTCTTTTGTTTGTTTTTTTTCTTTCCAGTTTTGAGGTGACAGTGACACCCTTTGCTAGGCCATCTTCATTTTCACTATAGACTTTGGTCCTGTGTAAGATGATGTATGTGCAGGACACACTTCTCTGAGCATGTATACACGCTACACATATGCATCTTGGGCCAATTTTATGCTGCTTACACGTTAAACTTATGTTTTGAACACACTGGGGTCAACACAAATCGTAACGTGAATTCCATGCCTTTCTTTTCTCTCATTCTCATTGGGCTACTTGACAGTTTAAAACCAGCTCTTGTGCCTTGAGCTCCTGTTTATTTGACAGTACTGTTTCAGAGCACTGGACACAGTCAAGATACTGAGTGTGCACGCACCTTTAATCTCAGTGCTTTGGAAGCAGAGGCAAGTGGATCGTGAGTTCAAGGCCAGCCTGGTCTGCAGAGTAAGTTCTAGGAGAGCCAGAGCTACACAATAGTTTCTCTCTCTGTCTCTGTCTCTGTCTCTCTCTCTCTCTCACACACAAACACGCTCACCTGTGCTGATATAGAGTTTATGGGGGGTGGGGTGGGGACTGAGGGCACAAAGACTTTAAATTCATGTTTTGTGTGCATACGTGTCTTTCCTACATGGATACATGTACATCATTCATGTGTGAGTGCCTGGTGTCCTCAGAGGTCAGAAGAGGGCATTGTTTTTCACATCACTGTGGCCAAATAGCTCCTGGAGCCAGAGTTACCATATTTATTCATTTTCTTTTTATTAGCAAATTCTAATCAAGAGCTCTCTCAATGAGTCCCTCCCTGAGACCCCACAGCCACATTTAAAAAAAAATGTGGACTGGAGAGATGGCTCAGTGGTTAAGAGCACTGACTGCTCTTCTAGAGGTCCTGAGTTCAAATCCCAGCAACCACACGGTGGCTCACCGCCATCTGTAATGGGATCTGATGCCCTCTTCTGGTGTGTCTGAAGACAGGGACAGTGCACTCATATGCATTAAAAAAAAAATGTTCCTCAGATAGAGCCACACCTGTGCTGCCCAACCTAGGCTTTGAGGCTGAAGAGCTGCATCCCTTCCGCATTCCATCTGGAGCATCCCCGGTTTTGTTGCCCCACTTCAGCTGCCGAAGGAGACCTGGGTTTGAGATGCTAAGAGGTGGATCTTACCTCCCTGGGAATCCAGGCCTCACTTAGGACTGAGTCAGCTGTCACAGTCACCCACGTCAGGGCCGCATTATGAAGCTTCATAATTACCACCGTGAACATGTTGCTACAGCCTTGCCGTTCAGCGTTCTGCACCTTCTGCTTGTGTGTAAGCCTTACAAGCTGCTCTTGCTGCTTCGGGGATAATGGAAGAACATTCATTCATTCACTCACTCACTCATTCATTCATTCATTCATTCATTATTGGTTACTTTTGTGCATCACTGTGGCCAAGTACTGGGCAAGTAGCAATGTTAAGTGAGGATGGGTTAATTTTGGCTCCCATTTTGATGGTCCTTCATGGTGGCGACAGCGTGGAGATAGGAGTAGCCTGGTCTAGGCCACAGATTCTGTGGCAACAACCAGGTAGCAGACAAAGAGCAATGTTGGTGCTCAGTTCTTTCTTCTTAAGTTTTTTTTTTTTTTTTTTTTTTTTTTTAATTAATCTGATTTCCATGCATGCATATGTACCAGCTTGTCTGTACATCATCCCTAGAAGCCAGAAAATGGTGCTAGATGGGTCCTCTGGAACTGGGGTTACAGGCAGCTGTGGGCCACCTGATATGGGCACTGCCTACTAAGCCCTGGTTGTCTGCAAGAGCAGCAAGGGATTTTAACCACTAAGTTGGGCTCTGCCTGCTGCTTTTCTCTTTTACTCAGTTTGAGGTACCAGCTCATCTTCTACATTCGTTCTACTCCTCAAAGGCACGGTTCATTGATTCACGGATGCCCTAGGTGGTCACTAGTCCAATGAAGAACACACTTGGGAGTTGTTATTAGGAGCGAGTGCACCTTCGTGCAGACAAGTGGAGGGGGAGGGGGAGGGGGGCGGGGTGGGGGAAGGGGATACCATTTCAAATGTAAATACAGAGAGTATCTAATAAAAAGAAAAAAAAAAAGAAAAAAGAATACATTTGGGAATTCCGTTTGTCCTCCCCCCCCCCTCTCTCTCTCTTGTCTCCTCTCCCTTCCCCTCCTGGTAGGGTCTCATGTAGTCCAAACTGCTTTTGTACTAGCTACATAACTGAGGAGGGGCTTGAACTCCTACCTCTCCTGTCTCCACCTCTCAAGTGCTAGGACTGCAAGCATGTGTACCATCACCTGGAGCAAAGATAATGTTTGCCGAGAAAACACCAGCGACAAGACAAAGCATCTGCCGTAGAGTCGGGGTTAGGAGATGAATGCAGTACAGACAAATCCGCAGATCATTTCTAATAGCATTAAGCGCCGTGAAGAGCCGGTCCTGATGGTTCACATGGCAGTTCCAGCCCTTCAGAGGTGGAGACAGAAGGGGCAGGAGTTCCAGATGAGTCTTAGCTCCACAGGGAGTTTTAGGCCAGCCTGGACAGACAGACAAACAAGGTCTATGAAGAAATACTGAAGCTGGGCACAGGAATCAGTGCTTAGGAGCACTTGGCTGCTCCTGCGGAGGAGTTTGATTCCCAGCACCCCCATAACCACCTGAAATTCCAGCTGCAGAGGAATCCAATGCCCCTGGTTTCCAAAGGC
Source organism: Micromys minutus (assembly GCF_963924665.1). Classification (NCBI taxonomy): domain Eukaryota; kingdom Metazoa; phylum Chordata; class Mammalia; order Rodentia; family Muridae; genus Micromys; species Micromys minutus. Next base: position 57,579,527 of record NC_137978.1, on the reverse strand, counting down.
ACCTGCACTCGGGTGCACATACCTGCACAATAGCCATGTGTGTGTGTGTGTGTGTGTGTGTGTGTGTGTGTGTGTGTGTGTGTGTGTGATTGTATATGGTTAAAACTACAAGTTTGTAAAGAGGAAAATTCGACGGGATAATGGATGAGAGAATTTCATAGAGGGAGGGGTTAAAAGTCCTGTGAAGTGGGATGTGTGGAGAAAGGAGGTAATATATCTTATTAGCCATCTTTCTACCAGGAGGCTGAGGCTGGAGAAGGATCTTGAACTTGAGGCCCACCTGAGTTATATGTAACGACTCTATTTCAGAAATCAACCTAAACAAGTTTTGCTGTTGGCTCTATGTTGTGATAAGAATATTTTGGATCCATTAGAGTGACTAAATTACTAAATTTAAATATTCTCTTTATCTCTCCCCTCACCTGACTGTCCTTGGTCCTGGGTGCTGAATCCAGCATCATGCATGTGCTAGGAAAGGACCCTGCTTCTATTAGACAGCACTGATCTAGGAGAAAAGCATGCTAAGCAGAGAGAATGACACGTGCACAGGACCCGAGGCAGGAACTGAAGCATGCTGGGAGTCAAGCAGACCAGAGAAAGTCATGGAAAGGGAATAAATCCAGGAAAAGCTTAGTGTGGCACAGTACAGAGGGTGTTTATTTATTTGTTTGTTTGTTTTTGAGACTGCCTCATGTAGCCCAGATTGCCCCACTCCCACCCCCAACTCACTATGTATCTGAGAATGACCTTCAAAACTTGATCTTTCTTTCTCCACCTCCTGAGCTCTTGGCTCAGTGTGTGTGCTTACAAGTGTGTGTCACCATGCCTGGATTTATGTAGTGGTTCTTGCCTCAACTTTGGGAAGCATTGTGGTGTGTGTGTTGTGTGTATGTGTGTGTTCTCTGTGTGTGTGTTCTGTGTGTTTGTGTGTTGTGTGTATGTGTGTGTTCTGTGTGTATGTGTGTGTGTGATGTGTGTGGTGTATGTGTGTGGTGTGTGTGTATGTGTGTGTTGTGTGTGTGTTCTGTGTGTTTGTGTGTTGTGTGTATGTGTGTGTTCTGTGTGTATGTGTGTGTGTGATGTGTGTGGTGTATGTGTGTGTGGTATGTGTATGTGTGTGTTGTGTGTGTATGTGCATATGTGTGTGTGTGTTGGGGTGAAAATATGAGAGGGTAAGATTTGAGACATGGATGAATTTGATATGTAGGCCAAGCTGTCTTCGAACTATCAATCTTCCTGAGTGCTCAGAAGGAGGTTTTTTTTTTTTTTAAATTAAAATTTGCATGTATTCATTTTGTATGTATGTGTGGGCAGGCACACCTGGAGGCCAGAGGACAGCTTGTGCGAGTCAGTTCTCTCCTTCCGCTGAGTGGGTGCTAGGAATTGATCATCTGGCTTGGCTGCAAGCTCCTGTTCCTGCTGAGCTATCTTGACAGCCCAAGAGCTGAATTTTAATAAGTGTAGTGGGGAGAGTGTTTTAAACAGGAAAAGACATGTTTGAATTACAGATTTCGGTGGCAGTCAAGGGGTCACTCTGGGTGGTGGGATGGAAAACATGGCGTTTTGGAGGCATGATACTGTCCCTGCTCTCAGTTTACCCAACTGTAAAATAGGACTGATTAGGCCGGTGCTCGCTCTTCAAGCTCCCAGCATCCTGGGAAGCAGCAGAAGCCCTTGCAGGAACGGCTGCCGACGCTAGGGGGACGCCTCATCGACGGCTCGGTGCTCGGCTGGCCAGGCCCAGGCACATAGCTACTCGATTGGTCGAGCCTAGTGCTTCAGTCACCGCCATTGAGGAGTGGCGGAGAGGAAGCACCTCGCAGAACCCGGCTTGGGCGGTAGCGACAGTGGTGTAGCTACAGCTAAAGCGACAGGTAGGGGGGCGGCGGTCAGGGCTGAGGACCTCGCGGGAAGCGGCTACATAATCGACCCGGCTGTGCTCCGACGGCCCGGCTCGGGGTCCGTGGCACCCGGCCTCTCCTGGAGCCCGGGCGCCCTCGCGGGGACCCGGGAGCCGGAGTGTCGCCGGCGCTTCAGGCCCGGGCTCGGGGCACCGGTCCCTGCAGTCTGGAGACACCACTGGATTTTCACTTCTCCCGAGGCCTGATTCCAACGTGCCAGTGTCCCTTCTGCACGCCCTTAGCGGGGCGGCGTCCCTTCCCTCAGTGTCTCCATCCCCTCTGGGGTCACCTCTGGGTGGGGACATCAGGCTTGGTCCCCGTGGTCCCTCTCCCACTCCTCCTCCAGGTAGGGGACCCTTCGTCTCTCCTACCCCTAGAGAGCCATCTTCTCCAGGCTTGGTGGCTCTGTCCCCTGTTGCTGCCAGATTCGGGGTTCTGACAGAAGACCGGAGATATGGGAAGGCCAAGGGAAGCTTCGTGTTCCTGTGGAGCCCCCGGTCTGACACCCACTTGGAGTTGTCCCCTTGTGGCAGAGCTCCTGGAATTCCTCAGCACTCAGCCCTAGCTCCCTGGCAGAGGGACTCTCTGGGTCCAATTGCAAATGCTTCCCTTTCCCGGTCTGGCCTCTTCTCGGGTGGGGCCTGGCTCAAGGTCATGTCCGGCTGTCTGCCCAGGCTGTGGGCTGAACCCAGATCCTCAGTGTCACCTGCTACACTAGATAGGGGAAGCCAGGTGGGGGTTATTGCCGGGCAGTTGCCTAGAAGTCCTGATGGACCTGAGCATATAAATACTCCGGGACTCTGGCCAGTCTGGCGGACCTTCCTGAAACCAGATTCCTTCAGGGAATCCTTGAAGTGGCCTCAAGCCTGCTCTAGATGCTCAGCAGAGCTAATGGATGCTTTCTGGCTTGGGCCTCACACTGAGCAGAGGAACATCTTAGGACGCTAACAGCTCATGCCTTTTAAATGCGTACTTTGTGTTCTAACACATTGAAAATAAGTATGGTACGGCCAGAACATGGGTTCAAAGGGACAATAGTTTCCTGAAAAAGTAGATTTATTTTACACTTATTTTGTGTGTGTGTTGCGGGGGTGGGGGGCAGCAGTTGTCAGAAGACCACCTGTGGGAGTCTGTAGTCTCTTTTTAGCCATATGGGTTCTGGGGACTAAGCTCAGGTCTTGGTAGCAATTTCCTTCACCCTCTGAGACATGCTAGCCCGACAGTAGTTTTCTCTTTACTGGGAAAACATCTGGAGTTGGCATTTTAGGGAGAGTTGGCTTTTAGGGCTGAAATTAATGGCAATAACAAAAGTAAAGATTACTCCAACCTTGACTCAGTGCCCAGGACTGTTTGAGGCTCACATAGTAAAACAATCAGTTTCACATTGTGTTTTTAATAGATTTACCTTGTTAAAATGGCAATAGAGAAATGTCTCTTTTACTTACACTGTGAAGCATTTTTGATTAAAGATGAAAAATTGTTTTTTGTGATCTTTAAAGCAAATCCTGAAGAGTCTCCTCCCGGTTCTTGGTTTTATGTCTGGAGCATAGTTCCCCCTCCCACCAAATCTTTTGAAAGAAATAAGACAATAAGGTACGTTTTCTTCAAAATGTTTCAATAGTATTATTATTGAGATAGGGTCTCAATATGTGGCCCTGACTGGCCTGGAACTCCCTACATAGATTAGATGATTGTCCTTAAATTCAGAGGTTGCCTGCCTCTTCCTCTCTTATTCTGGGGGAACATCAGGCTTGGTTCTGGGGGTCCTGAAGATTTAATTGATTTTTAACTGTCCCTGATTACAATTATGTCTGGCATGGAAGTGCTAGGAACGACTGACAAGTACGTATTAGTCTTCCCTTGAGGCTGGGTCAACTTTTAGGGGGCTTTTGCTTTGGGGCTGTTTTGTGTTGTTAGCTTTTTCCTTGGAGTGAAAGGATTTATCTACTCTCCTGGCAGTAAGATAAATCACTAGTCATAGGGCAGAGTTGTTGGAAAGGATCCTGAAAATAGTCCGGTTCCAAGTGGGGCACATACCACAGGAAATCTGGAATGTTTGGTGTGGTGGCTGGTGACCAGTATGATGACCCAGAACCCACCTAATCTTTTGTTTTTGTTTTGAGACTGAGTATGTAGGCCCTGGCTGTTCTGGAACTGCTCGGCTGCCCTTAAACTCACAGACCTGTCTGCTTCTGCCTGCCAGTGCTGAGATTAAAGGCCTGCACCACCATTCATGCCTCTCACTTAAACCTTTTTCTTTTTTCTTTCTTTTTATTTTATTTTTTTTGGTCTTAGTCTTTCTCATGCTCACTTTAAAAAAAAGTTTATTTTTGTATGTATATATGCATTTGAGTCTGTGTGTGAGTGTGCCCATACCAGAGCATGCATGTGGAGGTTAGAGGACAACTTTCTGGAGCCAGTTCTCTCCTGCATGTGAGTCCTAGGGATGGAATTTAGGCTCTCAGGTTGGTAGCAGGTGCCTTTACCCTCTGAGCTATTTGGATGGCCCTCAAGTTAACTGTTTGTAATAGTAAAAATATCTATGTAACTCCAGGAAAAAGTTTTAAAAATGTTTACTTTAAATTGTGAGTGTTTTGCCTGTATGAATGTCTGTGTACCACATGGGTGCCTGGTGCCTATGAAGGACCAAAGAGGGCATCAGATTCCTTGGAACTGGAGCTACAGATGGTTGTGAACCACCAGGTGGGTGCTGGGAATTAACTGAACCTGGTTCTCTAAAAGAGCAGCCAGTGCTCTTAACAGATGAGCCATGACTCCAGCTTCCCAGCAACACTTTGATAAATATTTGCTAAAGTATCATAGATATACTTACAGCAGATGAAAGGAAAACTGACTTTAATTGCCAATCAATATTCTGATAAGCTTTAGAGTGTTTATTAAGTGTGTGCTTAAAAGAATAATTATTTTTTTTTTTACAATACTGGCAAACACAATATTATACTACTTATTGTAAGAAGTAATTGTGATTCAGTACTGAATCTACATGCTGAACCTGTAACCAGAGCATTGGTAGTGTTTGCCTTTGTTGGCTAAAATAGTCATTAGGTTAGCATCAGTGGGGATGTTGAAGATTAGTGGTAAGGCTGGAGATGTACCTAAGTCGGTAGATTGCTTGAAGCCCTAGAATCAGTTCCCAGCACCACATACAGCATACATGATGGTGCAGACTTGTAATCCCAGTACCTCCTAAGAAGACCAGCGTTGAATATATTAGACCCTGATCTGAAAAAAAAAATAAGATCAGTGATAAAGCATTCCCTTTCTCTTCCATTTAGATGATTTTATGAATGAGCCTAATGAATAAATTTGTCTATTTTAATTAGGACACCCTAAGTAGTGTTGTAGAGTGTGAATTTCATTCACACAGCCTCTTGAACAGTTTTGCTTTGATCTAGGTTCATGCTTTTTAGCATTTGGGCTGGATGAGTCTTTGCTGCTTGGGGTTGTCATGGGTGTTGTAAGATGCTCATTAGTTTGTGCAGGCCCTCTTCACAAGACAGCCGTAGCAACATCTGAAGTGACAGTGATAAAAATGTCTTCACAGAACTGGAGAGATGGCAGTGGTTAATAACACTAGTCTTGCAGAGGAATTGGGTTTAGTTCTCAGCACCTACATGGAGGCTCATAACCTTCTGTAACTCTAGTTTCAGGTACCCGTATGACTTCTACCCCCCAAAGGCTCCTGCATGCATACAGTGCACACTCATACACATAAAAAAAGGAACATCTTCAGATGTTGCTAAGTTGCCCCTGTGAAAAGCTCTGATGAGGGCAGTCTGGTCCCACGTCTAGTCCCCAAAGGAAGGATTTCAGAGAACAGCTAACTTAAAAGGCTTAGCTTCAAATTGCAGGTGATTTTCAGAGTTTCAAAGTGACTGTCTCTATAGCCGAAGATCAGTTTGGGTGCCTCCTGAGTCCAGCTTGAGGCAGGCAGAAATGGGAGTCAACACAGAATTGCACCTAGGTTCTGTTTTGTTGTTGTTTTGAGGTAGGGACTCATTATTTATCCCTGGCTGGTCCTGGAACTCTAGACCAGGCTGGACTGGTACTCCCAGAAGTCTGCCTGCCTAAATTTTCCAAGTGCCAGCATTAATGTGTGCCCCACCACACCCAGCTGTGCTCTGTTAACTTCCTTTTTCTTTTTTTTCTCTTATAGATTCAGTGACCATGAGAGAGAGAAGTAAAAGACTGACCCATGATTTCTAAGCACCTTTTTCTGAGGAAATAGTCATGTTGGAAGGTCTTGTGGCCTGGGTTCTCAATACCTACTTGGGGAGATATGTCAATAACCTGAACACTGACCAGCTGTCCGTCGCACTTCTCAAAGGTGAGCACATCATTTGTCTTCAGTAAAACACGGTCTGCCTTTCCTTCCTTTTTTCTATTCCTTTTAAATCCAATGGATTAATTAAATTTTTATATAAATTATGTCTATCTGTCTGCGTGGGAAGGTAATGCATGTGCCATGGTGCCCCTGTGAAGGTCAGAGGGCAATTTGTGCAAGTTGGTTCTTTCCCTCTACTGTGTGGGTTGGGGAAGGTGGTGTCAGACTCATGTTAGCAGCCTTCCTGCACCTGTCCTAACTCATTGAGTCCCCTCACCTGCCCTAATTTCCTTGTGGGTTTGTGTTAGTTACAAAGTAGCAACAAAACATGAGAACCTATATTAAAGGGTCACAACATTAGGATGGTTGAGAACCACTGGTTTAATGTGTATAGAGAAGGAAGACAGCTATCCTGGTCTACTTTGATTTCCAGGTAAGCCTGTTCTTCATATCGAGTTCTAAGCTAGCCAGGGATACAAAGTTAGACCCTTCTTCAGGATGATTGGGCTGCCAGTAAGCAAAGTCAGAGCTAGTGGAGAGGAAGGAAGTGCAGTGTCCTGGGAACAGCGTTTGCCCAGGACCAGGCTGGAGGGAATAACATCTTGTGGGTTTTCACATTCTGAGGGTGGGACCAGAACTTCCTTGTCTTGGACCCCCACTGTGTTCCAGGAGTTTCCCAAACTCATGCTCTTCAGGACTGATTGAGTTGGCTGTGGGAGCTAGTGTGGTTCGGCTGTCCTCTACCCTCTCCTTCCTTTCTTTAGAGACGGAATTGAATTCTTCCCTCTCCCACTTTCCCTTTTGTTCTTTGAAGGAAACTAGTGGGAAGCAAAAGTGAGGAGTTTGCAGGAGTGTCAAGTTCTTGCTCTGAGACTTGTTGATGTGCCCGGTACCTCGAGACTGCAGATAACAGGCTTGGAGAGCACTGCAGGCTCAGCTTTCCTCACTGAGAGCAGAGTTAGCTAGTGACACATTGCTCACTGACAAGATGGAGCTTTAAGGCATGCGATGTATCTCTGGACGTACTAATGACGGACTTCTGATCTTAGCACTTCTAGGCAGAATGTGTCTTTTTAAAAAATTAAATTAAGTGCCAGGTGTGGTGGCACATCTTTTAATCCCAGTTCTTGGGAAACAGAATCAGATGGATCTCTGTGAGTGTATCTCGGTGAGTTCAAGGCCAGCCTGGTCAATGTAGTGGAACCCTGACTTAAAAAAAAAGATTAAAGTTGCATTTGTTTATTTTGTACGTTTATGGGTCTACATGCCATGGTATGTATGGGGCAGTTAGAGGTCAACTTTTGGGTGTTGGTTCTTTCTCTCCACTGTGTGTTCTTAGGCTCTTATTTAGGCTGGGCAGGAAGCACCTTTACTCTCTTGAGTCATCTCCTTGGCCCATGCTGCTGTTTTTCATTCACTCTGTAGTCCTGGCTGAACCTGACACTTACCATGAAGTTTCTGCCAGCTTCAAACTGGTAGTGATGCTCCTGCCTCTGCCTCCCAAGTGCTGGGATTGTAGGCAGACCACACATGGAACCTAGAATATGTCTTATAACAACTGTATGCATCATTGAGGTATTTAGGGTAACTTTTCTAGCATCCTCTTTAAGGACTGTAATTCTCTCTGGAGTTTAAATCTATGGAATGCAGCTGGGCAGCTTTTGGTCCCAGCACTCTGGAGGCAGAGGTAGGTGGATATCTGATTTCGAGATCAGTCTGCTCTTACATAGTGAGTTGCCAGGACTAGATAGACCCTATCTCAAAAAAAAAAAAAAAAAAAAAGATATGAAACCTTGAGGAATGTTTTTCTCTCATAACTGGTGTGAGTGGTGACCCTTTACTTAAGGAGTCAGAAGCACACCACAGCCCATGGAGCCATGACTGTGAACAGGGGGACTGGCTTTGGAAAGGAGCTGACAGTATTGGTTGGTCTTGACATAATGGAGTAGTGATTGAGGGAACAGGGTATTAGACAAGCAAGAGACCCTTATTTTGACCTAGTAGCAAATATTTACTGTTGTTAAATGTGTGGGGAGGCACAGAGATAACAGCGTTCAGGTGGCTGAGCTATCTATCATGGGTTTCTGTGGTTGGACTGCCTAGAAGGGACAAAAAGGAGAAGAAAAGACTTCATACCAGACTGAATTTATGTCCAGTTGTAACATTTATTAGCAACGTGAACACATGCGTGTGAGAAATTATTAACCCTCCCATAGGGCTCTGAGCACCAAGTAGGTTAATGAGGGTCAAAGGGCTTAGAGCTGTTCTTGGCAAGTAGTGGGCTCTCAGTGCAGGTTAGTCACCATTTATCAGCACATGGTCAGCTCAGGATTGGCTGGTGTGCAGTGGTGAGTTGTGCCTGTGCACTGAAGTACTTAAAATGCCAATCACTGCAAGAGTAGTTGGAGGACAGAGGTTGCACTTGGCCAACACTTAGTGAGCACCTGCCATTGGCAAGGCTCTGTGCTTTCGACTGGAGCTCAGGCTCAAGCTCACCCTGCTCTAACCACTTAAAAGCTGCCAGTGACTGTAGCATCCACTAACCACCTGTGACCTCTGGTGCTACCACTTAACCAGCTGAGGGTTCTAAGCAAGCTGCCTTTGAGAAACCGATGTCCAGGCTGAGCATCCCCAGTCTGGAAGATTCGGAAATGTGGAGCATTTTAGTATTGACCAAGGTCAAAATGCCTGTGATAGCAGGTCACCCTGGTTGCATTTTGAGTATTTTTAAAAATTAGTTTTCCAGCTGGGCAGTAGTGGTTCAATGCCTTTAATCCCAGCACTCAGAAGGGAAGCAAAGGCAGGCAGATCTCTGAGTTTAAGGCAATGCTGGTCTACAGAGTGAGTTCCTGGACAGCCGGGGCTACACAGAGAAACCTTGTTTTGGAAAAAAAAAAATTTTTTTTTTCCTTCACTCGTTCCCTCCTCTTTTTTTTCTTTCTTTCCATTAGTTTGGTTAATTGGCTGATTGGAGTGTGTATAAACTATATCAAATAGGTGGAGATCAGAAGATAGATAACTTGTGAGAGTTGTTCTCTCCTTCCACAGTGTGGTCCCAAGGATCAAACTCAGGTTGTTCTGCTTGATGGCAGTCGACTCTCCCCATATCAGCCCCTGGATTCTTCATATAGCCCGGCTGCCCTCAAAGTGGATTTGTAGCCGGGGCTGACTTTAAATTTCTGATCTTCCTGCTTCCACATTCCAAGTGTTAGGCTTACACGTGTGCACACTTCCAGTCTGCAGTGGTGACAAGGAACCCATAGTTCCATACATGAAAGGGAAAGTGTTCTACCTACTGAACTACAACCCTGGCTCTGAATATTTGATTTTTGTTTGGGAGTGCTCAACCAGTAAAATTTATTAAAATGAAAAGATCTCCCAAACCTAAAATAATTGAAATCACAAGTATTTCAGATAGGGATATTCAGCGTGTAGTATTTCTTTGCTTTTTAGGATGATTGAAAGAGATAATGCATTGGCTGGAGAGATGGCTCAGCACTTGTTGTTCTCCCAAAGGACCTGGGTTCAGTTCCCAGCACCCACTTGGTAGCTTGCAGCTGTATATTACTCCAGTTTCAGGGGATTTGATCCCTTCTTTAGGTCTCTTCATGCACCAGGCACAGAAGTGGCACACAAATACATATAGGAAAATCATCTATATACGTACAATTAAAAATTAGAGTATATTGTTACTTAGTATACTTAGTTACTGATCTATCGCTCTGAGGAGACACCAAGGCCAAGGCAACTTATAAAAGAAAACATTTAATTGAGGGCTTGCTGAGATTTCAAAGTTAGATCATCATGACAGGAAGTATGGTAGCAGGAAGCAGGCAAGCAGGCAGGCAGGCAGGCAGCAGGCAGGCAGGCAGCAGGCAGGCAGACAGCAGGCAGGCAGCAGGCAGGCAGCAGGCAGGCAGGCAGCAGGCAGGCAGACAGCAGGCAGGCAGCAGGCAGGCAGCAGGCAGACAGCAGGCAGGCAGCAGGCAGGCAGCAGGCAGGCAGCAGGCAGGCAGCAGGCAGGCAGCAGGCAGGCAGCAGGCAGGCAGATAGCAGGCAGGCAGCAGGCAGGCAGCAGGCAGTCAGCAGGCAGACAGCAGGCAGACAGCAGGCAGGCAGCAGGCAGGCAGCAGGCAGGCAGCAGGCAGATAGCAGGCAGACAGCAGGCAGACAGCAGGCAGGCAGCAGGCAGGCAGGCAGGCAGCAGGCAGGCAGGCAGGCAGGCAGGCAGGCAGGCAGACAGCAGGCAGGCAGGCAGCAGGCATGATGGCATGATGCTAGAGCTGGAGCCAAGAGCTCACATCTGATCTGATCTGAAATGCAGATTGCAGGTAGAGAGTCATTGATCCTGGTATAGGCTTTTGAAACCTCAAAGCCCATCCTCAGTGACATACCTCCAACAAGACCACACTTCCCCATCTTTCCACACTTCCCCATCTTTCCTAAACAGTCCACCGACTAGGGAACCAGACATTGAAATATATGAGCCAGTGGGGGCCACTTTCATTTAAATCACCACATGTATTAAATATTTAAAAGATTATAATAATCATATGATTTACCCCCTCCTCTTCCTTCTTCTAAACCTTCCTATATACTCCTTCCTTGCTCTTTCAAAGTCATGGTAAATATATATTTTTTTAAATTAAAAAATTATTTACATTGGTGTTTTGTGTGAAGATGTCATCCCTCAGAAGTAGGATTACAGTTAAGAGCTGACATGTGGGTGCTGGGATTTGAACCCAGGTCCTTTGGAAGAGCAGCCAGTACTCTTAACTGTTGACCCAAATATCCAGCCTATATATATATGCTTTTTAAATGAGATAATTCAGGGACTGCAATTATAGTCTGGGGTTAGAACACTGGTTTTGCATGAGTGGGTGGGAGATTAGGAAGGCATGAGTTTGAGGCCCACTATTTTGGGGATAATGATGAAATACTTGGCACATGGTGAGACCTCACTAAATGGTGGATCCTGTCACTATCATCTTTCACCTCAGCCTGTAAGGTTCCTGCCCACAAGGCAGTCATCACTGAGTGGCTGTGCTTGAGCTAGTGGCCGTAGCTGGATGTGACCGCTTGCTCCTGTGATCCCAGTACTTGAGAGGATGAGGCAGGAAGGACTGCGGTGAGGTCAAGGCCAGTCTGGGGTATGTAGAGTTCTAGCTAGTCTAGGTGACACTGCTAGATTCTGTCTTTAATTACAAAAATTACATTATATGTTTAAGTGCTTAGGCGAGGAACTCTGTCTGTAGGACCTGGGGAAAGCTGGGGTAGCTTTTGAGTGAGCTGAAAAGAGTTTCAGTGGATTGCACAGTGGTAACCACTTTCCACAAGGAGCGGCTCCCAGGAGCAGGGGCTGGGAACTTGTGGGTACAGGAGGATGATCTGGAGTCAGAAAGTAAGGCTTTGCTGGGCAATTTCTCCTTGTTTTCTGAACCCCACTCGGCCTGGTCCTGTAAATAATCTGGAGCAGAATGCAGAGACTCGGGTAGTCAACACAGATGGCTGGGAAATGCCCGAGTTCACCACAGTAGTAGTGTATAGGTCTCTGACCAGTGTGAGATGAGGAATTTTGGGGTGAGGCATCTATGAAAAAGCTGGGAAATTGTCTGCCTGGAAATGAGTGAGTGGCATTCTGGCTTCAAGTGTCTACCTCCTTCGGTGCTTTGCTGCATGAGTCTTAGGAGCAATTCTTCTTAGCAGGGCAGGGCTTTTCCCAGCAGAGCAGACCGGGGCACACATTTGTGTGTGTGCGTTGTAGGGGGGCATTAGTATGTTTTCTGTCTTGAACCATTACTGTGTTTTTGCTCTTCCCTAGCTATTGGCTTGCTGCAGGCTTCTGTTGCTTCTCTTTACTTTCTAAACCTGTGCTCTCTTCAGGTTCTTTAATGTTTTATGGTGGAAGTTCCTTCTATTTCTGAACAGTGCAGTGGCCAGGGAAACCTAGGCACCACCGACCTTTGTGACTGATTAGCATATGAGAAAATACGGCAGGCCAGTCTCAGTTCAGATGAGAAAAGGGATGGTGCGTGGCTACACTGGATCACTTAGTTCTCATATGCCTTCAGTCACTAGTGCTGTAAAAACAAACAAAACTGGAATTGTCTATCTGAAACATTTTCTGATTTAGTCTCCTTTATGATAATCTCTCCAATTGTGGAAATAGGTTTATTTTGCTTTAGGTTAGTTAGGTTTATGCAATGTGGGACCCCATGTGGATCCAACGTTCCCCCCCAAAAGCTCCCGCTTGATTAGAACCTGCCAAATTGCTAGGTTTGATCTGTTCTTTAGAGTTTGCACATCTGTTTATCCAGGAAAGTAACGTCCCTACATCATATTCCTTTGCAGTGAGCCTTGTCTGCCCTATTTCTGGGCCTTCCTACTCATTAGTGGTTCTTGTCTGTATTCCATGGCTATAATCCTCAGCGTTCTGCACACAGCCTTTGTTGAAATAAATGATGAACATTTATTTCATGGTGTTTTGTTTTTAGGTGCTGTTGAATTAGAAAACCTCCCATTAAAGAAAGATGCCCTGAAAGAACTGGAATTGCCCTTTGAAGTCAAAGCTGGTACGTGGAACCAAAGGAGGGAGGAAGGTTTGGGGATCAAGTTGTATCAGTTTCACTCAAGTGCAGGTGGATCTGTGAGATGGAGGCCAACTTGGTCTATATAAGAGGTTCCAGGCTAGCCAGGACTGTGCAGTGAGACCCTATCACAAACAAACAAACAAACAAACAAACAAACAGATAAACAAAACTTGACTCAGAACAGTCAGGGATTAGGGTTAGGGATGGAGTTAAGTGGTAGAGCATGTGCTTAACATGCTCAGGGCCTGGGATTCTAGTCCCAGAAACACACACACACACACACACACACACACACACACACACACACACATACACACACACTTAAACCCTCTTGCACACACAGAAAACCACAAGATCAAAAGAGTACCTATATATCTTGTATTTTTACAACTGTTCTTATATTTATTTGTGTATATGTACATGTCTTTGCACCAGCAAAGACACCGACAGATGGCATCTGAAAGCTTCCACAATTCTGACACTGGCTACTTTCAGAAGGTGATTCTTCAGACATTGAAGGATTAAGAGGAACTCTTTGGTGGAAAATTAATGGTTTTCTAATATTTGTGAAAATCCAATTTTTTATGCCTTTTGTATTAGCAAACTCGACCTTGTTTCTTACCAAAGGTCACTAAGATGTGTGAGGTTCTATTTTGCTGTCAGCATGCTTCATACTCTCTTGCAAACTCATTCAGTACTGCCACTGTGGCCAGGCATAGCAAAGCATGCCTATAGCCCAGCATTTGGGAGGGAGAAGGAAGGCCTGGTGTTCACTATGTAGATCAGGCTGGCCTGAAACTCATGTTACTGGGCTGGCTTCAAACTCACAGAAATCCTCCAATCTGTGCCCCCATGCTTAGTGAGATATCTCTTACTACATAGAGTTTAAAGGCTTGGCTAAAATGGAAGAAGGTGGGAAGGAAGTATATTCTATAGGCAAGGTAGTTCTGAGCCCAAGTTCTTGTGAGCATTAGGTTTCTTTATCCATATACTGTGCTGTCTGTTTTAGTTTACAGTGGGTATGGTCAAGGTTAGATATGTAAGCATGGTAACTCCCAATGAATACTCATCAACCAGCCAGTTATTAACAAGAGATGAGTTCTGTGACCAGGGGGCCTGTGCAGGTGGGCACCGTGAGAAGAAAGGCACCTTTAGGAATTCAAGATATAGTCTAGTTGGAAGAGTGTTACCATAGGACATAATCTATATCTAATATGAAAAAACCTCACTGGGCATTTTCCAGCTTAATTCATTGTAGTTGGTTGTCTTAGTTATGATTTTATTGCTGTGCACAGACACCATAACCAAGGCAACTCTTATAAAGACAACATTTAATTGGGGCTGGCTCACAGGTTCAGAGGTTCAGTCCATTATCATCAAGGTGGGAGTATGGCAACATCCAGGCAGACATGGTGCAGGAGGAGCTGAGAGTTCATCTTCATCTGAAGGCTGCTAACAGAATACTGGCTTCCAGGCAGCTAGCTGTAGCTCACACCCACCTACTCCAATAGGGCCACATCTTCTAATTGTGCCTACCACTCACTGGGCTGAGAATATACAAACTATCACACTGGTTCTTTTTAATTAATGACTTTATTTTGAGGTGGCTCTTACAGATCCTACTCTAACACTTGTTTCACATGATTGGCTAGTCTTGAACTCTGATCCATGCTGGCTTTAACTTGCCATCCCCCTGCCTTAACCATCTGAGTGCTAGGATTACAGACATGCACCACCACACCTGGTTTGTTCTTTTGTGATTATTTGTGATAATTGTTTTTTTTTTTTTTTCCCCTTCTGGTACTGGGAATGGAATACAGGGCCTTGCACTTCCAAGGCAAAAGTTCTACTAGAGCTAAATGTCACCTTCCAAAGCTCCCACTGGCTTTGGACTTGTGAATTTCTTACCTCTCTCTCTCTTCAGCATTTCCTAAGTGCACCACCACACTTGTCAGTTTTTAATTTTTTAATAAAATAAATAATGGTACCTGAGAAATGTGCAGGTGTCTAATGAGAGGATCCTTCTTCCAGGCTTGATTGGGAAAGTGACCCTCCAGATTCCTTTTTACCGCCCCCATGTGGACCCTTGGGTGATCTCCATCTCCGGCCTTCACGTAATTGTTGCCCCTGAGAAAATCCAGGACTTCAATGATGAGAAGGAGAAGCTACTGGAGAGGGAGCGTAAGAAAGTGCTGCTTCAAGCCCTGGAGGACAGATGGAAGGCAAGGCATAGAGCCTCTATATTTTAGGGGCTCCTGTGACATCCCCAGCATTGAAGCACTGGCCTCACTGACACGGGCTCTTGTCTTTGCAGAGTGAGCGGCGGCAGCAGAAGGGAGAACCATATTGGTATTCAGTCACTGCCTCAGTTGTCACAAGGATTGTGGAGAACATTGAGGTGAGTCCTGTCACCTTTATGAGGGCACATGAAGGGCTTCTGAGGTTTTGATGTGCTTTCGCTTCCGAGTTGCTCGTTTCTTGTGGGTTTAGCTGGTGCAGTGTTTGGGGGCTGGCTGTTCAGGTGTGCCTTTTTAGAGGTTGTTGCCAAAGGGAAAAACTGAAAAGCAAGTCCTGGCTTGTGAGGCCAACACAGGCCTTTCTTGCTTTAGGTGTGAGTAGGCGTTTTCTATTTCACTCCCCCTCCCCTTACCACACTTTCTTTTTGAATGTTGGAATCCCACTTGCTAAAGGATTTCTTACCTCAGAAGCCAAGTTATTTAGGTCTGGATGACTGGTTTCAGGGCAAGTCATCTAATTTCTCTGGTCACAGTTTTTTCATCTGCAAAATGAGTGAGGTGGGGTCCCACTGCCTACTGTGTGAACTGTGACCTCCAACGGATGTATCTTACTGAGTTTAATGGGCTGTAGTGCAGTGTCCACTTGTTTGACCATTAGGAGTGGGGTCGGGGATGAATCTTTATCAGTGTCACAAAGCAGTTCATGCTGACAGTCTCTAGGATTCTCTTGTAGTGTCAAGGCGACCCAGGCCAAATGTGCTTAGTGTGTGTCATGTTCCCCAAAAGTATAACCTGAGTGTCTTAGTCAGGGTTTCCATTCCTGCACAAACATCATGACCAAGAAGCAAGTTGGGGAGGAAAGGGTTTATTCAGCTTACACTTCCACATTGCTGTTCATCACCAAAAGAAGTCAGGACTGGAACCCAAGCAGGTCAGGAAGCAGGAACTGATGCAGAGGCCATGGAGGGATGTTGCTTACTGGCTTGCTTCCTCTGGCTTGCTCGGCCTGCTTTCTTATAGAACCCAGGTCTACCAGCCCAGGGATGGCACCACCCACAATGGGCTGGTCCCTCCCCCCTTGATCACTAGTTGAGAAAATGCCTTACAGCTGGATCTCATGGAGGCATTTCCTCAACTGAGGCTCCTTTCTGTGTGATAATTCCAGCTTGTATTAAGTTGACATAAAACCAGCCAGTACACTGAGGTTGTTAGTTTCATGACTTGGATAAAAAGATTGGTACACTTAGGGGCACTAATTTAAGAAAAAAGGTTGTTGTTATTATAATGTAGTAATATTTTTGTGCATATGTGCACAATGTTCTATGTGTTGATATGTGTGCATATTTTCTACAACAAAGGAATATTTTTTTCTTGTAAAACTTTTTTTTTGCATTTATTTATATACAGGGGGAGAGGTAGGGGTACATGTGAAAGTAAAAAGATTTCTTGTGGCATTTTGCTTCTGTTTTATTCTGTGAGTCTTGGGGATCAAACTCAAGTCATTGGGCTTGGTGGCTAGCATATATGCCTGCCTAGCTTTTTGCTGACCCCGGAAACTTCTTTCCCCAGAGGGCCACTTATCTATAGTATAATCACAGGAATGGTGGGGCCTCTGCTTGGGGAGTTTGTTGTTGGTTGTGTGTACTCTCAGAGAAGCCGACTGTACCAGCTCAGCAAAAAGACACACTCACTGTGTACTCCTCCACTGTTCATCCTCTGGGTCTTATATCTTTTCTGTCTCTTCTTCCTTGATGGTCCCAAGCCTTGGCAGGGGTGATGTACCTGTGTCATTTAGGGTTGAGCACCCCACCATCACTTTTTAACAAAATTTTGTTTGTGTGAGGGCATATGAGGGCATGTGAGTGAGTGAGTGTGTGTGTGTGTGTGTGTGTGTGTGTGTGTGTGTACACATGTACATACATTTGGAAGTTAGAAGACAGCTTACAAAATTTGGTTTTCTTCTACAAGGGACCTGGGGATTGATCTCAGATCATCAGTCTTGGCAGCAAGTGCATTTGTCCATTGGGATACCTCACTGGCCCATATTATGATTTTGCCATTAATATTAAGCATTGGTTTCCCCAAATTGGCTTCATTACTGTGATGGTAATCATATTGAGTGGTAACTTACTGTTGTTTGACTTTCTTTGTTCTTTTCCTTTTTTGTGGTGTGTATGGTTTATGTTTGGGCATGTGGACAAATTTGCAGAATATGAAGGCCAGAGCTGGGCTGGAGAGATGGCTCAGTGGTTAAGAGATGCTCTTCCAGAGGTCCTGAGTTCAAATCCCACCAACCACATGGTGGCTCACAACCATCTGTAATAGGATCTTATGCCCTCTTCTGGTGCATCTGAGGACAGCTACAGTGTACTCATAGTACTCATATACATTAAATAAATAATTCTTTAAAAATGAATGAAGTCCAGAGCAGTGTATCAGGTGTCTTCCTCTGTTGCTTTCTACCCTAGTACCTTGAGACTGGGTCTCTAAATGGTTACATTGTCTTCTGGAATGACTTGATTACAGCCTTCCTGAGATAACATTTATCACAATGAACTGTTATTCTTGAGTGGTTTGTGAGTAGAATTTTGAGCACACTGGTGTCTTTGAGTAGATGCCCTCTGTGATTGGACCCCACTTATAGGATTTTACCTGCAAGAATTATCTAAATATATTTTCTCTTTCCTTCCTCTTTGCAGTTAAAAATTCAAGATGTCCATCTGCGTTTTGAAGATGGTCTTACCAGTCCCTCCCATCCTTTTGCATTTGGCATCTGCATTAAGAATGTTTCCATGCAGAATGCTACAAATGAGCCTGTGAGTATGAGATCTGACCACACAGAATAAAACTCCATGCTAGGAGGCCTGGGGCTCTGCCCTCTGTCCTTGAGTGCTGTGTAAGCAGAGTGCTGCTACTTGGCTTTGCTATGTGTGTCTTGTATGTAGGTAATGAAAATTAATTTGCTGGGAAGAGGAAGCGGTTGCTTTCATTGACCTGTTCTGTCACTTTGGTTTTATACATAAAGAAGCTGAGCTACAAAGGAAACTCCTGCTCATAGTTTCATTCTCTGCCTGGGAATGTCTGTGACAGTTTCCACACCTTGTCTTTTTGTAAAGCTATTATGTGGCTTGTCTGTGGTGTGTTGCAGTAAATATTAAAAAATAACTAATGCTTATCTCTGCCGGCCGTGAGGTCTCACTCCTCAAGCCTGGTTTTAGTTTGGAGCCACATGCTCCTCTGACGCCCTGTCTGAGCTGCCACCACGGCTCAACTTGTCTGTGCAACTCCCTTCCCTGGCGGTGTTGAACTCACAGAGCTCTACCTGACTCTGCCTCTGGAGCCTGGGATTAAAGGTGCACACACCATCACGGCTCTGCTGGATGCTAGAGTAAATGCTATCTGGCAGGGCCAATGAGCTTGGTATTGTCAGCAAGTGCAATAAAAGTGGACAGTTCATTTCAAAGTTTGAGACGGCCTCATGGAGCATAGGCCAACCTTGAACTAGATTTGTAATTTACTACATAGCCAAATATCTCTTTAGATTTCTGGTCCTCTTGCCTTATTTACTTTCCAAGCGCTGGGAATTACATGTGTGCACCACATGTCTAGTTTGGAATCCTATAATTTTTATTTACTAGGACACTTGTTTAAAGGCTGAGTCTTTATGTGGATCCTGACCCTCTTCTGGTCTCTGCAGGTACTGAATACATACACATAAAATAAGAAACAGGGCGTGGTGGTACATGCCTTTAATCCCAGCACCCAGGAGGGAGAGGCAGTCAGATCTCTAGTCTGGTCTATATAGTGATTCTAGGCCAGCCAAGGGCTACATAGTGATACCCTGCTCCAGAACAAAACAAAACAAAAATGAAGGTAAAAACAAAAACACTAAAGCAATTTATTCTCTACTTCTGGAGAAATGTGAAACTAAGGAGTCAGAAGGCTTCTGAAACTCCGAGAATCAGTGTGCGTACACTTCCCTCCATCAAATGGGCACCAGAAGCTCTGGTTCCTTGTCTTGTAGGTGCAGCACACTGGTCTCTGGTCCACAAGACCTTCCCTCCTGTGTTTTCCTTCTTACAAGGACCCCACTCATTCACTTTGCCTACACCCATCCAGCACGGCACCACATTAACCTGATTCTGTCTGCACAGATGATGTCTGTGAATAAGACACACTCATCCTTGTGCTCCATGCTGACTTCTTAGAAGAGGACACTGTCCAAACCGATAACCCTCTTAATATTCCAAGATAGTCTTTCTATACTTAACTGACTTCCCACTTCAAGTATGTGTTCATGCACATGTACCCATATTGTTTCTCTGCCATTTAGAGTTCAAGTTAACAAACACAATTACTGTACCCTAAAGATAATAGGCCTTTTGTGCTTCTGACTTACAGGTAATTTGGCACTCATCTGTCCAATGATTATTTTCTGTTTGTTTTTTTTATAGCATCTTAGATATCCATTGCTGCCTCTGTATAATTAAAAATATTTGTGCACATTGGTATTTTGTTGTTTGTTTATTTATTTATTTATTTATTTATTTATTAAATACCTACTTACTCATTCAGACAGGGATGTACCTCTGGCTTTTTTGGAACTCACTACAGAGACCAGGCTGGCCTTGAGCTCGCAGAGATCAACCTGCCTTTGCTCTTGAGTGCTAAGAGCAAAGGTCCAGACCTTGAATGGATGGAGTTTAAGCTGTATAAGAGCAGTCTATTTTCCTTCAGTATTGCATCTCTTGCTCCTTGCAGAATGCCTGATGTGTGAACAACAGTTATATCTGTTTCTTCCTCTTTCTTTCCTCAGGTACAGAAACTAATGCGAAAAAAACGATTAGATGTGGCTGAGTTTAGTATCTACTGGGATGTCAATTGCACTTTATTGGGGGATTTGCCTCAAGCGGAGTTACAGGTATGTTCTGCTTTGGGGACTTAGTGTAAGATGGTACTGAAGCACATGGTACAGGAACCCTGATTTGCAGGCTGTTGTCCCCTGTGCTCTCTGTCTACAAGCATCTTCTCTCTAGAGTTTGCCTGAGGTGCTTCTCATGTCTGAAGGTTTAAACTTCAGATGCACAGTAGCTTGTGTGCTTTAACATGGATCAGGTTACGTGGTGAATTTTGTGTGTGTGTCTCATTTTCATGTAAAGTTATGTTTTTTTTAATTTAATTAATTAAATGTATTAATATTTAGTCATTACTAATTTAACACATTCAGTTAATACAATTATAAATGCCAATGGACTTAATTATTAATAGAAAGTTTAATTATTAATTACCAATTAATTTAACATGTTTAATTAATAAATATATTAATTAAGTTAATTTTGAGACAGGGTCTCTACATAGCTCTTGCTGTCCTAGAACTCGCTATGTAGAACAGGCTGTCCTAGAACTCACAGAGATCTGCCCGCCTCTCTTCCAAGTCCAAGTGCTTCTATTAGTTGCATGCACCGCCATGCCCAGCTAAAGTTCTATTTTTAAGATGTGTCTGTGTTGTCTAATTCCTTGCTTACTGCTGTGTGCCTATGACACACAGTGGTCAACATTTTGTTGGTCAGTAGGAACTGAACATGAAGGTTTTGAATGACCAGAGCAACAGATCAGTTTTTTTATCAAGGGGCCAGCCTGCTTGGGTTTCTTCTCAAACATTACCATGGTGGTGTTCCTTTAAGATACTTATATGAATAGACAGTGTCACTGTTTGGGAAGGACAGTGACCAAGCCTTAATCTTTTTGTAAAGAAACTGTAGTTACCTTTGTGAAATGGAGAAACATGGTTCATTTCCCCAGCTCCAGGTGACATCAAGTAGATTAGGTAATGTTGATGCTCCTACTGACTTAAATTCCCACTAGTGTAGAAGGTAACAGACAGAAGGAAGGCTGGTCTGTGTATAGCCAGCGTTCTTGTGACACAGGAGGCCATGGCCAGAAGCATGGAGAGTCGCAGTCACCACTACATCTTGGAGCCTGTATGCGCATCTGCCCTTTTGAAAAGGAACTGCTCCAAGGAGCCTCTGAGGTCCCGGCACAGCCCGAGGATTGAATGTGATATTCAGCTGGAGACCATCCCTTTGAAGCTGTCTCAGGTATGGTGTTGTTCTTAGAGGCTCAGACCTTCTGCGGGGAGCTGGAGTCGAGGAAAAATCTCAGGGCAGTGTCCTCAGCATTGTTTGACCCCAGGAGAGAGTCTGTTAGGTGTAAGCCCATGTGGGATCATATGGGGAAACTGAGCTCAGGCCCATTCTTGTACTCTTTTGGACTTGTGTTTTTTCAGTGCTGAGCAAAGAACACGGTAGAACTAAGAGGCCATCAGAGCGCCTCCTGCTGGGGCTTTGGTCACTGGAGCTCATCTCAGCAGATTAAGTGATGACTTGTTCTTGCTAATCAGGTCTCTAAGCCAAAGAACCAATTCTATACAAACCTCTTATCTCTTACTCTTACAAAGCTGCAGTACCGGCAGATCATGGCATTCCTCAAGGAGCTGGAACGAAAGGAGAGGCAGGTGAAATTCCGGAAGTGGAAACCCAAAGTGGCCGTATCCAAGAAGTAAGGGCACCTCTCTGTGTCACCCATAAAGTGTGCATCTTATAGCATCATGCTCTCCCTGTCCTTTACATGTGACTGCAGAAGAAACAGCAGTTGGTTTAACTTTGGTTCAGTTAGCTAGGTTTTAACATGTGTGACATGTGACTTCACTTAGCAGGCAGATTGCTGTTGCTTGCTGAAGTTTCTTGTATGCAGCACTCTCCAAACCCCTTTATTCTGTCCTCCAGTCTGGCCACATTATGTAGGTTGTGTTCTACTTCCAGAGCAAACATCAATTCTCTTTCTTAAAAATATATTTGAATTTAAGTTATGTTTAAGTGTATGTGTGTATGCACATGAATGCAGGAGCCCATAAAGGCGGGAAGGAGGGCATCAGATTGAAACTGGAATTAAAGGCAGTTGTGAGCCTAATGTGGTTCCTGGGAACTGAACTCTGGTCGTCTATAAGAACAGTATGATTTGTTTGTTTGTGACAGTCTTTTTATGTAACCCTTGATGTCCTGGAACTCCCTATGTAGAGCAGGTTATCTTCAAACTCATAGATCTGCCTGCCTTTGCTTCTTGAGTGGTGGGATCAAAGGTGTGTGACACCATGCCCAGCCTCAGTATGTGCTTTAACTGCTGCCATCTCTTCTGCCTCATAAAGCCTTTCTTCATGATCCAGTGATAAGTGTGACCAGTCTGACTTGTTAAACCTCTTAAAAGATCTCATGTATTCCCACACATGTCTTTAGAAATTCAGTTGAAAATCTGTAATGGTCAAGTCTGTGGTGATTGTATCAAGATGGCACTTGCCTTACTGCCAGCAACGATTTACTCCCTGAAGAGGGACTGCTCTGAGTGAGGCCTGTTGGTTACATGCTGTGCGCTTATTGACACACTGTGTAGTTCAATGTTCTTTGGCAGCAGATTCAGTCTTCTCCATATTGAGTTTAGCTTAATGTTAAAATGGACCCAAGACAGAGACAGTGGGCTGATATGAGAAATGTCTCAGTTTAGGACAAGCAGTGTTCTGGGTTGTCCTGGGTGAAGAACATTGTAGTGGTTTTTACTGGGAGGAGTAACACATTGTCATGGATTGTTGCAGCTGTCGAGAATGGTGGTATTTTGCCGTGAACGCTAATTTGTATGAGCTCAGAGAGCAGAGGAAGTGTTGGACATGGGATTTCTTGTTGCACCGTGTCCGGGATGCTGTGTTTTATACTGACAGATATTTCAACAAGTTAAAAGGAGGTTTGTTGTCTGCAGATGACAAGGTGAGTGGACTAATTTGCTTAGTTTTTTTTCTTGATATTTTTGTTTGGTTTTGAGACAGCATTTCATGTAGCCCAGGCTATCCTCAAGACTATATGTAGCTGAGACTGGTTTTGAACTCTTTATTCTCCTGCTTCTGCTTCCACAGTCCTGACAATACAGGTGTGAGTCACTACACTTAGCTCAGAGTGTTCTCTCACAGGCTGAAAAATCAGCTGAGTCTCTGAAGATGCAAAGTGCCTTACCAGGCACACTTTCTTAGGCTAGTCTCAGTAGAGTGGGGATTTCTTGGGAGGTAGTGAGCCTCATCTTGGGCCAGAAGCATGTTTCATCCGTGCTCCCTGAGGAGATACCTTGCCAGGCCCCTCCTGGTTCAGTTTTATGCATGCAGTTCAAGGAGAATTTTAGGGACTCATCAATATCTCTTCTAATCCTGAACCTAGTCTATTAGTTTATGACTAATTTCTGTGGATTTTGGCCTACATTTTCTGTAATCCTAGTTGGCTTGATTGACCTTGGGCTTCTTGGTGATAGAGTTGAAGCCAGAGCTGGTACCACAGGTGAGAAGGCAATTCTTATCTGAATGACCTGCAGGCTAATAGAACCAGCCCTGCCAGATGCTGGTAAAGGCCTCACCGCTTCCTCCTTCCGTCTTTCCTCTCCCCGTGAAAGGGAAGGCAATTGGCTGCTTTGCTTCTTTATTGTTTTGCTTTTGTGAACATTCTCTCTATTATGGCTCAGGTTATTTTTGACAGATGGTTCCTTTTGTTAAACCTTATGAGAAAAAAGGAGCATTTCTCTACTGGATGGTCCCCAGCAGTCATGCTGAACCCCTGAGTTCTCACCCTCCCTGCCAGCAAGCTGAAGTCATAGTCCTTACTTGCCTATTGCTGTCTTCAGTGGTGTCTGATATGGCTACTGACAGTGGGCGCCTTGTGGAAAGGATGGGTTACATCGTACATTTTGTTCTGAATAACTTTCTTGAAGACAGAGGCAGGATACTGTGAGAAAGGACGTGAGTCAGTGCTGAGGTGGCTGAGTGACAGCAACTCTGTGAGGTGTGGACCACACTTACAGTGTGTCCTTCTACTTTTAGGAAATATGACATTATTCTGGATGGGTAACTTTGCTTTCTAAAAATGATGCAATAGTTTTTGCTCCTACTCTTTAGTAACTAGTAAGAAACATGTTGAAATGACCACAACTTTGTTAATTGTGAATATAAAAGAGCAGGGGCCAGCATGCTCTTGAGTCTTGAGGGGTGGAAGACTAACTCTGCTTCCTTTGATCTCATGGCTACTTGTGACTTGAGTCCGTGTCGTGTAGAGCAGGACGCCTCAGCAGCCGCCCACTGAAGCAAATTATGTTCTCATTGCTCTGTCTGTCCCCACTGGTTCTAGTGGTGTTTGTGAGAACGAGTAACAAATGCTGGGTTGTAGGAAACGTCATTGAAACCAGAGACAGCTCTCATGACACTTGTTAATGTCTCATTTCTCAGCCTTCAGGGCGGTGCTGTGGTCAGTTTATTGGTGAGGGTGCTCACTTTGTCCAGCGCTGCTGACTTTTCTTTTGTCCCAAACAGGAGCAGATGTGTCGGATTGAGGAGGAACAGAGCTTTGAGGAATTGAAGATTCTTCGTGAACTCGTTCATGATAGATTTTATAAGCAAGAGGAGCTAGCAGAGGTGAGAAGTCTGTGTAGGAGGGTCATTTGGTCCTGTCACACCCTGAGCCCTTCAGTGTTGATGAGCTTGTGCTTCTGTCAGGACACATGGCAACCAATGGCACATCCCAGCCTCTGTCCATGGGTCTTCACGTCTGCCTCTTTGTGGTTACACAGAGTCTTCGAGAGCCTCAGTTTGATTCTCCGGGAGCCTCACCTGGAGACCCAGATGGCAGTGGAGGCAGTGGGATGCTGCAGTACCTGCAGTCCTGGTTTCCAGGGTGGGGCGGCTGGTATGGACAGCAGAGCCCCACAGGGAAAGTGGGAGGACTGGCAGCCGAGTCGCAGGAGCACTGGACACCTGAAGATATCTTGGGTATGCTGGGACCCCATCTGCTGCCAAGCTTGCATGCAGAATGGAGGGTTAGGTCCTAAATATCATCCCGTCTCTTTGTGCAAAAGCTTGACAGGTCATTTCCAGAATTCAAGGTCACATTTGGACAGCAGTTTGTTTCATAGAGGTAGGAGGGAGACACATCTGGAAGAGACTTCATGGCCACTGTCATTCGTTGTACATTATTAGACAGGTCTGAGTGGCAGCTATTATTAGAGAATTAAATCTGAGCCTTTCGCAAACAGACTCTGAGGCTTGATGGCAGTGCAGAGGCCTTTTGTAGTCTTACGATGCCAGTGTGAGCCTATAGAACAGGGCACTACTGAAGTGAAATTGCATTAGCCTCGTCAGCTACATGTGTCATACTGCCTGGTAGCCACATGTAGGTAGTGACCATAGTCATTTAGTCATCTGTCTTTGGGTTCTTGTCTACGGAAGGGAAATCTGGTTCAACAGCATCATCTCAGTCAGGGTATCTGGTCTTGCTCTCTTTAGGTTCTCTTAAGCCCATTTTCCCATACCATGTAGGCACCGAGGAGTTCTTTGACCCCACCGCAGATGCTTCATGTATGAATACCTACACAAAGCGAGATCACGTCTTTGCGAAGCTGAATGTGCAGCTACAGCGGGGCACTGTGACTCTCCTGCACAAGGAGCAGGGCGCTGCTCATGCCAACGAGAGTGCCTTCATGCAACTTGAGTTCTCAGGTACTGCTCAGAGCCAGCTCTGCCTGTTTCTAATGCCAAAACACTGTCTGTTTTTATCATCTGTGGTATTTAGACTCTATGAGAAAATAGGAACTGGAGAGATGCCTAGAGGTTAAGAGTGCAGACTCCTTTTGTAGAGGACCTGAGTTTGGTTCCCAACACCCATGTCATGAGATCCCAACTGCCTGGAACTCCAGAACCAAGGGATTTGTTTTAGTTAAATTTCTATGTGGTGATGAAACACCATGACCAAAATCATCTAGGGAGGAAACTTCCAATGGTCTTTGTATGCTTATGTAGACAGATAGGGTGTGTGTGTGTGTGTGTGTGTGTGTATGCATATGTATATTCAAATTTTATGAAAAATACTCCTGGTGACATATAGTTTGTTGTAGAATAAATGCATTATTTCTAGATATAAAGCACATTAGGCTTTAGAACATAATACCATCTCTTGTATTTATCTTTTATAGATGTAAAACTTCTGGCAGAGTCTCTTCCTCGAAGAAACTCCTCCTTGCTTTTAGTTCGGTTGGGTGGACTGTTTCTCCGGGACCTGGCTACGGAAGGAACCATGTTTCCTCTCCTGGTCTTCCCCAACCTGGTATGTACTTCAATGGCATGGCTAGCACACATGTGTGTCAGTGTGTACTGCAGTGACATGCCTAGCACACGTGTGTCAGTGTGCACTGCAGTGATATGCCTAGCACATGTGTGTCAGTGTGCACTGCAGTGACATGCCTAGCATGTGTGTCAGTGTGCACTGCAGTGACATGCCTAGCACATGTGTGTCAGTGTGCACTGCAGTGACATGCCTAGCACACGTGTGTCAGTGTGCACTGCATTGGCATGGCTAGCACACGTATGTGTCAGTGAATTATGTGTTTTAGGAAGTCAGAAGTCCTGTTAGCTGGACTGATTTTGACATGTAATGATTGGAGTCAGGCTGGGACTGGTCCTTTGTTAGTTATTACTGAGCTGTGTGGCTCTGCCTCTTCCCCGCTCATGCTGTGTCCACTGTGGGTGTGTGGCAGAGAACCTGGGAATAATGCCTGGAATACCACTCACTGCTTTCTGCATTTCAAGGTTAACACTTGAGTCTCTTTTATATCTGACAGCTCTGCTCATGACCTGCTGTTGTTAATGTGAAATCTCATCTTTCTAGGAGTCCAAAAGAGAACTACTCTCAGTCCTTTATATATGTTCAATTTTATATATAATATCCTTTACTAACTGTAGGATCTTTGGTCTTATTGATTTAGACATAGTCTAAATGAGGATTTACCTGTCCACACTGTCTATACTTCTCTTTGAATGTTCTTAGAAAGTATGGGAGGGTGGAGTTAAAATGTGAAAAGTGATAATATTCAGTATCCATTTGGCAATTGTTGTTGTCTGCTCTGGGAAATGGCACAGTAGTGCATGGATGTGGTAACGCAGTGTGAAAGGGGTTTGAGTCGTGTGCACAGAAGGAGCAGAGTGTGCAAGGTAAAGGGGGCAGTGCACTGTCCCTCTTACCTGCTGAAGTGTGTTTGTATATGTGTTTAATAGCAGAAAGAAGTTGGCAGAGTCTCACAGTCTTTTGGTCTTCAAACAGCATCGGAAGATAGAAGTGATCAATACTCTGGTAATTTTTCATATGTTCTTAAAATTAATCCTTAAAAAGCACGTTATTACTGATCGGTAGATTTTGATTTCTGTTCTGGTATAGTGTTCTGGGCATAGTGATTTGCCAGGTGGATCTGTGTTGCTCCTGAAAGCAGCATGCGCTCTCTGGGTACGACTGTGTTCCCCTGGTGTCACTAGAGTATTTTTGCAAGGCCTGTGGGTCTTGCACTGCAGTATGGGAACAAATACAGTAGTCTAGCTGTCAAGATTTCTGTTAAAAATTAGAGTCAGGTCACATTAGGCTTTATTTTTAAAATTGGCATAATTGTGAATAGATTAGAAAAGGATTTAGAAAATGTCTTTCCCCCAGAATGCTTCTCAGGCCTCCGTGTGGGTGTGGTGGTAGTTTTGATGTGTTCTACATCTTCTGTTCTTTTTTTTAGCTGCAGACCCAGACAATCCAGTCTTTGAGATGCTCTATGAGAGAAACCCAGTGCACAGCCACTTTGAGAGGCGGCTACATGTCAGCACGAGGCCCTTGAACATCATCTACAACCCACAGGCTATTAAGAAAGTAGCAGACTTTTTCTACAAGGGAAAGGTTCATACCTCAGGTTAACTTTTTTGTTTGTTTGATCCTATGTTACCTTTGAAAAAACTCTTTTGGGTCATTGCTGGTGGAATGCATGGTTTTAATGCATTTGGAAGACCCAATAGTGCTGCCAGAGCCTGCAGAGTAAGTGGTAGGATTGTGTGAGGACACCGAGTCTCCATGTCCTTGGCCAGTTGTCCTTCCAATGTTCCTTTAGGATGTACTTTTCCACCCTTCATCCTGGGATTGCTGTTCCTGTGGCCAGCTAGAATGTTTCAGCTTGGTGAAGTACAGTGGAATGTTCAAAAACTCCTTTCTAGATGGCAACATCGCTGTTCTTTTGTGACTGTAGTGTTGTTGATACACTTATGACTTCCTTTATTCCCCACAGAGACTGAGACAGTTAGAGAAATTCCTTCACTGGCAGGAAGGAAACAGTAACCGTGATAGAACTGGCTAACATTTTGCCTTCAATATAATATTCTGCTTTGTGTGGTTTTTGAAATACAGCACTTTGGAGTTTTTAGAAATGGTTTTAGGGATTCTAAGAAGTTAGGTGCCCTTCTCTCATGTACCTCCATGTCCTCAGGCTGCTCACCACTTCCCCAAGCCTTTTCCCTGCTGTCACGATGGCTGGTCTTCTCTGAAGAAAGAGCTGTTTTTGTTACTGATTTTTTTTCCACTTTGGTGGATTTTCTGGGTGAGGGCAGAAGTGATGGTGTTTTATTGGCTCAGTCACTTGACTTCTTTTGCCTTTCCAATCTTCCAGGCTTTGGTTATCAGTCTGAGCTTGAGTTGAGGGTAGCTGAAGCAGCCCGAAGACAATATAACAAGCTGAAGATGCAGACCAAGGCTGAGATCCGACAGACTCTTGACCGTTTGCTCGTTGGAGATTTTATTGTAAGTGACCTTGTGTGATTCTGTTTGGGGATGGGAGAGGCAACCATGTTTCCTGACATGCTCCTGACTTACAGTATATAGACTTGCTCATATCCCTTATGCCAACTAGATAAACTTCCCACCCTCAAAATAAATAGATTATTAGATAGATAGATACCCTTGTAGCTAGCATTTTAAATAGCTCATATCCTTTCTATTAATGATCTAATTAAGCAATGACTGATGCTGACTAGATCATGTTTTCCTTGCTCTGAGGGTACTTTGCTTTGGTACTTTGTTTAATTTGTTTTCCTTTTGAGACAGGGTTTCTCTGTGTAGCTGGCTCTCCTGGAACTAACTCTCTTTGTAGACCAGGCTGGCCTCAAACTGACAGATCAACCTTCCTCTGCCTTCTGAGTGTTGGGGTACTTTCCAGATTTGCTTGTGTCTTTCTCCAGATCTAATTTTGCAAGTATGTTGACTTTGGGATGTTGTATGTCCAGCTGATTCAAGGACAACAAGAAACAGCTTAATTGTCCAGAAAGGGCGTTTCTGAGAGTGCACTGCCCAGGCATGGCAGTAGATGGAGCTGTTAGACAAGTATGGTGCTTCTGAATCCTGTAGAACCAGCTGTAGGAAGTTGGCCATGGTGTTCCAAGTCAAGTGCCTAAGGACTGTTGGAGATGGGAAATTACTCTTGATTTCCTGTGTGTGAATGTATGTGTTTCAGCATAACATGGTTATTAGTGCCTTCCTGATAGCTTCACACACAAAAAAGGGCCTTTTTCTTTATTTTTCTAATTTTTATTAATTTTTTTCATATCATAATTTATTTTTTACACGGTTTCTCTGTGTAGTCTTGGGTGTTCTGGCACTCTTACTCTGTAGACCAGGCTGGCCTCAAACTCTGAGATCTGCTTGTGTCTGCCTCCTGAGTGCTGGGACTAAAGGCGTGTGCCATAACACCAGACCTGTAAATTATGATCAAAACCTTCTTAATCCAGGGTCATCAGTCAGTACAAACAACTCCTAAAATTAATAATTTGCTAATTTTTTTCTCTTTTCTTCAAATATCAGCTTATGATAATATCTCCAGCCAACAAGTGCTAAGTATCTTGTATGGTATCCTGGATGGGATTTCAGGGTTGCTTGGACACCTCTATAAAGCTCCTTGGCCGTCAGGGTTAGCAGTAATACAATTACCCCAGGCTAGCCTCAAACTTGTGGTTCTACTGCTTTGAGTTCTGGGGTTACAGCAGGTTTATTTTGCCTCCACAGGAGGAAAGTAAGCGGTGGACTGTTCGACTGGACATTTCCGCCCCTCAAGTGATATTTCCGGATGATTTCACCTTCAAGAATCCTGTGCTGGTTGTTGTGGATCTTGGAAGAATGCTTCTGACCAACACCCAAGGTAGAGTGTCAGTGTAAGGAAACAAAAGCCTGTCTATCTGTGCGTCACCATGGAAAACTGGACAGGTTTTCATAACATTTTAAAACTAAAGTTTAGGGTCTGGAGAGAAAAAACAAAACAATTCATCCAACCAAATGAAAACCTTCCAAAGTACAGTTGTTGCTTTGTTAATAATAGCTTGAAGTATACTTCACATTTCAGAACATCCAGGTCCGCCAGGCTGAATCTAAACCCACTGGCAGTCTCTAACTCTAATCCCTCTTTGCTCTTCTGTGGCCGTCAACCTTAATCTTTTTTTTTTTGTCTCTATATTTGTCTGTTCTAAACATTTCATACTTATGGAATATTTGAACATGTTGCCTTTCATGTTTACCTCTTTAACTTAATACTACTACTGTCAATGTTCATCCATGTTATTATTGTTGGTGGTGGTGCTAGTGTGTGTGTCCTTACATGGCTTTTACGAGTCCCTTTTTGGACGTGCCAGGTTTCTTTATCTGCTCTTTGGTTAGTAAACATTGGCAACACTGCCTCTGAACCCCACTGTTCAAATGATACCACGGCCAACAGTCACATCATGTTTTTGTGGCAATATAGATGTTCAGTTCTTTTTCATGCTTGCTTAGGAGAGGAATTGCTGGGCTGTGTGTCAGCCTTATATTTAGCGTTTTTAGGAACTACCAGGCTCTTTCCCAACTGGCTTATTTGCCCACTGGTTTGTGACGGTTCTGGTTTCCCCACATCCTCTCATTACTTGTTGTCTGACCTTCTAACTGTAGCCAGTTTAGGATTGTGGAGAAGTATCTCCCTTTGTGGCTTTCTCTTTCTTTTTTTAAAGATTTATTTATTTATTTATTATATGTGAGTACACTGTCGCTGTCTTCAGACACACCTGAAGAGGGCATCAGATCCCATTACATATGGCTATGAGCCACCATGTGGTTGCTGGGAATTGAACTCAGAACCTCTAAAGAGCTTTTGGGATAGCTCCCATTCAAGTTCTTCAGACCCACACAGAGACCACGTAACACATCTGCTACATATGGAGAGGTATAGGTCCAGCCATTTTATTTTCTTTGGTTGGTTGGTTAGTTGACTATGTTGATCTTCCTGTGGAGTTTCTATCTCCTTCTGGGTTCTTAATCCCTCCTCCTATTCTGTAAGAGTCCTCTAGCTCCATCCACTGTTTGACTGTGGATGTCTGTATCGGTCTGAGTCAGCTGCTTGGTGGAGCCTGTCTGCAGGCGTAATAGACTGTCATTAGTATTGTTTGGGATTGGTGCTTGCACAGGGATGGGTCTCAAGTTGGGCCTGTCATTGGTTGGTCATTCCCTCAGTTCCATCTCCTGTGCCGGCATTTCTTGTAGACAGGATACATTTGAGTTGAAAGGTTTGTGGGTGGGTTGGTGTCTCTATCACTCTACCAGGGCTCCTGCCTGGCTATAGGAAATGGTCTCTTCAGGTTACATATCCCCAATACTGTGAATCACAGTAAAGGTCACCCCCATTGATTCTTGGGCACCTCCTTTATTCCAGGTCTCTGTCTGCTCCTGGAGATGCCCCCCACTTCTTCATCCCCTTTACTGGCAGATTTCCATTAATTTTCATTGCTATCTAGCTATTTCTCCTGTCCTTCACACCTGGACCTGAACCACCCCCATTTCTTCTTCCCATTTTTACTTCCCTTCGTCTGACTCTTGTGACTGTATTATTCCCCCTTCTAACTTAAATTCAAGTTTCCTCCCTTGGACCTTCATTCTTGTTTAGCTTCATTGCATCTGTGTAATATATACTGTCATACCTGTATTTTATGGCTAATATCCACTTATAAATGAGTACATACCATGCATGTTCTTTTAGGACTATGTTATCTCTCTCTGGATGATATTCTCAAGACCTGCAAAAATCATGATGTCTTTGTTTTTAATAGCTGAATATTTTCCCATAGTGTAGATGTACCATGCTTTCTTTATCCATTTTCACTTGAGGGACATCTTGGTTGTTTGCGGTTTCTGGCTCTTATGGTGCTATGAACATAGTTGAGCAAGTGTTCTTGTGGAATGTTGGAACATCTTTTGGTTACATCCCAGGAGTGGAATAGCTGGGTCTTGCGGTAGAAATATTCTCAGGTTTCTGAGAAACTGCCAATTGATTTCCAAAGTGGTTTGTTGACTTTGCACTTTTATCAGCAATGTCTTTTCGTTGGACATTGTGCATTTTGATAAACATTTCCTAATACTCAGGGTTAGAGTTGGAAAGTTAGTTTTTTTATTTTTAAATTTTCTGTATTATGATATTTGTCTGGCAGTTACAGATAACTTGGTGTTTCTGGTTTTATTTTCCTGCCTTTTTGTGCCAGATGAGGGTATTGTGTAGAGCAAGAATACTTTGGAAGGGAAACAAAATGAACATTATAATAAGTGGAGAAATGTAAGTTTGGAGAATGCTGTAAGAGAGCTGTGTCAGCAGCCTTGCCAGTGTCAATGTGTGAAAATGCTCGCAGTGGCTGGTGGCTTCAGCATCCTAATGTGAACTTGGAGGGATTTTACCTACATTTTTACTCTGTGTATTCTGGTTTTCAGTTTAATAAGTTCACACTGAATACATAGCAGTTACACAGTATATGTCTGTCATTTTCATCCACTTAAAAATCATTGGCTTGGTAAAAGCTTTCCTGTTCTTCCTCTTCCTCCTTCTCTTCTTCCTCTTCCTCCTCTTCCTTTTCTTCTTCCTCATCTTTCATAATATGAGGTAGGGACTCATAATGTAGGCCTGGCAGGCTTAGAACTTTCTATGCAGAGTAGGCTATTCTCAGACTTAGAGTGACCTGCCTGCCTCTGCCTCAGAAGGGCTGAGATATTTTATAATAGAATTCTCAAGATTTTAAATCTATGTCTATGACTTAGTGGAATTTGAGATTCTTTTTAAAAATTTATTTTTTTAATGTGAATTTCTGAGTTTATGTACTACATCTGTGCAGGAACCTGAAGAGGCCAGAAGCAGGGCATCTGGTTTCATGGAGCTGGAGTTATAGGCAGCCAGTGAATTACTATGTGGGTGTTGGGAACCAGTCCTGGATCTTCTGCAAGAGCAGAAAGAGCTCCTAAGCACCGAGCTATCTCTCCATCCCTTCTTATTTATAATAAGGGAGGGAGTAAGGGAGCAAGTAGGAGACGTTTCACTTACAGTCTTTTCATTTCCCCTTATAGAAGACTCTAGGAGGAAAAGTGGGGATGGCTCAGCCTCTGAAGAGAATCAGTTCAGTGATGATGAATATAAGACTCCTCTTGCCACTCCTCCTAGCACCCCACCTCCAGAGACCAACAGTAGCAATGGGGAGAAAACACCACCCTTTTCCGGAGTGGAGTTCAGTGAGGAACAGCTTCAGGCTCATTTAATGAGCACACAGATGTATGAGAGGTACTCCTTGACATTCATGGACCTCCAGGTCATGGTAGGGCGTGTCAGAGACAACTGGAAACGTGTGCAGGACATCGATGTGGGGCCCACACATGTAGTTGAGAAGTTCAATGTTCACCTACAGTTAGAACGTCGGCTGATTTACACGTCAGACCCCAAGTACCCTGGAGCTGTGCTCTCAGGCAACTTACCAGACTTAAAAATCCACATCAATGAAGATAAGATATCTGCCCTGAAGAACTGCTTTGCTCTCCTCACCACTCCTGAAACAAAGCCCTCTGACACCCAGATCAGAGAGAAGATTTTCCCCCAGGAAGGACCTCGGGGAAGCTTGCAGGATTCTGTAATGAACTTGACCCAGAGTATTGTAATGCTGGAGCAGCACACAAGGGAGGTGCTGGTGGAGTCACAGCTCCTCCTAGCGGAATTCAAGGTGAACTGCATGCAGCTTGGTGTTGAGAGCAGTGGCCGCTACATCTCAGTGCTCAAGGTGTTTGGCACCAATGCTCACTTTGTGAAAAGGCCGTATGATGCTGAGGTCTCCCTGACTGTTCACGGATTGCTCCTGGTGGATACCATGCAGACTTATGGTGCTGATTTTGACCTTTTGATGGCTTCACATAAGAATCTGAGTTTTGATATTCCCACAGGAAGCCTCCGGGATAGCAGGGCACAGTCTCCTGTCTCTGGACCTAATGTGGGCTTCCAAACTGACATGGCCACCCTCAATGACCAGTCAGCCACTAGTGTTTCCCTGGAGAAAATTCTCACCAAAGAACAAGAGTCCCTCATTAAACTGGAGTATCAGTTTGTGAGTTCAGAATGCCCATCCATGAACTTGGACAGCACTCTGCAGGTAATTTCCCTTCAGGTAAATAACTTGGACATCATCCTAAACCCAGAGACAATTGTGGAGCTCATTGGTTTTCTTCAGAAATCCTTCCCTAAGGAGAAGGATGATGTGAGCCCTCAGCCTCTGATGACTGACCTTGAAAGAAGCATTATGGAACAGGGCACAATTCAGTCGACTTACGAGCAGAACACAGAGGTCGCTGTGGAGATCCACAGGCTCAACCTCCTGTTGCTTCGGACAGTAGGGATGGCCGATGGGGAGAAACATGGCAGGAAAATCGCAACAGCCAGTATTGGTGGCACCAAGGTGAACGTGTCGATGGGCAGCTCGTTTGACATGAATGGCTCCCTTGGCTGTTTGCAGCTCATGGATCTAACACAAGAGAATGTGAAGAACCAGTATGTCGTCAGCATCGGAAATTCCATAGGCTATGAGAACATAGTCAGCGACATTGGCTATTTTGAAAGTGTGTTTGTCAGAATGGAAGATGCAGCCCTGACTGAAGCATTGAGTTTCACATTTGCTGAGAAATCAAAACAGGAATGCTTTCTCAACCTGAAGATGGCATCTTTGCACTATAACCACTCTGCTAAATTCTTGAAGGAGTTGACATTATCTATGGATGAGCTGGAAGAGAATTTTCGCAGTATGTTGAAAAGTGCAGCCACCAAAGTGACCACAGTATTAGCCACCAAAACTGCTGAGTACAGTGAGATGGTGTCACTCTTCGAAACCCCGAAGAAGACCAGGGATCCCTTTGTCTTGGAGGAGAATGAAATCTATGGGTTTGGCCTTCCTTCCCCTCGATCAGACACAGTGAAGCTCATCTTGAACATAAACATCGAGTCTCCAGTAGTTTCTATCCCTCGGAGGCCTGGGAGTCCTGAGCTGTTGGTGGGACACTTGGGACAGATATTTATCCAGAATTTTGTGGCAGGAGATGATGAATCCAGAAGTGACCGCCTGCAGGTGGAAATCAAAGACATTAAACTCTATTCTCTGAATTGTACTCAGCTAGCAGGTAGAGACAATGCTGGACCTGAAGTCAGTCGGACATTTTGCCCTCCCTCTGGGTCGGCTAGTGTTAACAGCCAGGAGGAGGCTTACTTTACACGACACGATTTTTTTGAATCTTTGCATAGAGGCCAAGGTGAGAAGCAGAGACATGTTTTGAATGTGTGTAAAGGTTCTAAACTCAGCTCCTGTGTGTGTCCCTGAAAACAACACAGTGCCTTTCTTTTAGGGTTATCTCTGGGTAATGTTCGAACAATCATAGTGGTGTTTTTAACAGTTTTGTAGAGGGCTGGCATAGTTTTACTTCCTCTCTTTGGATAAGATAATAATGTATTTTGAGCCAGCTGTGGTGGTTCACACATTTAATCCTAGCACTCCAGAGGCAGAGGTAAGCGGATCTCTGTGCGTCTGAAGCCAGCCAGGTCTACGCTGTGAGTTTTAAACAGAGAAACCCTGTCTGGGAAATGTTTGCAGCTGGGTGAATGCTCCTTTGTCAAGATGCTTCAGTGGATGGATATGGTGTAACCTCACTTTATGTACTGTTTTTATTCTTTTGTTTTAAACTGTACATTTTTTTATACTTAAATGTTGCAGCCTAAGGTAGCACAAGAGTTTAATATAAATACAAAAGAAAACTTGGTCTCTGAGTGTGTTAAGCTTTTTTAGTGCTCTGATTCTTCTAAGTGGGTCTATACAGGGTACAAGGAATGCCATTTTCATGTTTGTATTCTGGATATGGACAGTCAGACCCAAGCAGTTCAGCTACAGAATCAGAAACATTCTAGAGACTGTTCATTGGCGAAGAAAGTAATACCGTTGAAAATGTCTGTGGTTCTCACTGATTCATTTGAAATTTGGAGAGCCAGCCTCTGGCCTAATGTGTTAGATGTACTCTTAACCCACTGGGCTACATCCAGCTTAGTAAACAGTTCTTTCCTATGATTGGAATGAGCATTCAGCTAGAATGCTGTCTTGAGGTCCAAGAAAGCTGGGCCTATTACTGAGAGCTGTGGACGGGGCAGTCTGTTTTGGAAAAGCATGGCTAAGAGAATGTTAGGTAGTCCATGCACTGTCTTAGTGTTACGATATCGGATACATTTTAAATTATATTTATTTGTTTTATGTGTGTATGTATGTGTGTGTCCACACGCATGCATGTCACAGTGCTATGTGTAGAGATCAGAGGACAACTTGTGGGAGTTGCTTCTCATTTTTAGCCATGTGGGTTCCAGAGATCAAATTCAGGTCATCGGACCTTTATCTATCCTTTGAGCTATCTTTGCAGCCATACCATTGCATATTTTAAAGCTGACAAGCAGAACATGTCATGAAAGCACCTTCTTTTCCCCTGTAAACTTCTCTGTGGTTCCACTTGCTGTGCGTTTTGGTCTCAGCCATAGACTCAGCTGCAAGGCCAACCTGCCGTCAGATAACCAGCCCCTAGCCTTTGTTATACATACGGGCACATGATCATCAGTGACAAACCAGATGTCAGTGTTCATGCTCTGTCATTTCTCTCTTCTGACAGCCTTTCATATCCTGAACAACACCACCATCCAGTTTAAGCTGGAGAAGATCCCTATCGAGAGAGAGTCTGAACTGACTTTTTCCCTTAGTCCAGATGAGCTGGGGACGTCCAGCATCATGAAGATTGAAGGAAAGTTTGTCAACCCAGTCCAGGTAAACAAACATAGGATTGATTTTCAGGTCAGAGCCAATTGTTCCTTGTCTGAGATGTGGGGGATCAGATACATTTTAGGTTTGGGAACTGTGTATTTGGGACATTCACAGAACCTTTACGGTTCAACATCTTTGATATCTAATGTGAAGTCTGAAATGCATTTTTTAAAAGCTTTATCTGTTTCATGTATGTGAGCACACTGTTGCTGTCTTCACACACCAGAAAAGGGCATCAGATCCCATCCCAGATGGCTGTGAGCCACCATGTGGTTCCTAAGAATTGAACTCAGGACCTCTGGAAGAGCAGTCCATGCTCTTAAGTACTGAGCCATCTCTCCAGCCTCTGAAATGCTTTTAAATTGGAAATCTTTTGACTGTTGTAGGTTTCAGGCATATTTTGATTTTAGATTAGGAAGAATTTTCCTATGTTTGTGTGTGTGTGTGTGTGTGTGTTATTTTAAGTTTTATTTATTTTTACGTGTCTGAGTGTTTTGTGTGCATGTGTGGAGTGAATTGTGTAGTGCCTGGTGCCCAAGTAGGCCAGATGAGGGTGCCCAATCCTACGGAACTGGAATTATGGATGTTCATGATTGTGAACTACTATGTAGTGCAGGAAATTGAACCCACGTCCTCTGTAACTTAATGCAAGTGATTAAGTACTCTTAGTCACTGAACCATTTCTTTTGCCCCATCTGTATTCATTTTGTATTTATATTGTATATAGTACTCAGATTATAATGGTATATATTTATGTATATTAAGTGTTGAAAGAAAATACATAAATTCAAGGACATATCATCAATGAATATTCATGTTGTAATAATTTGCTCTAATACATTGAACCTTGTCTAGCTCTGTAGCTAGGCTGACTCTGAATCCATGGTCCTCTTGACTCCTCATTCCCCAGTGCTGGGATTATGCGTGTACTCCACTGCCCTTAGCAACATGGGATCCTTCGGTTGTGCTATTTTGTTCCTGGCAATGGTTTTCTTCATGTGTCACAAAGGAACAAAGCTGACCTCTAGTCCCATTCTCCAGTGTGGATGGGAAATTGCTGCCTAAAAAGCCAGTTGCTCTTTCCCAAGAGGATATAATTCTTCTCCCGCATTAGATGCACTTGGAATAGACAGTGTAACAATGTGATCATTCTAGCCATTGACAGATCCTTTCAACAGAGAATAGTTAGGTTTGCCCTTTCTGAATTAAATTGGGCCAGTTAGGGTGTGTGTGTGTGTGTGTGAGAGAGTGTGTGTGTGTGTGTGTGTGTGTGTGTGTGTGTGTGTGTACATACGTATCCTTTCTTTACAAGTAATTTTTCCCCCTGATTTTACAAGACTAGAGGAAAGAGTAAGTTGATGAGTGTTTTCAGGATCTTAGGACAGTGTCCCCTCTGTCTGACTGTAGATGGTTACAAGTTTGACTAGTATCAGTGGCTCCTAGGTGTGAGTCTTTGGGTGAGAAACCTTCCTCTAGCTCTTTCTCTTTTTAAAGTTAACTTTTATTCTGT
Organism: Micromys minutus; assembly: GCF_963924665.1. Lineage (NCBI taxonomy): Eukaryota > Metazoa > Chordata > Mammalia > Rodentia > Muridae > Micromys > Micromys minutus. The sequence goes on along the minus strand of NC_137978.1, from coordinate 57,540,914 downwards.
ATGTGTGGGTGTTTTATTTGCATGTGTGTCTAGTTCTCATAGAGGCCAGAAGAAGACGTCCAAATCCCTTGGGACTGGAGTTACAGATGGCTGATAGTCTGGGTGCTGGGAACTGAACTTGGGTCTTCCATAGCATCATGAAGTACTCTCAATCACAGAACCATCTCTCTAGCTTCCCTTGCTCCCTTTCACTGAGATAGGGTCTCAGTTAGCCCAGGCTAGCCTCTAACGTGCTGTGTTGCTGAGGATGACCATGAATATCTGATTTCTCCTTCTAGTACTTGACTCCCCCCCCCCCCCATCTCTAGAACCTACATAAGGAAGAAGGAGAAAACTCCACAGTTTTATGCTTTGACTTCTATACATGCCACAGCACATGTATGTACATATATGCACTACACACAAGGATAATAAACAGTTTTTTAAAGGAAACATTTTAAAGCGAATCTTAGGCTTTATTTCACTTCATCTTGTCTATTTGGAATGTGTCTCTCTGAACGTTGTCTCCTTATATATTGTGATGGTGTCTGATTCTCAAGAATGTCTGCACTCTGGTTTGTTTGCATCAGGTCCAAGTAGGCTCTGCAGACTGCAGTTAGGTGCAGTTCCTTTTAGGGCTCTCCAGATCTGCCCTGCCTCATGTGCCATGCCATAGTTCTGTGTGGAAACTGGTCAGTTGCCTACAGAGTGGCCAACATGGTACATTTGTGTCTTTCTGAACTGGAACCAGTATTGCCGTGAGCCACCCAGGCTTCCCGGGATTCTGGTCTTTCTTAACTCTCCTCTTCTGGCTAGAGCTTCCCAGGCAAGTGCTGTCAAGCACCTCTGGTTACATTTTATCTGTCACACAAACTTCTGCATTTGATGAGGGTGTGTGGGTGGCAAGAGCCTGATCTCTCACTTGTAAAATTCCCTGTCAGTCATTTTTGTTGCTTCATTCCACTAATGAACTCTGTGGGGATGAAGATTAAATTAGGGGTTATAGAACGGTCACTTTCCAAGTCTGTCAAAATTTCTGTGTCTGAGTTTCGATCCCTCTGTTAATTACCCTTAATTAGTAAAAAAGATGTACTTGAAAATATTTTTAAATAAGAAATTCTAACTAAAAGAAAGTAAGACTCCGGGGGTGCAGCTCAGTGACAATGTTTGCCTATTGTGTTCTGGGTCCCACACCAGCCCCAACAACGGAAACTGTAAGAGAGAGAGAAAGAAATAATTGCAGATCTGCATATTTTTGGAAAAGTACCAACCATTGTTTGTCCTGCTGACTGCTGACGTGCAGTAGCTTTGCAGTCTTGTTTTTCAGTCTCTGTGCCCACATTAGACGTTTGGAAGGTTCCTGCTTTCTGCAGTTATTTTGTGTGGATAGAAAGAGTGGCTATGCTGACTCCATCCAGGGAGTATTTGCTGCACATTGGTATGTGTACATTTCTCCATGAGTGGCTAGGGAGTGGGTAGGCAAAGAAAGGACAGAAAACAGTGCTGGTCCTTGATGCCAAGTAACTTAGAGCCTCTTGGTAAGCATAGAAATACCAGCCGAGAATTGAGGTCTATGTGATAATAAATGGAGAGAGAGCTGGCGAGATGGCTCAGTGACTAGGGCTCTTCTGCTCATCTAGAGGACCTGAGTTCCGTTCCTAGCACCCATGTAGGGGAGCTGTCAGCTACCTATATCACCTCTAGGGGCGGGTTCTGACTCTTCTAACCTCCATGAGCACCTGTACAAAATACACAAAATGACAAATACATTTTACATGGTTCTGGAGTAACTGGGGCATTTCCTTTGAATGCAGGTGGTGTTAGCCAAGCACGTGTACGAACAGGTGTTACAGACGATGGACAACCTCGTGTACAGTGAGGATCTGAATAAGTTTGCAGCCAGTGCCCCGTCCTCCCCCTCCCCTAACTCTCCCCTGCCCCCACTCAGTTCCTGTGGAGAACCTTCTGCGGAGAAGAAGGAGAATGGATTGTTCAGCCACTCCAGCTTTTCTAGCACTTCTCAGAAGTCCTTGTCTGTAAAGGAAGCCAAAGCCTTCACTCAGATTCAAGCCAATTTCTGTATATCGGAGTTGCAGGTTCAGCTGAGCGGTGACCTGACTTTGGGGGCCCAGGGGCTTGTGAGCTTAAAGTTTCAGGATTTTGAGGTGGAGTTCAGTAAAGACCACCCACAGACCTTGTCCATCCAGATTGCCCTGCGCTCACTCCTCATGGAAGACTTATTGGAGAAGAATCCAGACTCTAAGTACAAGAGCCTGATGGTGTCTCGAGGGGCTCCCAAGCCATCCAGCCTAGCACAGAAGGAGTACCTCTCCCAGTCTTGCCCTTCGGTATCTAGTGTAGAGTATCCTGACATGCCCCGGTCTCTCCCTTCTCACATGGAGGAAGCACCTAACGTCTTCCAGTTGTATCAAAGGCCCATTTCTACATGTCGGAAAAAGCAAAAGGAAGTCCAGGACAAGAGCTATCCCCAGACCCCACCTCCTTCTCCCTCAGTGGATGAGCCCAAGGTGCTTGTTGGAAAGAGTAAATTTGACGATTCCTTGGTTCACATCAATATATTCTTGGTGGATAAAAAACATCCAGAGTTCTCTTCCAGTTACGGTCGTATTAACCGGAGCATTGATGTTGACTTTAACTGCTTGGATGTGTTGATCACCCTGCAAACCTGGGTGGTGATACTGGACTTTTTTGGGATTGGCTCTACTGCTGACAACCATGCGATGAAAGTGCCACCTGAAGGCCTTCTCCAGAACGTGAAGGCGGAGTCCAGTGCTTCCATGGAGTCTGAGGTCCAGGAGCCAGTGAACTCCAAGCTGGATCTCAAGGTATCGTTACATTCTGAGGATGAGTTTAAATCCTGTCTACATGTAAGCACTTCACATTTTCCTTAAAAAGAGCTCTGATTAGCAGAGGGCTGTTGAGAAATAAGACTTCAGATGTCTTGGGAAGGTTGTAAAGCCCATCTGCAGGCGGAGAAAATATGTAGTTTAAGTAGTTTGTCCTTCTGCTAGCTTCTCTAGCCTGTTTCCTCATTGTCCATCTTGTGTGACAGTGTGAGGTCTGTATGTAAAACACCTAGCCGAATGTCTGTCTGGTGCATGGTAGCAGCTTCTATTACACAGCTTTTGTACGAGGCTTTCTTGTTAGCTCCCCACCCTCTCACAGCATTCTTGGCTTTTGCTGGGCTCACTGTAGCAGTGGCCACAGAATTCAGTGTGCAAAGTTAGATTGCCTGTTGGAATCCTGACTCCTGCACTGCAGCTGTGGCCCTGGGAGAATCAGGGAACCTATCTGTTCCCCTTCAGGATTTTTATCAGTGAACTGGGTGGTGTGCCGCAGTGCTTATGGAGAGGTGGTCTCAATGTGAGGTCTTCCACCTAACAAGCATCCAGTGAGTTGTTACCATTACAGTTTTTATTTTGATGTGGATTTTCATGTTTGTAACTTAACCTTGATATTCATATTGTAAATATTAAAAAAAAAAGAGGTAGCAAGTAAACAGCCTGCCATTTGTGATGGAACAGCAGGTAGGTACAGGAGTTGAACAGCTGGGGCTAACTAGCACCTACCTGTCAGCGTCCCGACATCTGTGCAGCAGCAGCTGGTCACTTCTGTGTGCCTGGGGAGGAAGGTCTTCATCTGTATGCCTTGGTGCAGTTGGCTCACATGCACTGCCGGAAGCAGCCAGGAAAGGAACTCTGTTTCCCCATGTTGGTGTTTGTCTTGCTTCTCTACCCTACAGGCTTTACTCTATAGAAGCAGGAAGCCTGGGAGGAGAGATGGGGAAAAGCCAGTTCTGCCTCTTACTCACTGGTGAGCGTAGGGGTGGGGATGGTGGTGAGCACACTACTTGGCTGTGCTGAGGCTCTGGGACATTGGGCCTAACAAGGTGACTGGAAATGGCAGTGGTCAGTCTTTCTCTGGCTGGCTTTGATGGGTCCTTAAGGTGGCTTTGTTCTCTTTGTGCCTCAGCAATTCTTCCCTGCTGTAATAAGACGCCTTGTGCTCCTGGGGGCTTTACATACAAGGCCGTAGGAGAATAAGACCTGTAGGAGAATAAGATAAACGCTCCTTAACAATGTATTTTTTGAAACAAGAATTTTTGAGCATTTTTATTAAGATGAATTTTTTTATAGATTACAGAAGAAATGTGACACGAACTTCAGTATTTCCAACACTATAATCCATCACCTTTCCTTTCTTCACTGAAATCTTTTAAAGCAAATTCTAGGGCTGGTCAGATGATTCAGTAGGTAGATGTGTCTGCTGTCAAGCCTGATAGAAGGAGAGAACTGACTCCTGAAAATTGTCCTCTGACCTCTACTTCTGGGCACATGCACGCCGGCACATAAATACAAATACATTTATGTAAATGTCAGTAACATTAAAGCCAATTAATGAGACTGTCTAAAACTCAGAAACATAAAAAGCATAGTTACACCCCCACGTTTGTTTCTAGGGAAAGAATATGGGTATTTTTTTTACATAATCACAGTCATCGTCCCTCTCACTACACTGACAGTCGTGCCTTAGTGTTGTGCAAAGCTATCAGGCTGCTCTCAGATTTCCAGATTTGCACAAATGCCTTCTTCTGGATGAAATATGAAGGCATGGATAGGTTGAGAGATTTCCGGCCTTTCCTTTGGTCTCTGCAGTGCTAGGCTTTCTGAGGTGAGTTTGCTCAGCTCTGGAATAAGAAGGCAGGAAACCAACAATGGACCTCTGAGTCAGCGTTGCACTTGCTGCTGTTTCTTTAGTCTCTGGGATGTAGAGTGAGCCTTCCCTCCTGGTCCCCATATGCCGGTTGTGCTCCTCTTTCCCCATGACTTCACCTGCCTTTGGGATTAGGAGCAGGTGGATGGGATTCAGGTGCACCCAAGTGGCAAGTGCTCTGGTCACTCTGCATCAGGAGGCAGAGGAGAGTTGGTCCTTTCTCAGTGATGTGAAGGTGCCATGCTATGAAGTAGGTTCAGGCAGTGATATCTAGGTTCCTTCCCACAAAGCATTTTTAGACCACGGTGTCTGGTCTTTGGAGATTTGATGCCTATGGAATTTATTTCGCCTTTTTCTGGGGTCCCAATGTCCTGCGATCCTTCTGTGGTCTCTGTCAGAGGAATGAGAACATCTCTGCCTAAGGTCGCCGCTCTGACTACAATGCTCCTTCTTCCACTTTCTTGTCCTTTATGAGTACGTTTGCTTCCTTTGGCCATTGTTTTCCCTTTTTTTTCTTGGAGTTCCTTACCCACCTGGCAAATCCTGAACTCCTACTCTGCACACTTGGAGGAAAAGGGTGCTGGCACACATGTCCTTCCATTTCCTGCACCTTCCTGCTCAGTTCCTGGTCTCTAAGACAGAAGAGCTGGGGGCCAACCAGCAAATTCTAGTTGGAGTTACTTTAAGTGTAATGAAGCCTCAGTTAGAGAATACCATTCCTGAGATAGAGGTCTCTGTCCCTGTCCTGAAATCCAGTTGCTGAACAGAGACCTCTTTTAAATATGGGTTCAAAGGTATTAGGCAGGATTCCATGTCATTTTCCTCATTTGCTAATATAGATTTTATAGATGAGACCTGATTTTACAGATCTTTGAGTCATTACAGAACTGTGCACTGCTAGTGATGAATGCTAAGATGGGAAACCTTGTTTTCACCACCTACTGAGGAACAGAGAGGAGATGTGGCAGGATCTGGAATTGGAATTTCTTCCTCATGTGCTCCAGCAGCAGGTCTTCTTTGGGGCATAAATGAAATTGGCATCTTGTAAGGTTTAGGCTGGTGAGGTGCCCTGCTAGCAAGCTCAGCCATCGGAGTTTGGATTCCCAGAACCCACACAGTGGGAAGAACAGTAAAAGGAGAGAACATTCATTATTATAGGTTGTCCTCTGACTTCCATATACATATACAAGTCCACATACACAGGTGCACATGTAAATACATGCATGTACAAAGGCATGCACATGTGTGAGTACACGCAGTCTCTCTCTCTCTCTCTCTCTCTCTCTCTCTCACACACACACACACACACATGCACACACACACACAAACACACACACACATGCACGCACTGAATAAATAAGTAGTATTTACCTTCACCTTGTCAAGCCTATCATTGTTCTTACCCGTTCTGACTTGCCATTTCCTGTTCCCTTCAGTAACTTGCTTTTTGTATTGTCCCTTGTATCCTAGGTTCATTCGCTTTCTCTTGTGCTGAGTAAGGCCACCAGTGAGCTTGCTAAAGCAAATGTGTCCAAATTAGTCGCACACATGGAGATGATTGGTAAGTGGGACTAAGTCAAGCACTCATGATCTTGTAAGTATTCAAACATCAAATTATTTGTCCTCACACACCAAATGAGGTGTATAGCTGTGGCTTGATTGTGGGAACTGCTGAGATTATTATTTACAGTGGTGGTTTGCAAAGCTGGGCTTTGGAATCAGCATTGTCTAGTACAAAGGCAGGTGACTAGACCAACTTTCTCCCTGCTTCTCTTCCATCTTATTCCAAGACTCTTCTGAAGATTGTATGGGCTCCATCATTGTTGTAGGTGACCAGATAAAGTTTTGTTCAAGTTGGGATAGTTTTGAGAATGAAATGGGAGCTATTAATAATTAGATCAGGAAGACAGACAGGTCAAAGGGCTATTGTAGGGGTTCTGCCAAAAGAGGGTATAGTGTTCTACAGCAGGGCGTTGCAGCAAATCTGGCCCCTTTCTGGCAGGCTTTTGTAGGTTGGAATTTTTACTAGAACATCATATTTTAAGTAATAGGGTGTATAAACCACAAGCCCAAACACTGCTCCTTCCTTAAGGAATGTGTAATGCAGTAGTGAACATTAAGATGTGAATGCCATCATGATATCAGGAATATTATTTGGAGAAGAAATGGACTAATATAGAGGTCTCATGGTTTGATATAATTTTAGAAAGCATTCTAGAAAAGTGGTCTTCAACTGGGAGAAGCATAGCATTTTTTTAGATGACATTAGGAATCGTGTGTGTGTGTGTGTGTGTGTGTGTGTGTGTGTGTGTGTGTGTGTATGATGAGTCCCTGGTGACCTGATCTGGCCTGCCAGAGGTACATACCTTGGTGAGCATGGTGTTAGCTGTGTAATGTTCTTGTTGGTTTTGTTCTGTAGGAATAGTAGTTTAGTAGCTGGCCTGGGACTTCCAAGCCGACTAGTCTGATCTCCAAGTCCAAGGAGCCACTGTAATCCCCCCACACCCTCAGGAAGGATCACTTTATGCTCCTGTTCTAGGGGCATGTGCCCCAGCACCTATCTCTATTCTCTTACCCAGCGGTGTGCTCTCCCCTCCTAAGCAGACTCACTTCCATTCTGTGTCAGCACCCTCTGTCCCCAGCTTATTTTCTTCCTTTATCAAGTGACTCCAGGTCTACTCCTGTTGCTTGAGCATCCGATACAGACACTTCCTCATTCTTTCATATTCCTAACTCAATGCATAGACCTGGTGGTGGCTCTCTCCAGTCCAGTAAGTGGTCTGGTATCAGGATCCTGCTTCTTTAAGTTGGCAGTGATTTTAGTTTGATTCCTTTCCCTGTACCCCTAGTATGCAGTGTTGCTGGCTTGTGTATTGCTTAGACTTGTTCAACTCCTATAAACTTTGTCATTAAAACCCTTAGAAATAGCACATGAAATGTTTTCTGGTGTCTTGGCATCTGAAAATGTACCTCTGATATTTCTGTTGATCAAAAAATGAAAATTGGAGGCATGTGTATATCATTTTAAATTCAGATGTATTAAGTGATTTCAGAAAAGGTCCATAATAACATGTTCTGATTTTGACACATGTAGAAGGAGACCTGGCCTTGCAGGGAAGCATTGGGAGCCTGTCTCTGAGTGACCTCACGCCACATGGAGACTTCTACAGAGAACGCTTCACCACAAGTGGAGAGGAGGCTCTCATCTTCCAGACTTTCAAGTAAAGCATGCACCTCTACCCTAGCTGTGTCAGGATCACTGGTCTTCAGGGTTCTTTTCCAATATTGTTGTACACTTTATTTTCTATGTGTCTTCCACACTGGACAACTTGCAGAGTTGGTTCTTTGCTTACATTATGTAGGTTCTAGGGATTGAACCCAGGTCTTGCAGCTTGACAGAAAGTACGTTGATCCTCTGAACTGCCTTGCCAGCTCACTGTTGAAAATTCTCATTGGTTAAATAATGGAAAAAAAAACTTTTACTTTTTAAAGTAAAATTGAAAAGATATAGCTTGTGAGGACTCCTGATTTATATAGAATTTTAATAAGAAAGATTGTATTGGAGATTATTTAGTTCCAGATGAATATGGGATGGGATTGACATAATCCCAATTATCAGAAAACCTGGGCTCTATCAGTTCCGACCAGCTTGCTGTGTGACCCAAAGCAAGTCACTTAATCTGTTTGCCACTTGTCCTATGTAATGGGGGCCTGAGCTGAGAAATCTCCAGGCTTCCACACAGCATTGACTTTGGTCTGAAAGCACTGCTCATGCTGAATAACGAGAGAGTGAACTGTTTCTGCTAATAAATATGACTTATAGTGAGTTCCTTGTTGGGTTCTAGAGGGTATATTTTGGCCTGTTTACCTTAAAGAAGGGTTTCCTGGATGAGGTGTTCAGCGTTCTTGAGAGGTATTAGAGCATGTGTATTCTTACGTAAGGTTCCCCTCCCTCATGTTTAGTGTTCTGTTAGTGCTGAGAAAAGTGGTTCCAACAAAACCGGCCGTGGGCTGAAGATATGCCTTAGCAGTAGGTGTTTACTAGCATGTGTAAAGCTCTGGGTTCAATCTCCCTTGCCTCCCTCTCCCCCAGGTCTCAGAACTCCTCACTGTGAAGTTACCATTCTCTCCTGAGAATTTGGACTTCCAGGTTTAGATTGATTTGTTTATTTTATATATCACAATGACATGATTTTACAATAAATGAGACTGTGTGAACTCTTAATTTTTTGCTTGGCACAAAAGTGCATTTCTTAATAAATATGAATGTCCCCTACTTACTGTGGCATCTGGGCCCATTAGATCCAGAGTGACTATAAAAGTCCTCTGTTCATGTTTGAATCCACACTTGACATTACAGTCTACATTTCAGAGACAAAAAGACACAGAATCCCCCTCTCTGTTTATACAATCTCCTTTCTCCAGAAGCAGTAGTTCTGTTGCCTCCATTTCTCCAGGGCTTTTAAAATTACATCTCAAACCCATATTGTCACAGTCTCTGCCAGGAACAACTGTAGCCCTTAAGGCAGGAACAGAAGGTGCTGTGCAGTTTAGGTTCTGGAAATGTGAGTTTTATGCTCAGTGTTACCCACTCTTGGTTGCCCTGGTTGCCATACCACACTTTTGTTTAATATCCTTAACAGTGTGAAAATTATTAACGGGCTTGTTTTTGCTGCTTTCCGTTTTAATAGCTAAAGCTTTTTGGAGGAGAAGCCCTTAAATCAACCTTAGTTTTCTTTTAATCCTCAGTTTTGCTGCTGTCTGAGTCCCTTATTTGTCCCAATTTCCAGATATGGGCAGCCAGACCCTCTGCTTCAGAGAGAGCATGACATTCGTGTGAGCCTCCAAATGGCCTCTGTGCAGTACGTGCACACTCAGCGCTTTCAGGCTGAGGTGGTTGCCTTCATTCAGCATTTCACTCAGCTGCAAGATGTCTTAGGGCGCCAGCGAGCTGCCATCGAGGGTCAAACGGTGGGTAGCACAATGTCGCCAAGTTGCCTTTCCAATCTGATCTAAGGAGCTTTAAAAAAGAGTTTTTTTTTGTTTTTTTTTTTTAAATTGAAAATAGGTTTTATTCTTATGTTATATTCTGATTATGGTTTTCCCTCTTCCAGTTTTTCTCAGTTATTCTCTTGTAGCCTCCCATCCAGATCCACACCCTTTCTGTCTCTAGTTAGAAAACAAACAGGCATCTAAGGAATAACAATAAAATAAAACAATGTGAGGTGTACATGTGCATGCTTGCTTATGTGGGCACACAGGATCAAAGGCTGACATTGGGTATCTTAATTACTAATCTGAAGATAGGGTCTCTTATTGAACCCGAAGCTTGATGGTTTAGTTAGCTTGGCTGGCCAGCAAGTCACTAGGACCCTCCTGGCTCTACTCCCTAGCACTGGGGGTACTGTGCTGCCATGGTGTTCTTGTTTCCTTTCTGCTCTGATAAATCACCCTGACAAAAGCAACTTAGGGAAGAAAGGGTTTCTTTAGCACATAATTCCAGGTCACAGCCCATCAGAGCTGGGAAGTCACTGCAGCTGGAGTATTTTGTAGTCCAGATCAGAGAGAAATGAATGAGTGCGTGCATGCTCACTTGCTCGCTCACTCGCTCGCTCTGCTCGGTTTCTTTATCCTTAAATAGCTCTGGGTCTTCTGCCTAGGTAATATTGGGCTGGGTCCTCATATATCAGTGTAGGTGTCCCCTGCAACCTCAGACATTCCCACAGGCCCACCCAGTGTAAATATTCCCTCATTGAGACTGTGGTTCTAGACAGTATGAAATTTACAATTAAATCTGATTAACACATGTAGGTTCTGGAGATCTAAATTCATATCCCCATGTTCACATAGCCAATACAGTAAACATTAAGCTGTTTTTAGAGTCCTGATCAATAGAACTTTACAAATTATTTATGATTTTTAGTTATATGAATGGGTGTATCTGTTTGTGGGTATGTGCCCATAAATTTATGTACATATAGAAGCTGGAGACATCTGTTGCATTGGAGCTGGGGTTACAGGTGGTTGTGAGCTGCCCAGTGTGTGTGCTGGGAAGGAAATACAGGTCTTCTGGAAGAGCAGTACATGCTTTTATCTACTGAGCCATCTCTCTAATCAATGATCAATAGAATGGTTAAGCCCCCAGAGAGAAATCTACAATATCACACTGAGAAAAGGAGATGTATTTTCTGATTAGCAGTGTGTTGTCTAAGTGTCAGGTTGATTCCTCACCTCTAAGTTATACTTCAAAGTTCCTTTGAAGTTTAATTTTAGGTCTCTGTAAAAATAATAGAAGAGATTTCTGATTCACACTCTTGGACTTCTGGTCCCTTTTAGGACTTTAGTGAGATTGCTTCTGAAAACTGTTGGATCATTTTCCAAATGGATGAAACCTACCTGGACATTTCAGGTCATGGCATCCTTAATACCTTGATCATTTCCCCCACTTTTTTGCTGGGGCACTCACATTGCTAGCGCCTGTCCTACCCTTGTGCTAGAACCCCAGACCTTGGTTTGTGAGGCAGTGCCTTACTGTAAGCCAGGCCGTTTTTTACCTCATTGTGGCAGTTAAGCTGGCCTTACTTAGATGTGTGATCCTGCTGTAGCTCAACCATTGAAATGATAGACCTGTGTTATGTTGCCTAGATATTCTTCCTATTTATTTTTTAATGCTGTAGAAGTTATTTAAAAATATTTTAGTTTTTTCCTTTGAGAATTTTGTACACGTATACAATGTGTTTTTATCATCAACACTTCTACTTCTCCCATCAAGCTCCTCTCAGACTTCTAAGAAGTTACCATCTCAACTTCCTCTTTGGTTTTGAATAAGCCCAGTTAGCTGCTCATGTAAACATGGATGTGGGAACTCCACCGGAGCATGGACAACTCACCAGTGGCTACATTCCCAAAGACAATGACTCTCCTGGTGTGGTTAGTGGGATGATAGCAGCAAGAAAACAAGCTAAGGAGTCACGATCCTTAGCGAGATGGTGGGGTCGGCATGTAAGTGCTGGCTCAGCATGTAAAGGCACTTGTATAAAGGCCTGACGTCCTGAGTCTGATCCATAGAATCCATTTAAAGGTGAAAGGAGAGATCCAACTTCATAGAGTTGTCCTTTTACCTCTGCACGTGTGACATAGAATGTATGCCCCTCCCCAACACACGTACCACACACGTACATATTAAATTAAAAAGTTTAAAGAGTCGCTTTGCAGGTGTAGCTCATTGATAGAGCATGAGGTTCAATCCCTATAATACTTGCCTCCTATCCCCCCAAAAACCCTTTGTACTGCAAAGTTGTGTTTTTCTCTTTAAAAAGTAGCACAGATGGCTCAGTGGTTAGGAGCATTGGCTGCTCTCACAGAGGACCCAGTTTTGGTTCCTAGTACCCACATGGTGGTTCACAACTGTCTGTAACTCCATTTCCAGGGAATCTGGTGCCTTCTTTCCTCTTTTCCTTCCTAGACATGAGACACTTATGTAGTACACATATGCATATTCAGGAAAGCACACATATGCATAAAATAACTTGTTTGCCAGGCATGGTGGCACACACTTTTAATCCTAGTACTTGAGAGGCAGAGGCAGGCAGATCCAGTTTTCAAGTTTGAGGTCAGTCTGGTTTACAGAGCAAGTTCTAAGACAGCCAGGGTCACACAGAGACCTGTCTTGAAAAACAAAAGGAAAGAAAAAAACCCAATCCAAACAACAACAACAAAGAAAAAGAAGAATTAAAAAAAAAGGAAACAGCAGCTCAGGCCTAATGAGACTGGTAAGAGTACTTGTTACCTGGGTTTACACGTGTCCTGTAGTGTAGTATATTTTTTCATCTTTGTGAAATTATTTTCCATTTATTTTATGATTTATTCTCTAATCTGTATGTTATTTTGAAGTATGAAATCTAGTTTCCAAATATTTGAGGACTGTCTGGTATCGGTTTGTTTCTGATTCTAATTTACGTTGGTGGCACAAATAATCTGTCATGTTCTTTCATTGCTGTGTACATTTATGGAAGTTTTTGGACTCTGTGGGGGTACCATTATAAAACTGGAGAATTAACTGATCCTCAAGAGACTTTCCTTTCTTACCAGGTGAGGGACCAGGCTCAGCGCTGCTCACGGATTCTTCTGGATATTGAGGCCGGTGCCCCTGTGCTTCTTATCCCAGAAAGTTCCAGATCAAATAATCTGATAGTAGCAAATTTGGGCAAGTTGAAAGTGAAGAATAAGTTTCTCTTTGCTGGGTTTCCTGGGACTTTCTCCTTACAGGATAAGGTGAGACATCAGTGTCTGTGGCTGTTCAGTTTAGTTCTCATTTGAATATGAGTTGAAAAATCCCCAGTCCACAGCTCAGTGGCTGCTGTTACTTCTGAGGCCCTGTGGCTGGGAGATTTCTTTGGCGTTTTATTCAGTAACCCTTACAGCTGAAATAGTGTGAAGTTGTAATCCTCATTAAGTGTAATTAACTTGTTTGAGCAGCATCCCCGTGGGACCAGCCTTTCCTCTGTCATAGTGCTCTGCATGCATAAAAGTGTTTCTGGGCTGGTGCGATCACTTAGTGGAAAAACCCACTTGCCACCAAGCCTGAGCGCCTGAGTTTGATCGTATGCTCACATCTATCCCTGCACACACCACACATCATGCACTTACACTGTAATAGTCATTTTTTAAAAAAGGCATTCCTTTCTGTTTTCATGATTTGGTCCTGTTTTTATCCGAAGACACTTAATACCTTAGTGGTTAAATGCTAGATCATGCCCTACTCTGTATTTTAAAATGACCTGAGCATTTGTTTCTTACCGTGTTTGGAGTTGTTCAGGGTCAGCATGAGGCTTGCCAGCATTTTCACTGTATTTGGGAAGGCCAGGACGCAGCATGAGCAGCCAGAGAGCTCCAGAGCTGAGCTTAAAGGCGCTCCGATGATCCCCTCCTTGTGGGAGGCTGAGTGACATTTCTAACTGCAGTGATGCCGTCATTCTCAGGGCATGCTGTCTCCACTCTTTGTTAGTCTCCAGCCTTCACGTCCTCTGATTATTCAATACAAACTCATCTTTTGTGTGTGGCTTTAGTACTCCCTGGAATCCCCACCAGTGGTGCCCATGTGTTGTCCAGCAGCTAATAAGCTAGGAAGAGTTAAGTCTTGAGGAGGTGAGATAAAATTTGATTGTAAGCTTATCAGAACAATGAAGATATAGTGAGAAGCTGGTAACTGTTGAATACCCATTGCATGTCATTTGGTGCTAAATTTTCTACATATATAAAGAAACCCTGTTTCTTCATAGTACTTCTGGCACTAGCTTTGTAGGACCTTCCCAACATGCATTTTCTAACTTTGTAGAAACCTGCTGGACATTCTCCAGGTGGTATAGCTACCTACAGTTAGCTAGCTTGGGCCTACTATGGACACTAGCCATAGGTCCAGGTGCCTCTCATTTCTGACTGAGCAGCAACAGATTAGGGGTTTGCACAATCCCTCCCTCAGGTCCAGTAAGTTGCTATAAGAGCTGTAGAGCACAGGAGAAGCAGGCTTACTAGCTCATTACAGGTCTGGAAAAGCAAGGATATTCCAGGGTCAGGGGCAGTGGGACCTCTCTTGCATGCTTTAGAGAGTCCCACCTTCTCTTGTATACAGTTGTGCACACTTGGCAAGTGTGAGTCCGGTGTGCATGCTTTATTGAGGAGCTCCATAGCTCTTTATGACTGCATTTTGTCTCCAGCCCTTCTCCCATTGGAGGTGTAGGGAGTGTGACAGGGATTGACAGTGAGTTCTTTAGAATGTGTATGCAATACATCTTTATTATGAGGGCACACTAGATATGTGAGGCAGGGGTAAGCTGCAGTCAGAAATGGTCGTCTGTTCTGGAGCAGGCTTTTGTTTCTCTTCCCTCCCAGGAAGGGGAATGAGCTCATTTTCTGTGCTACATCTGTCTGTATATAGTCTGACAAGTGTGCTCTAAAGTTGGCCATGGGTGAAAAATTGCCAAACTATTGCAAGATATTTTTTACAAAAAGATTTCAATTTTTGTTAAGACAAATAACAATACAAATAGTATATTAATGACAAAAATTTTCCTGTCTTTGATTTTGAGGATTTGATTTTAGGTGGCAGTACCTACAAAGATTGCCTTTTCTTCAAGGTATAATGTGGTTGGTTGGCTTTCTCTCTCTCTCTCTCTCTCTCTCTCTCTCTCTCTCTCTCTCTCTCCCTTCTTTCTCCTCTCTCTTGGTTATTCTGAATAAAATAAAACAACTTTATGGGATTCAGTAGTATGTTCATACTCATATTCTTAAAACAGAACAAAATGAAGCCCCCAAATGCTGACCCTTTGGAATACTGTGCTGTGTGTAAAGCCTGCTTTATCACTTTCTGTGTGGTTGCTTTAGGAGAGTTACTTCTCATCTGTATAGAAAAGTCTTTCTTAAGGCCTATATTAAAAGCCTTTTTAGTCCTGGCTAATACTTCTTGAATGTCCTCATTTTATATTCAGAAGTCCCAGGAAAGCTGCTGTGTTACAGACTCATGGCTGTTCAGTGGAATTCCATAAGGCTGTGTGGAGTGTGTCTTTGTCTAGATCCCTGTGGTCTGGTGCACTTAGCTGTGCAGTTTAGCTCATCTGAGTTCAGTGCTGATGGATGGTTTCTGTGTTTTCTCTTATGATACTTTTCTCTTCTGCATTTACATTCTCCTGTTGAAGTTCTTGCCCATGTGGGATGTGTCTAATACAATGTCCAGTGGCCCAAGAACAGCAAATCCTCCTGACTTGGTGCATGTAGGTTCCCGAAGCACTGGTGCCTTCTGCCTCCAGGTTTTATGACTCCTGCATGTGAGACAGTTTCCTTTAAAACCTGTTTTACTGAGGACATGCTTGGATTTTGGCATGTGCTTGCCTTTTCTTTTTCTCAACCATTGCTTTTGCTTAAACCATAATTTCTAAGTCAGAGTAATTCAAAAGCTTTGGGTTGATCTCCTCAAGCTATTGATTTATTTAAACTAACTGCAGAGAGAGGATGTAAAAGTGAGTCAAACAAAAGAGCCCAAAACTCTCTGGAGTTTAAGTATACAGTACCGGGGCAGTTTTACTATGGAAACATTTAAATGACAGCATTTACCTAGTAATGCTCTTTAGAAAAATGCAGGAAGTTTGCATTACTGATAGTTTTGATTACTGCTCAGGAAGCAGAGACTGTGGCTTTTCAACTTTTCCAAAGCTGAGGGCAGCCTTGCTGCAGCGCCAGGGAGCCATGCTTTTCATGCTCCCAGGGAGAGTTCCTGTGGTGGGTGAGAAGGAGCTGTCTCATGATGCAGAAGCGGCACACAGCCGGGTCTGAGGGGTCATGTGGACCCAGGGAAGTAGAAAACACCAGTGACTAGTTCACTGTGGACTCACCTTTTCTACTTGTAGTCAGCCAAAGCACTCAGCTAGAAGTGTGAGTCTCTGGCCTGTCTGTTCAAGAGAGTCCCAGGGTTGGCTTTACCTGTACGAACAGAAATCTGACATGGGTGGCTAGCCTCCTTTGTTTGCTTTTTGTTTCATTTCTATGGTTACTGAGATAGGAAATGTAAATGCATTTGGGGGGATTAGAAAACACAAACATCTCGGGGCCTAATTCTATTACAGTCAGATTACCATTAGATACTTGTTGCTTAGATCCCAGGCTGACTTGATGTGTAGCTGAGGATGACTTTGAGCCTCTGATCCTTCCACCTCCATTGGGATTACAGGCGTGTGCCACAACATCCAGTTTATTTGGTGCTGGACATTGGACCCGGGACTTCTTGCAAGCTAAGGAAGCATTCTAATATTGAGGCACAGCTACAGTCCCCTAGATACTTTTTTTTTAAATTACAGTAAGCCCTTCATCTCTCCAAAGCAGTAAATATATTATATGGCTGAGAGATTTGCTTTGGTTGAATTTGGCAAAAATTGGAATTTGTTCTTAAGCCAAAGACTGTCTTCTTGTGATGTTGCTGTAGTTCTTAGTAGGTATGGAATCTTAGGCAACATTTTTGCAGATAATTGTGTGTGGTGATGTCATGGTGTCACTTTCTTGTCTCTGGGATCTTCAAATTGAAGGTGTTGTTACCTCCTCATCTCTGCATTCTAGTTTTCCTCTGTTCCTCCTAGGAATCTGTGCCTTCAGCTTCTCCAGCAGGCACACCAAAGCACACTATGAAGAAGATGACAAGCACAGAGGACCCCAAGGGGCCCCAGGTACAGGGGCTGCTCGTGATGCCTCCTGCAGGAATGGGCCTTGGCAGCTTGAAGAGTGACTTTGTACCCAGTGCCTCCATCAAGCAGCGCGGGCAGCAGGCCGTGCCACCTATTAGCCAGAGTTCTAGTAGTCCAGGTAAGAGAAGAGGGAAGAGTGGGGACTGTCATGAAGCTCTTTCAGGGAGCTCTGCCGTGTGTGATACTGTGGAGGCTGACAGGAGACAGCATCTGTGTGACCATCAGGCCTCATGCTGCTTTGGAGCAATGGGTGTCTTAGGCAGATTTAGTCTTCTGTAACTTCTGGAGTAGATTCAGTTAGAAGATGCAGTAGAAATAAAGAATTTTTCTGTTGTCTGTGGGACTCATAGGGGTCCAGGTGGTTCCCAGTAAATGGTGATATCCCAGTTAGTTCTGTGACCTCATAAACTGTCATCCAGACCCTGTTCTTATCGGGCACTGTTAAGTTTTCCAAAATGAGACACTAAACTTAGTGTCAGCAAGGTGTAGAGTGTAAGGGCAGAACTATAAAATTACTCTCAGAGATCTGAGTCATCTTGCTTACGCATGTTCTTGTTTTGGATTTCTATTTCTCTTTGGGCTTTATGGGACATGACTATGTACTCTAGGCTATCTTGACCTCTTTATCTTGCCTCTGCCTTTCAAGGGTTTTGTTGTGGCTGTGCCCTTTTTGTGAATGTAAGAATTAGTCATTCTGAGTCTTGTCCTAATGTGTAAAAATCAGTCATTCTGAACCTTGGCCTAATCTGGACTCTGGAGTTTTTAACATGTCATGGTGGATGCTGTATTTGAATGTGAGGACCTGGGTTGGGAGGGAGGTATGTGTAAGGGCGGCAGGGATGAGCTCAATGCTGATGCACTATGGGCAGAGAAGAATGGCAGCTGCTTCTGCTAGATCTGCCTGAGGACTGGTAGACTTCCTGTCGGACCTCACAACACTAGAGGCACAGGCAAAGGGACTAATGGCTGTGCTCATGAAAGATGCTTTTCATAATTGTGGCATTTTCTTGAACACACCAAATGAACCTGATGCCATGCTCATTTGGATTTACCCCCATGTCATCTTGCTCAAGATTTATCTCCCCTCACAGGGGAAGGGGCCAAGGTTTAGACAGATGATATAACTTGGCTGGTCATATGGCTGACAAGTGGCTGGGCAGTGAGTTTTGGAGGAGCACAGTACACTGGTGTGACTCTGTCCTTGAGCTCTGTGTGTGAGCTGAGTGCTATGGTGCTTGAAGGGGTGCCATGAGCCAGTCTGTAAGTGGTTAAGACAGTGACAACTAGGCACGCAGCCAGACTGACATGTAGGTAGATGCCTGTAAGAAGAGATTTGGAGTGTGGTACTTGGTCTTGGATGAAGGCTATGGTTTTCACACTGTCTCCACTTCCACAGCTGCTCCTTGAGATCTCTCTGAGGCCACGACTTTGCCGTTCTATAGCTCTCTCATAGATCAGCCCAACTCTGATAAGTTTTTACATATTTGTTAGTGCAACTGTACATCCAAGAACTCTTTATTAAGCCCCTGCTTAAGGCTAGGTGTTTAAATACTGTCCCCAGTACATCAGCATCCCCTCAGGTGTGCTTCCTCCCAGTATGGTACTTACAGGAGAAAGATGCTAGCTATCTAGATATCAGATATAGTTAAAGATAGATATGAGATGAGCATAAATATTGATAGATGACAGTATATGTTATGAGAAAAAGAAGAAAACTGAGGACCTGACAGAAGTAGGAAGGCGATGGTACTCATGAGGCTGCCAAAGAAGCAAAGCATGTGGCCTTTTGAAAGATGCCCGAGGTTTGGAGATTAAATGGGAAAATGGCAGGTTAGATGTGGGCTTATGTAGTGCCTCCTAGGCATTTGCAGGGAGTTTTGCAGGGTTTTGGATTAAATGTAGATACTGAAGTTTCTAAAGGAAGAGAACAACATTTCAGTCTGTTTCTTTTCCATCCAGATATTTTGTGAAAATAATGACTTTATGAGGGCCACAGTGGAATTATGAAGGTGTACTGGAGGATACTTTGTGGAAGTGTAGGCAAGGAGAAGGTGGTTTGATTTGATTAGTGGTAGTAGAAACGCATAGTATGTGTTTGGAAGGAGAATCGTGGCCTAGTGTTGAGGGTGGGCAGTAGGATGTGTGGATATGACACTGTGCCTAGGGGTGGGGGTCTCTAGAGGATATTGTCAGGGCCCTTGACAGTTAGGCTTCTGAGTAGTGCAGAGCTGGTTCGGAGTCTCAAAAACAGAATGAACTGACTTTGGTCCTTAAGTTTGCTCAGGCCCAGCTTTCTGCTTGCTATTTTTTTCCTTACTTTTTTCCCTTGGGTCCTTGTAGAAGACCATGTATGTCTGCTGGATTGCATTGTGGTGGATCTCCAGGACATGGACATCTTTGCTGCTGAGAGACACCCCAGAGAGGGCTCTAAAGCCTCAGAAAACAGTAGCGGGGACCTGATCTTCCCTTCCTATTTTGTGCGACAGACAGGAGGAAGTCTCTTGACTGAGCCTTGCAGGCTGAAATTGCAGGTGGAGAGGAATTTGGACAAGTGAGTGTTTTATCTGGATATCATGTAAGTCCAATCTTAGCATCTTAGGAGATGAGTGCTGTACGGTAAGTCAGGCGAAGCACACGCCTTTACTTAGTGAACGTTCATTGAGTCCTATGTGCTGCTCACAGGGCTTCTGTGATGAAAGAGAAACTGATGTTGTCACAGGGTTTAAATGTGGTTGAGGGACACAGGCAGTGTTGGGTAGATAGCTCTAAGGCAGTGTTTGATTCAGAGACCCTGTTACAAGATGATACAACTCTGCCTTGGAGACAAAGAAGAGAATGTTGGAAAGTAGCATGCATTTCAGTGGTGATAGGGAGGTAGGGGCCAGCAGGCTGTCTGGAAAACACGGACATTTGGAGTAAGTGTTCCATGTGTTCTGGATGTGCTACCCCTGGCCCCCTGGAATCTCTTTACTTTGCATAGCAGCCCAGGTTCAAATTTACCCCTACCACACCAGGAAGCCCACTGAAACACTAAGGGATCTGGCCCAGTCCACCTTGCAGTCAGCCTAATGTGTGGGAAGCGTGAGTCTGTAGTTCAGAGCAATCATTGATTTGGTTCTCACTGGCTCCATAACTCTCTGGAAAACTCTATGATCCTAAACCAGCAGAGTCATGTTCAGTACTAAAGGCTGGCTATGTATTTAGCCCAGGGAGTGCTCCTGCTTGTCTAGCTCACTCCTAGTTCATACATGTGCACTGGAAGTACTTACTGCAGTATGTGACATCTCTCACTATGGTTCTTTGGTTTGGGAGGAAGCAGCATTTTGCATTTTGACTCCAGTGAAAGATAGAAAGTGGCTAGATAGCAATGAAAAAGATTTGCTGAGTCTGGAGATGGTTTAGTGGTTAAGAAAGCTCTTCCTGGGGATCCATTTTTGTTCCTATCATACATTCTAGGCAGCTCACAACTATCTATAACCCCAACTCTGGAGAATCTAATGTCCTCTTCTGGCTTTCGTGAAGAGCTGCAGTCACATGCACACACACAAATGAAAGTATATAAACAAATCCCAAACAAAGATACTTGCAATGGGGACACTTTGAAAGATGACCTCAGTACCCGACTGGGGTTTACTAGCCCCGTTCCAGTCTCCAGGTTTGGGCGACTCACTTGGTGCCATTTCCCATTTCTCTTTGGATGCCTGCTACAGTTTCGTTCACTGGTGTTTCTCTCACTGGAACCGGTTATTTCAGAACTCCCTGGCTGCTGTCCAGTAATGGTTGGCATGAGCTCTATTTGGCTAGTCTGGCTTGGCCATCCCAAGAACTTCTTATTTAGAAATTGAACTCTTGAGTTTTTTTTTTTTTTTTTTTTTTTTTTTGCAAGCAGTGGTTTTAAAGAAGTACTTTTTTTTGTCTTTCACTTCTATAAACTTCTCCCACTTCCTGTGTGCTATGTGGGGTGGCGAGGCTCTGTAGCCCAGCAGGAGCACACCAGCAGACGTGCTGTCTGCTCCTCACCCATGATGCTAGGCTTCCCTGCTGTCCTTTGTTGACTGCATTATTATTCTGTTTAAACTCTGTTGTGGTACTTGAACATTGTTTCAGAGCATGTGTTGCTTCTGAAAGGCCCTGACTTCAGTTCTTAGCACCTGTATCAGGTGACTTACAACATTCTGTAACTCCAGCTTCTGAGGATCCCATGCTTCTGGCCTCCTTGCATGCATCCTACCTCCCCCCCCCCATTCATTAATAAAAAAATACAAAACAGACTGTTGTATATAGGTTTTTCCTTGCAGGCAAGTCAATATTATTTATGTTTGGCAGTTCTGAGTGTTATACCTAGGGTCACAGTATATGCTAGGCAAAAACCCTATCGTCAATCTGTATTTCAGCCTCAGGACAAGTCTGTCTATCTTCCTTATTTCTGTTTCTTTAAATAAAGATATGTACATTTTCCACTCTAAACCTGGCTCTTGAGTTCAGGCATAGTATCTGGAGGATTCAGGATGCCTGCTGCAGTCAAGGGAGGCAGAGAGCTCTTTAGTTCTAGCATGAGCACGTGTGTCCTGGAGCCCTGAGCATCTTCAGTATCACTCCAGGTCTTCCTAGGAATCTGTCAGGGGTTCTAACCAGTGTGGTTCTTCTACCCTACCCCCAGGAGGGCACAGGAGGAAAGGTCTTTTCCCATCTACTTTGGGAGCTGGAGATAAGAGCTGTGTATCTATCTGGTCATTGCAATTTCCCCAACTGGAATGTTTAAGCTGTTTGAGTCTTGTGAAATTTTTCTTGATCCTAGACTAGTTATGCCTGGTGTAGGTGTGGTTATGCCTGTAATTCCAGTATTAGGAGGCTGAAGTGGGAGGATTGCCATGAATTCCAGGTCTGTATGGACTGTAGTGTAAGATTGTCTCAAGAAGTAAAAAACAAAAACTAAAAATGTGTGGCTAGAGACAAGGCTCAACAGTTGTGAGCAATGGTTGCTCTTGTAGAGATTCTGGGTTCAATTTTCATCACCCATGTGGTAGCTGAAAACCACCTATTACTCCATACCTAGGACTTACATACGCATGATCCCTTCTTATCTCTCTTTACAAGCATTGCACACGTGCGGTATATAGACACACATGTAGGTAAAACATTCATGTATGTAAAATAAAAATAGCTCATATGTATTTGTATGTATATGTTAATATTTATGTGTGCATACTTATTTGGCATGCTTAGGATGGAACCCTGGGCCCATGTATGCTAGACAAGCTTTACTGAACTGTATCCTCAGCTCACTAGATTTGAGGATTTTTTTTTTAATTGCACATTTGGGAGCTAAAGCTGACTCTGTTAAAGCATGGCAGTCACAATACTTTGCACACTGAGAGATACGTGACTTTCTTTTGCCCATTGGAAGTTTGAGATGAACTGGTTGACAATGTAGGTAGTCACATTACATATAGTCTTCCATTTGGCTGTGCTGTGCCAAGGCAGTTAGTGACTTATTCCTGAGCATGGCTTCCTTTTTTCTCATAGAGAAATAAGTCACACTGTTGCAGACATATCTGTCCATGGCAGTCTGTCCTCTGTGCACTGCTCCCTGGATCTGGGTAAATACAAGCTGATCCGAGGCTTGCTAGAGAACAACCTGGGAGAGCCCATAGAAGACTTCATGAGGCCTTATGATCTGCAGGATCCAAGGATTCACGTGAGTGAGACCGACAGCGTGTTCTTCCAAGCTCATAGTCTCAGCTGATGATCACCTATGTGGATATTCCCCCAAGAATGCAGGAAGCAGAAGGGGAAGTGGTGGGACAGTCAGGGGACTAGAGCGTTTAATCTTTGAGCCATTTTCAGCTTGACACCATCAGTCTAAGGCTGACCAGACTTTTCCTTTTACAGACCGTGCTGAGTGGAGAAGTGTACACCTGCATGTGTTTCCTCATTGATATGGTGAACGTGAGTCTGGAGCTCAAAGATCCGAAAGGAAAAGAAAGCACTGGCTCCTTAGCCAGGTAAGGCTTTGCTTAACTCTCATAAGAACAATGTACCCCATGTGCAGGGTAGATTGGAAAGTAAAGAGCTCTGGAATAGCCTTAGGTGGCACTTCAGTGCTCAAGAACACTTGGAGCTGGAGCACGGTCCCACTAGTGTTAAGCAGTGGGGAATGGGACAGAGTGCCACTGGCAACTGCCTTGTGGGTTAATGTTTTAAAATCAAGAGAATTCAGACAGATATAGATAGATAGACAGACAGAGAATATGAATGAGAACTGTTTTGAAAATTGGCAGAACTGGACTGAGCTCCGTACTTGGAAACCTCTAGAAGCAACATAGCAACTGCTTCCTTTCTGGGCGTGTGCTGGCTAGTTGAAATGTGTGGTGTAGGATACAGAGTGGGATTTTGAAGCATGCATTGTAATTTTAGCCCTTTCCTGTCCTCTAAGTGGGGCAGCTGGTGCTCTGGTTTTCTAGATAGACTGCTGTGGTTGGTCTATTTATGTATCTACTTATTTTACTAGCCGTAGGATATATGGCTGGAAAGTTGGGTCACATTTGAAAATGGGATGTTAAGGCTCGTAAGGCCTGTCTGAAGCACTGACTTGTCTTTTTGTTCAAAGCTTGTGTGGCCTGCTCCCAGCTCAGCTGAGGGGAGCCATGCCATGGTGAACCTGCATTCTTGGGGGCCAGCTACTCTTTTGATTTGTACCTTGAGTTTTTCAATATGGAAGGATTCTGTGTATATTATAATGGTACTGAGCAACTCCTAATCGCTCTTTGCAACTTTCTCTTTTTCCAAAAAAGACAGTGGGTCTGAATGTCCTTCCTATTGATGGGTCAGTTTTCTTGCTTGCCTGAGTGCAGAGTAGGATGCTGCTTCCAGTGAGCTGTAGTGGTCTTACACAGACGTGCCCGCTGGCTCTGCAGAGAGAAATTTAGGCATGCTATAATTTCACAGGTGGAGGTCAAAAGAGACCCTGGATATCCACTGGGGATTAGGATTTAATACATGGCTTTGTTAGCCTAGGATGGGACATGGGATAGTCAATCACTAAGGATATGATGGACTGGGTATATTATTATTCCTTATGCCTTCCTGTGGATATAACACCTCTCTGCGATTGGAAACGGTTTAAGGCACAGTGCCACTGACTGCATGTTGAGTGCCCAGTTCAGGGTTTCAGATTGAATGGTGCTCTGGTACACTGATGATGTCACTCTTGTCCCACACCTGAACTTCATTTCACAAAGTAGGATTGTGTTTAACATCTCCTTTGCTTTCTTCCCTTTCAGATTTGACTTTAAGAAATGTAAGCTGCTCTATGAGAGTTTTTCCAACCAGACCAAGTCCATTAACTTGGTTTCCCATTCTATGATGGCATTTGACACCCGATATTCTGGGCAGAAGCCCAGCCATGGCATGACCAATGTGTTCAACTGTATCTTTCAGCCCTCCAAGAGCAGCAGCGCCACCCAGGGCTCCATTCAGATTGAACTGCATTTCAGGTAGTGGAGGCAGACGCCAGCTCTGCCTTCCTTTGTCTGTCTGTGCTGTCCTCCACCCTGTACGCCTCGCCTCCAGAGAGGTCTCATTGGGTAGCATAGTGTAGCTTGAAGTTTACTGTGTAGCCCAGGGTTTCCTCCTTGCCTCCACCTTCCCAGTGATGGAATTATCCCCACATTTGGCTCCCCAACTCTGCCTTTCCTTATGGTGATACTTCTTTTCATGTCCAGTGGGCCAAGTCCCTGTGGATTTAGAACGTCAAAGAGAAACTGTGAGGGTGCGCAGTCAGGCTCACAAGCACTCACCAGCTCTCTGCTGTGTGAACAGCCCTGCTTACTTGCAGTATTATGGATTCGCCAAAAGATGTCTCTGTTGCTTAAAAAAGAAAGAAAGAAAAAAGAAGAAAAAATGGGGGGGGGGGGGGGGAGAGAGGAAGGAGTTTGGCATTAAGCCAGATCCTCAAAATCAACCTCCTTGTAAGCTTTAATTTGTAAAGTGGCTTGGGGAAGGAAGAAATTATGTGAGTTTAAGGGAAAAACCCAAGCCAAAAACCTTTTGGTCTGCATGAAAGAATGGTGGTTTTGAACATTATTTATTTCTGTCTGGCAGTGGGGCAGAGAGGGGAGGGAAGGTGCTCTAGAATCAGACAGACCTTATCCCCAAGACTTAGTCTTCCTCTTCATAGCAGTGTGTATCCTTGTTGAGCCCTGAGATAGACTTTCCTCTTTTATGGAATGAACCAAAATTCAAACAAAAACCCATGCCTGTATCCTTGGTCAGGGGTAAGAGTTGAGTCATTCTGACAGTCACTTGGCACCTGCAGAAGCTGCTGCTGTCACTGTTGTCATAGCTTGTGTGAAATTATTATGACTTGGGGCTATTCTTGAACTTGTAAGGCTGGCATTTCAGTGTGCTGCTCCGAGTTTAGCCTTTGAAGGAAAGAGATCTTGGTGTCTCATATGCCTTTAGGAAGCCTAACAAAAGAGACATTTTAGCCCTTGTGTACCCAACAGTGGCAATGCTAGTGGCTTCCTGCTAGTCCCTGACTTGACCAGGCCTACTGCCAGTTGAATCCTCCCAGATCTGCAAACATGGGCAATTTCTCTCTCCTTTTACACACGAAGAGATAGATACCTGGAGAAGGTCCAAGTGACTCTTGGAAGGTTACACAGCTTAAAAGTCTAGTAGTCACAAGTTAGACCCGACCTTTGATATCAAAGCTGAGTCTCTCTAACTCTTAGGCCCTCTGGCCTCTGTCAGTGGCTGGGTATAGCCTTGGGATATGATGGGTGTGCTTGGCAGCCTCTTGGAAGATATTTCTCAGAAGGGAAGGCTTCTGTGTATTTGGGCCTGTTGCAGAGGGATAATTTGGTCACTTTATTCAGATTGATCTTGACTTTTTACACTTTATTCTTATTGATTTTGGCTTTTGACATTCTTCATCATGGCTTTAATGTACAGGGGGCCCAGATTATTGTTCTGACTATATACTAAAGTCATATAATTTCATGCAGCCAAACAATCAGTTCTTACCTTGGCTCTTGCTAACAGAAGTGCCCTTGTTAGTGAGAGGAGAGAACTGCTTCAGGAAGAATTGTTCTTCTGTTGGGATTTTGTATGTCAAATATAAATCACTTCACAGTGTTTAAAGGCTTGAAATTTTTTCCAGAAGCAGAGTCTGACACACTTACTTTCCAGTTAGCACTGAATTCTGACAGTCCCTGCTTAAAATGGGCTGGAAAAATTTTACAGAGGGCAACATTTTTTGTTCATTACAAAGGGCAGAGTGTTTCTGTGACAAATGCTGTATGTGAGAAGGAGCTGTGTCTGGCCATGCCCTTTAACTAGAGGCAGCAAGCCAGGTTTAGCAGAAATGAGACTGGAAAAAGCAGCCTCAGGCACCCTAAGTCAGCCTTTCCCAAACAGGCTTGGAAGTGAGTGAATGCACAGCCAATCTCCAGACCCTGCCTGTCACTAGCCTGTCTCTGGCTTTCCTTCCTCTGCCTGCTAGTGTGGTAATAGGGCTGGCTATTGCCCTGAGGACACTGTGGCTTCAGGCCAGGCCTGGGAAACATTCTTGGGAACCTTGAAGGCTATAAAACAAGTTCTTGTCCCCCATCTTTTCCTCTAAGTGCCCCATTTCCACTCTGGGATGCTTACTATCCTTTTGTGGCCAATGTCCTCTTCTCAGGCTAAAAGATTGGGTTCCCATGTTAGTTGAAGCTAAAGAAGCCAGACAGCACTCACATATGAATGTGGTGTTTGTGAAGCAGTCCTGACCTGCCCATCAGAAAAGAAGCTGGCATTTGGAGAGTACCTGCTGTGTGCCTCAGGCCTTCTCCTGCAGTGTTAGTACTTTTCGATTTATCTGTGAGGAAACAGGTTGATATGCCCAGGGTAACACAGGTTGAGAGTGATAAGATTTTAGTGTGGTTCTCTTAACTTCTAAGTCTCTGGTCTTCCTCCTAGACCAGTCTTTCCCAGACCAGCACCGCAGGTTTGCCATTCTTAAAAGAAGTGCCAAGGGCCAAAAGCAACTCAGAATTTGGATTTTTCTGCTGGCATTTTGGAGAATTTGCATAGGCTTTGCTAGCCAAACTCTTCTAGTAATATCTAGGAAGAAATGCCTCAGCAATTAAGGCTGCTTTCAGAGGGCCCAGGTTTTATTTCTAGAACTACGGTGATGATTCACAACCATTACTAATCCTGGCCCAGGGGACCAAGGTTCTTTTCTGGCCTCCTTGGGCACTGTATACATGTACTGGAAAGACACACGTACAGGCAACACCCATACACATAACAACAGAACAAAAAGCACCCAAAGGTTCTCAGGGCATATTGGAGCCTTTTGGGTTGACTGGAATGTGTACCCTGCATTGGTATTCCAGGCCCGGCTGTACTATGTGTACACTGTGGTGTGGCTGGGACCATCCTAGCTCCACCTACCACATGTCCATTGTGCCCTCTCAATTATTATATTATCAATATCAATAACAATAATAGACAGCCAACAAGGTTGACACTGCCAAGTGCCTGTTTCAGAATCATGTTAGTTAAAGGCACTGCTGTCTTGCCTTCTTAAATATAGTTAATACTCTTGGTTATTATTATATATTTTTAATGGAGGTCTGGCAGTTGGTTTGTTGATTAAGAGTATTTGCTCCTTTTGCAGAAGACCTGGGTTCAGTTCCCAACACCCACATGGTGACTTAAAACTGTTAGTAACTCCAGTTCCAGAGGATCCAGTGCCTTCTTCTGACTTTCATGGGTTCTGGGCATGTACATATTACACAAACATACATGCAGGCAAAACACTCAAACATAAAATAAATTCTTTAAACCATACGACTAACCTCCAGAAAACGTACTACTTTGTGTACTCATAAAGCAGTGCTCAGAGTGTTTCCAACTCAAAGCTGGCAGTGTAAGCATCACTGGAGGGGCCTGGCACTGCACACTGCACACCTGCATTTGCAGCTACACAGCAGCCTGAAGCAGGAGTGTCACTGAGTCCAGGCATTTGAGGCCACGTTGGATAACACAGGGATAACATAAAAACAGAATAACACTGAACTGCTACTTGCTGGAGTAGGGCCTTAGGAGGCCCAGCCGGTGATTAAATACATGTTTCTCTTTGCAATTCTGTTTTTTTTTTTTTTTTCTGCCTTCCTTTTTGTAGATCTACGAAGGATTCCTCCTGTTTCACTGTCGTTCTCAACAATCTCCGTGTGTTTCTCATATTTGACTGGCTGCTGTTGGTCCATGACTTCCTGCACACTCCCAGTGATATTAAGAAACAAAATGTCACCCCTGCACGCCATCGCAATGCCAGCAGTGAATCTGCTGTTGTTCCCAAAACTGTTAAGAGTGGAGTAGTCACCAAGCGGTCTTCCCTCCCTGTGTCCAATGAGAGGCACTTGGAGGTCAAGGTCAATGTAACAGGTGATTGTTCATAGTGTGCTTCACTGATTGGTGGTTTGGATGTTCATCAGACCTGTCTTGACAGTTTCCCTGTGCCAACCATCTCTCTCTCTCTCTCTCTCTCTCTCTCTCTCTCTCTCTCTCAGACAAGATCTCACATAGGCTAACCTCAAACACTGAGGCCTGCTTGCTTCTGTCTGCTCAGTGCTGAGAATAAAGTGTTTTTGTGTTCTGGGATTGTTGGTGTAAACCACTACAGCTTTTTTTTCTTTTTTCTTTTGGATAAAAACCCAGTGTGCATGAGTCTTTGAGATGCAAATGACCACAAAGCTGTCAGTGCTTACTAGTAGAGGTTGCTGGGCACCAGTGGGATACACTCTTGTGGGCAGCATGAACAGCTGTGCCAAGCTCTTGTGATGGTCCTGCCTGACCAACCAGTCTGACTTTTTGCTTGGATTCTAAGTCCTTTGGAGAAGGAAAGCTCTCCCACCTCTAAGATTTATTTGTTCATGTATTTAATGTGTATGAGTACTCTGTCATCATGCACATCAGAAGAGGGAATCAGATCCCATTATAGATCGTTGTGAACCAACATGTGGTTGCTGGGAATTGAACTCAGGACACTGGGAAGAGCAGCCACTGCTCTTAACCCCCGAGTCATCTCTCCAGCTTGGAAAATCCTTTTTAACCTTGGACTACCTTTTTTGTGCCTCTCACAATGACTGGTATGTCATTTCTGTCTGTCTTGAACATGCAGGTCAAAGAGAAGAGCTAATTCCATCCCTTCTGCTAGGCCCTGCTCTGTTAGCTCAGCCGTGCTTTCTAGATTCCAAGTCTGGGATGATAGTGAAGCGGGATGTTGAGAGCTGTCCTGAGTAAACAGTCGGTCTTCTCACCTGCCACAACTGCGCCTCTTGTGTTGACAGTAGGTGATGCAAACCTCCTTGCTTGCCTTGACTGATGATGTCCTTTGCAGGCACAGAGTTTGTGGTTGTTGAAGATGTGTCCTGCTTTGATACCAATGCCATTATTCTGAAAGGCACCACAGTGCTCACCTATAAGCCCCGCTTTGTTGATCGCCCCTTTTCAGGAAGTTTGTTTGGCATTGAGGTAAGTTTGTGTGTTGACCACATCATTGCATGTTGGGCTCCATAGGGAAGCATCTGGAAAAGTATTTGTTTGCTTTATGAATGCTTATCTACCAGTTCTAGGAATGGAACTGAGGGCCTTTTGTGAATGCTACGGCAAGCATCTTTCTACTAAGCTACATCTCCATCCAGTTCCCTTTTTATGTTAAACTGTTTGCTAGTCCCAATCTCCAGAGCTTCTGAGTCAATAGGGCTGGGAAAAGACTGGAAGCTCTTGTCTTTATAAATATATTTGTTTGTGTAATATATATATATATATATATATATATATATATATATCCACACATACACATATATATGTATATGTAGTGTGTTATGTTCTTGTAATTCATATATGGATATATGTGGTGTATATAATTTATAACTGTATTCATATATATAATACAGTATAATTTATACATACAGATATATATTACATCTATATGATTTTAATAGATATATGTATATAAATATATGATATAGTATATGTAATTTATATGCAGATATATGGTATATAAATTATGTATGTATACATATATAGTATATGTGGTATACATATATAGTATATACTTTATATATAATATGGTTATATAGTATGTATAATGGAGTGTGTGTGTATGTGTGTGTGTGTGTGTGTGTGTGTGTGTGTGTGTATTGCTTTGCATTAACCTAAGGCCTTGTGCTAGTTAGGCAACTACTCTACTTAGGTATATTTCTGTTCAGCTCAATCTTTTTCTATTTTGATTGTCCTAATTGCCTAGGCTAGCCTTGAACTTTTGGTTCTTTTGCTTTAGCCACTGGGGTAGCTGGGATTGCAGATCTGTGCCATCATATTCATCATGGCCTCCTGAGCTCTTCTTAGGGAAACATTGTTTAGTAAAAGGCCGCTTGCTTTCTCCTTCAGTCTGGTACCTTACTCTCCTATGTTCTCTCCTCCAGTGCAAGACTGTGAACACACAGGGCTCTTTCTTAGAGACCTGCCTTCTCAGGACATTAGTCAGGGAGACTTTCTTAGTTCCCATTTCCATTAGCACCTTGTTGGGTGGTCTGTCTCTGCATGTCTCATCTCCCCCTAGCCAGGGTTTATGCAGTATTTCTTTTTTCTTTTTTTAAAAAATATTTAAACAATGGTGCTTTATTGAAAAAAGGGTTAATTTAAATGGATACAGAGTTGGAGTCTGAAATGTTTTCAAAATACATTTTCTACAAGTGCAAGTTACTTCTTAGTAAGAGTAAGCATTTGTTAGCAAAAACAGTAAAACTGAAGTGGCTGCAAGACCTCACAATGCACACTGCCATCCTTGGGTGTCAGCTGGCCCCAAGTGGCATCCTTAGCTCACAGACACCGGACTCACATGGAATGCTTGGGAATTCCTTCGTTTTGTTTTTAAATCTTTCTCCAACAAAGTCAATGTGAAAGTAAGTCAAGCAAAGGTCTGCATGGGTGCACTCTAAAGTCATCGGCGCCTTTCTTGGGAGAGACTTCCCTGACCACTCACAGTGATGCAGTGTGAAGGGCAAGGTGAGCAAACACATTTTTCTTTGTACTTCATAAATAATCCTTTGTAAGCTTCGCTTTATTAGTACCATTGGTTTTTGGCCTGAATTAAACATAAATCCCTGCCTCATCGTCAGTCACGCACTTCCTTCTTTATGCAATATTTCTTTCCTGTGCTGGAAAAGATGGACCACAAGGCTCCTTAGCATATGCCAAGTTAACATCTTACAATACATCTCCCCTGTGAACTCTCAGGGAGAATTTAGAAATAAGATCCAATTGGGGATTGATTAATGGATTGCCAGATACAGTTGGTTTTGTGTAGTCTCTAAAGGAAAAAGGAAAATGAATATTTTTCCTGTAAAGTCTTAGAAAAACTTTGTTGCAGGTTTGTGCAGCTGAGGCAGTGGTACTGTTTGCCTCAATTGTTTCCTCACACTGAGTACAGTCCTGTGAGCAGCCAGGGCCCTGGAGTAAGGCAGGTCTGCTTAGAAAAGACAATGAGGGGCTTATATGGTGTCACTCAGGAGTATATGATCTATAGTACTGCTCTGGTGAGTCATGTGTGACTTAAAGGATTATGTCTCTGATGTTGGTGTGATTATGAAGGAGGAAATTGTACTTGGGTACTCTTTGTCACCAGGGCATATCATATGCAATATTAAGCAACATTCACCCTGTCTCTTAAGTCTTGAGACAACAAAGGGGACAAGACAGAGCTATCTCTGTGGGTTGCTCTTAACTCATGGATCTTAGTAAATGTTCCTCTCACCATGTAGTGGGATATTTGCTCAGCCTCTTGCCCCTTCTGATAGAACTTTGAATCCCTTCCACTGGGTCACTCATTTTCACTGGAAGCCATATGTGGTCCTTTGTGTAGCTGAAGCCTCCTCTCTCCCCCAAAGAAAAAAGGAAAATGAAACTTTCTTGTCCCAATGTCTCAGTAAAATGATGTGGCAAAATATTTGAGATGCCCAGTTTTTTAGGTAATACAATTAGATTTCAGTTGGTAGATCACTGGGGAGAACTGGTGAAGCAGAATGTAAGAATCTTGAATACAGTGGAGGGCTTTGGTAATCTTGGCTTCCATAGTGCTAAGAAATGCCCCACGAGGATAGAGTCTTGCCAGGAGATGAGTAGCTTCAAATGAATGGTCCCCACTTTCCTCCATGCTCCTTTTGAACACTACAGTAACTTGGCCCCAGAGTGGGAGCCCCTCTCCCCACTTCCGTCTGTCTGCTCAGAAGCATATTTATCTGTTAGCAATGTGTGAGGTCTAATGTAATGGACTCCTGAGTACTCTTCCCTCAGCTTCAATAATGAATGAACTTTAGAATTAGCAAATTCTGAAAGGAGGGAAAATTCCTTTGAAATAAATAATTCCTATTTTCTTTGTGTGTGTGTTCTATCTTGTCTTCAAAAGAAATTCGTCGTCGTCGTTGTCGTCACCATTGTTGTCATCATCATCATCATCATTTTGTTCACTTGATAATAGGATTCCACTATGTAGCATAGGCTGGCTTTTAATTTATAGTCCTTGTGGATCAGCTTTCCAACAATTGGGATTCTAGACAAGAGTCTCCATGCCTAGCTTTGTAATATTTAATGGGGCTGTATTTTTATGTTACCTGTGATGTGCTGATCTTAGTAGAGATTAACTTGCATAGAGGGCTGGTGTGGTGGAGCATGCCTCAGTCTTTCAAAGAGCAGGAGATCTATAAGCTGTTGTGGACGAATAGAAACACTTTCCTGCAGGTGAACTACTGAACCTTCTCTCGGCCACTGGCTAGAGTGGCAGCCTCGGATCTTTACAGTGTTTACTTCAGTAGATGATTCAGGTCTTGTGAGAGGCTGATTGCTCCTGAGACAGCCCACTGGTGCTGCTAAGTGCTACAGCCTCTACAGCCTCCTAAGGCAAGCCATAATCTTTCTTTGTACTGTTTCATTTTCAGGTGTTTTCATGCCGACTAGGGAATGAGCAGGACACTGCTCTTTCAATTGTGGATCCGGTTCAAATTCAAGTGGAGCTGGTAGGGAACTCTTCTTACCAGAATAGTTCTGGGCTGATGGATGCGTTCAACAGTGAAGACTTCCCACCCATTCTAGAGGTAATGCTGAGCTGTGTCCAACCCATGGATGCACTGTAGGTTCAGTTCAGGCACTCAGTCTAGCACCATTGTAGGTGTCTTAGTAGATGTAAAATAAATGTGATGTCAGCTAGGATCTTGCCATGTAGACAAAGATAGAAGACCCTTTAAATTACTAATACCATTTTGAATTTCTGTAATTGTTGACAGAAAGCATAACACAATATAGGTAAGATATATTCCTTGTGGGTAGAGTGCAGGATTGAGGAGTCCAGGGGCAGATAGGATAATCCAGCACAGGAGGAGAGCATTCCAGGTCCAGAAGCCGAGTTAAGGCAGAAGGGGGTCTCACTGGGACTGAGAGGTGTTCAGGAAAGTGGCAACTGAAGCTGAAGCCAGGCAAGGGAGGGTTAAAATGCTGGTGTTCTTGATACTACTTTCTTTTAAAGATTTCATTTCTTGTGCGCGCGCGTGTGTGTGTGTGTGTGTGTGTGTGTGTGTGTGTGTGTGTGTGTGTGTGTGTGTCTGTTTGTGAATGTTCATAGAGGCTAGAAAAAGTTGCTGAACTTATAGGCAATTGTTGCTTAATGCAGGTGCTAGAAACTGAACTCAGGTGCTCTGGAAGAGCAGTAAATGCTCTGAACCACTGAGCAGTCTCTCTAAGCAAGGTATTCTGTGTTGTTTTTTGTAAGAGGGCAATGATCAATCATTCACTTGGATCATGGGGAACCAATAGAGAAAGCCTTATTGTTTTTCAGTTCCAGCAGTACCTCACTAGAAAACTATTGAGTGAGTAAATAAGGTTTCTCCCAGACCTGTGCACCCTCACTAGTGTTGCCTGCTCACAGC
Organism: Micromys minutus; assembly: GCF_963924665.1. Lineage (NCBI taxonomy): Eukaryota > Metazoa > Chordata > Mammalia > Rodentia > Muridae > Micromys > Micromys minutus. The sequence goes on along the minus strand of NC_137978.1, from coordinate 57,506,995 downwards.
ATCTGTGCTGCCCTCACCAGTGGAGTGTATTGCTTACCCTGAGGAGGTGTGCATTTCAGAAATGGTGGTTCTATACTTGACCAAGTAAGGCTATGTTTGAATAAAGAAAACATTTTATTCATTGTTATTTTTATTAATAATAATGTATTATTATTACTATTATTATTGATGAGGTCCTGTGTAGCTTAGGCTGGCCTGGAACTCCTGATTCTCCTATGTCTATCTCTTGAGTGCTGGCAATATCAGGGGCAAAGAGATTTATTTTGTTGATGTTCTAGTTTCAATTCTGTTGCTGTGATAAAATATCCCGATGGAAAGAAACTTAGAGGAGAAAAGGGTATTTCATTTTACAGTTCCAGGTTATGGTTCAATATTGTGAAAAGGTCAAGGCAGCAACTTCAAACAGCCAGTTATATCATATCCTGAGTCAAGAGCAGGAAGAAATGAGTGCATTCATAATTGCTTTCTTGCTTGATGTTTCTCACGTGCTTCAGCACCTGCTGCCTAGGGAATGATACCACCCACAGTGGGCTGGGATTGTTCATGTAAGTTAACTTAAGACACAGCCACTAAGACATGTCCAAAGGCTACCTCAGTACAGCCAGTCTCATACTGAGACTCTTCTCCAGGTAATTATTGGTTGTGTCATGTTGACAAAGTTACTCATCACAGTTGATCAGTTTTTTATTTCAGACATTAAAAAAAAAGTAATGGCACTATGTAAAATGGATTAGTAAAATGTTGCCAATAGATGATCCTCTCCCCTAGCTATATTCCTTTCTTGTGTGGTATTAATTGTTCTAGAATAATCCTAATTTAGTGTTTTGTTTTATTTTAATTTCATTCTGTTTTGTGACTACTATCTGATGGCTGAGATATAGTACCTCATCATCATTTACTTAATTTCAAGACCTTTGCAATCTTCTAAATAAGAAGGTTGTAATTACATCTAGACTACTGGGACATAAAGTAGGAGTGATTATATTTGAGTGATATGTAGGACAAAGCCAAAAGCAATTTTAGAAACCATTGCTACCTTTTACATTCCATTAGATTCAGTTACAAGCCCTGGATATCAGACTCTCCTATAATGATGTTCAGCTATTTCTTGCCATTGCAAAATCCATCCCAGAGCAAGCCAGTGCTGCAGCACCAGACTCGGCAGCCTTGGAGGCAGATTCTGTCAGCAGTAGTCTGCCAGGGGCATCTCGAATTGGAGAGGATGTCAGAGACGGGTCAAGACACACCTTAGATCCTGTCTTGGGTACGTGTTGAATTGGAGACCCATCAGTTTTCTAGGTAATATTCTCTTTCTCTCATTCATGTTTTACTCTACATCTTGGCTGGCTCTGCAATTGCTTCATCCTACATGACCCATGATGTTCTCAAACTTACGCCAATTCTCCTGCCTCAACCTCTGTGGTGCTGGAAATTATTCACCATATGGGTAACATACCCTGTCCCCCTTTAACCTTTTTCAGTTTTCTTATGCACAGTTGAATTGCTCCTAGCCTAATTGTCACTAAGTGTCATAGAAAACCCTAAGTATGACATTTTGTTTGTTTGTTTGTTTAAAAACAAATACCCTACAGTAACTGTTCCAGCTTGCAGGTGGGTTCCCCTCCCCCACCAACTCCTTGTGGAGTTGAATGGCTCACCTTCAAGTTTAATTTTAAAAATTAAGACGGAAAACTCTGAAACGATGCTGTTCTCACTAAATGATAGTCTTCTACTCTTAACAACAAAACATAAGGGAATGACAGAAAAGTTCAAGGTGCACATGTTAGACGTCTACACTAAAAGCTTACTTTCCCTCAAGAAAGGAAATGCTATTTGTCACCCCTTCCATCAGCCTGTGGAGTAATGTGTATGAAATTGTTTCCTAGAGTTACAGCTGGCTAGACTACAGGAGCTGGGCTTCAGCATGGAAGATTGTCGAAAGGCTCTTCTGGTGTGTCAAGGTAATTTGGGTGTGGCTTCCATTATCTGTTTGTCTTGACCATGCACTTCCTTCTTATTTACTCCTCAGTTCCTTCAGTTGGAGTGAGAGAGAATATGAATATTCAAGAAGTGTCTTGAAGAATATGAATATTCAATGTGTTTTGAAGAGGGGGTGGGGCTGAACATCCTTCTGATTTGGCCATGGTTGTGATCCGACAAGGGTTATCATTGGAGCTGTCTGTGTGGGTCAGATTCTTTCTCTACCCCACATCAGCTGCTCTTAAAGGACCCTGGGCAAGTCACTGAGCCTCTCAGTGTTAATGCTTCCTTACCTCTGAAGCTCCAGAAGAAGGCCCTGGCTGTGGATAAATGCCTGGTACTGGTTATTAGTGGTGTTGGTAATGGTACTGGCTCTGAGGCTCTGATGACCATGACCATGTGCTGAGCTCTTATGGCTCTGTCTCTGGTCTTTTAAACAAACACCTATTACATATTTACTTGTGTGGATTTATGTTTATGGTATACTTGATAGTTAGAGGACAACTTGGAGTTAGTTGTCTCCTTCTATAATGTGGGTCTTGGGGATTGAATTCATGTTGTCAGTTTTAGCAGCAGGTGCCTTTACTCATTGAGCCTTCTGACTAAGCCCATCTTTGTTTCATTTAGTGTCAGACTTGAACCCATTATGAGGCCCAGGATGATCTTAAAACTTCTGATCCTCCAATCTCTACGACCCTAGCACTAGGATTATAGGTGTGAGCTACCTTGCTTGGTTTTATCCAGTGCTGGTGATAGAACACAGTAGGCAGGCATTTTGAGCTCCATCCCTGTCCCTAGCCTGGCTCTGGGTTTCTTGTGGAGTCTCCTAGCTCTTAGAAATAGCCATTATTGTCTGGACTTCAGATGAGGAAACCTGCTCAGACAGGTTAAGCAAGTTTGTCTGAGTTTATCCATTGCTGCTAGCCTAATGTGCATTAAAGAGAAGTCTGTCTGATGTGAAGCCCGTGTCCTTTCTTCTGTGGCCTGATGCACTCTGTGTCCTTCTACTATGGCAGTCCTTACCCACCTCTTGTTTATTTTAAGAAAAAGACAGTATTTCCAAAGTGTGGTTCCTTCCAGCCATTCCACATCTGTGCATTCTCTACTTTTCTAGGTGAAAAATGTGTATGGGTGTACAAACACACAGAGTTTAGTGCTAGAGACTAAGCCTAGAGCCTAGTACATGCTAGGCGAGTGCACTGCCGTGGAGCTGTGCCCCTGACCCCCACTGCATTTTGTTTATTGATAGTTGCATGACAGTCTCCTTCTTAACTGCGGTCTTCTCACTCCATGGTTTCCTTCATTTGAGCTCAGCCCTGCTCTGAAGAAGATTAAATTGACAGTCCTACGAACAGTTTATGAGTTTTAACTTTTACTCCATTCTGAGTAGAGTGGTAGAATGGTTCTCTAGTCGGCCTGGGAGAGGAGTCATCCTTTGACTGACGTATCCACAGTCCAGGTGCCACTTGCTCAGTACGCAGTGTGGCAGAGCTTGTGTTTGTGTAACCCTTTTATAACTTGAAAGGGGGCCCAAAGCAGAGAGCAGTGCCCTGTGGGATTCCGAGGTGCCCAAAGAAGCTGCAGAGTGCACCCTTTAAGGTCCAGGTAAAAGTTTTTAGCCAGGAAAGAAGTGTTCAGAGAAGCCCTGTGCTGAGGTTGCTGAGATCTATAGATACATAGAATTCTTCTGTCAATAAATTTCGAAGGAAAATTTGTGCCAGTTTTTACCAAATGCTTCAGCCACAGTACGCATCAGTGACAGGGTAGGTGCTGAGGTACAGGGCTTGCTGCTTTATACTTGCAGTGGCCTTGGAATCTCATGCATGAGATTTGTGATTTTGGAAATCTTTATGGAATCTGGGATCCACAAATGAGAGAAATCATGTGACACTTGTGTTTCTGAGTCTAGGTTATTTTCCTTCACGTGATGGTTTTTAATTGTGTTCACTTTCCCTAAAACACATCATTGCATTCTTCTCTGTGGCTGAATTACTGCACTGTGCATGCGAATCATACATTCTCTTCCCAGTCATGCTGATGCACACCTAGGCTGACTCTCTCTCTTTCTTCCTTCCCCTCTTTCTCTCTCTCTCCCTCTCCCTTTCCCTGTGTGTGTGAGCGTGTGTGTGTGTGTGTATGCACATGAGGCTATGTACATATGTACATATCTGTGGTGTCTTTATAGCTCTTTCCTGTGGAGAACACATACTATTTTAGAATGCTGTGCTAAGGTTACACCCCAGCATATTGTGTGTAGAGATGCTCATTGTATCCCCTGAAACCCCTTTACCACTGAAAACAGTCAGGGTGGCTTAGCTGTCTGGGTCCCTCAGCTTTGCTTTCACTCAGTCGTCACGACTTAACTTTATACTTCATCATGTCTATGACTGTTAATTTTTTAGCTATTCAAACACATTTTCTCCCACAGTCTACAAACCCTTTTGGATTTCATTGTGATTGAACTAAAGCCACTTAGTGCCATTACTCAACAAGATGGAAATAACAGCTGCTTAAATCCAGGATCACTTACTGGGCTCTGCTCTGAGAACTCACTTCCTCTTTCTGTTGTTCCTCTAAGTGCTGCAGGGCACAGAGATCAAACAGCTTGTCCCGTATTTTGTAGCTGCAAAGTACAGAACCAGTCTAGACCAGGGTCAACTTGCTTCAGAGCACTGACCCTCAAGCAGGTGAATTGTCTTATGTTCTGAGTTCTGAGTGTGGAATGACATTGCTTCTTCCTTCTTTCTTTTTTCTATTCTGCCTTTATCTCTGTCCCTTCCTTCTTTTTTCTTTTCTTGGTGGCAAGAGGGTGTTAGGACACTTGTAATTTAGGCAGGGGGGATTAACAGTTCTCTTTCTCTCATATACAAATACATGAATGAGAGAGAGAGAGAGAGAGACAGACGGACAGAGACAGACAGATCACACTCAAGCATGCATCTTATTTTGTTCTCTGCTGTCTGGGAGTTTGTAATTAAGAAGACAGACTATGCACAAATTAAGACACTTGAGGACAGTTAACATCAGTATGATCAGAACTTGGGTGGAGATAAAACTTGCATGCTAAGTGGACTCTGGGCTCCCCAACTCTGCCCCCTTCCTCACCTTTCTGTTCACAGTTGCTACAGAAGGGGCCTTGGGAGTTAGTGCAGGGAAGGAGTTATCAACTTGAGTAGAAGATGTGCAACAACGGGAGCTTACCCATTATGTGCACCCCAGCCTAAGAATCCTTCCGGATTACAGCTCTCGGCTGCTCACAAATTCTTTGTAATGCTTTGGGAAGTAGTGGGACCTCACACCTTCTGGTTTTCTTGAAGGCCAGCTGAAGAAGGCAGCAAGTTGGCTGTTTAAGAATGCAGAACCCCTGAAGTCGCTGTCCCTGGTCTCCAGCAGCAGAGACAACCCAGGGGCCATGTCAGCTCCACGCATCTCTGGAGTGGAGGTCAAGGCTGAGAGCGTATGCATCTGTTTCATCGATGACTGCATGGACTGTGATGTGCCTCTGGCTGAGCTTACCTTCTCCCGTGAGTGTACCTGCCTGTGGGCTTGTCCTGTAGCCCAGTGCTGGTCTTTTCTTAGGATCTGCCTTTTCAGTTTTCCATGTATTCTTGTTCCCCTCTACTTCATAATGAAGGTAAAACTTAATAGTTTGATATACATTTTCAGAAAAAAAAAAAAAAACTTTTTTTTGAGACAGGGTTTCTCTGTGCAGCTCTGGCCATCCTGGAACTCTTTCTGTATTCAAGGCTGGTCTCGAATTTAGAGATCTGCCCGCCTCTGTCTTCAAGTGTTGGAATTAAATGTGTAAGCCAGATTTTTTTTTTTTTAAAACAAAGCAGAGTTGAGGCTTAGTAAAGGTATTTTAGGGTACGCTTAAGCAGGAGGGTTAGTGAGAGAGGCACTCAAGAAAAGAGTGAGCCATGCCTGAAAACATGGGTATGGGGTCTCAAGGGATAGTCAAGGAAAGTAATATACTCTCAATGCGTACAAGGATGTTTGCCCAGATAATTGTATTTGTTTTTTGTATGTGGCTTGAGCCTATAGCTCAGGAATAGGAGAAATTGACACTAATAAAATTTCCATCACATCAAGAGCTCCAGATAAGTTACACTGTCTGTCCCATACATAGACATAATGGTGAGTAGAGTCTCCTGGGATTTCTAAAACAAAATCTGGCAGAAAAATGCTTCTGCCTGTTTCTGTCTTGAAAACGAGGATCCTGTTAGAAGGCTCATGTGGCATCTCCTGCAATGGTGAGCAAACTATTCATCTGTTTTTGAAAGGCTGGGACCCTGGAAGGAGTGTTCTTTCCTCAGTGCCATAGGATGTGCTAGGATGAAGGTTCTGAAGGGAACCAGTGAGAGTCACCTGTCACTTGCCAGGTGGTTGTTGGTGGTAGATACCTTTAATTCCAGCACTCCAGAATTCAAGGACAGTCAGGGCTATACAGGGAAATGCTGTCTAGAAAAAAAAACAGAGGGGGTTGGGAGTTCAGAGGTAGAGAATACCCTGTCACTTCCAAGGTTTGCAGCTTGCCATCCTTCTCTCCCTCATCAAGTTTGGTTCTGGGGACTTGAGGTCAGCCTTTGCCTATCTTACACTTGAATCTTCTCCATGCTTTTTAAGGCTGCACAATTAAAAGCCACTAAGTTTTTGAGTGCTGGCATGAATGTCTTTTCTGTAGAGAATAATTATCTAACTTCTTATGTTTTCTATGGTGACCTTAAGATTTTGAACAAATACAGGGTAAGAAGGGGTTCATGAGTCTCCACACTTTTTTGAGGAACTGTGGACACTGATGGTCTCTGTGGAACACAGAGCCAGTTTTTAAGGGTGTGGTTCCTGGTTAGTCAACTGCACTGCTGTGGATAGCCCCACACCCAGGAGTATGTGGCCAGCTCAAATTGAAGTTGATGGGTTTAAAGTAAAAAGAGGGTACAATGTTCTTGGGGTAGGGATGGGCTATAGAACTCAGGGTAGATCTGAGAGGAATTAGAGGAAGAAATTGGGGGAAATATGGTCAAAATACATTATGTAAAAATTCTCAAGGAACTAAGAAACATGTTAAAAGCAATATATGCTACCATTTAGCAAGACATACCTTTTATTCTTTTTTCCCTCTTTCCATGCATTCAGGAGAAATACACTTTCATGTTACTAAGGCTTTGGTTATACCTATGTGCTGTGGATGGGAGCAAGGGGGAGTAAGACCATGTTTTAGGTGAAGTGCTGAAGGGAATGCTAAAGAATTACAATTAAGATAATAATGTATATCTTATTTTTTATGTATATGGGTGTTTTACGTACAACTATGCATCACTGTATGCCTGGAGGCCAAAAAAGGTCATCACATCCCTTGGAACTGGAGTTACAGATGGTGTTGAGCTACACGTGGGTGCTGGGAATTGAACCTGGTTCCTCTAGAAGAGCAGCCAGTGCTCTTAACCACTTATCCATCTCTCTAGCACAAGATAAGAGTATTTGAATGCAATGTTTATAATGTGCTGGTTATAAAACATTAAAATTCATATACAAACTTTCCTGGGAGCAGAACTGCTGTAGTTATGTGTGCTCTCCCATGAGGCTGCAGTAGCAGCTGTAGCTAATATTTGAAGTGCAGTTTGTCTGGGGAGGCCAGCTTTGCTCCTGCCTCTCCAGTGAGGTTTGCTTGTGTTGCAGGTCTGAATTTTCTTCAGCACATAAGAACTAACCCCGAGGGCTACGCCCACTTCACCCTGTCTGGAGATTATTATAACCGTGCTCTATCAGGTAAGTATGATGTGTGTATTATTGTAGGATTTAAAGAATAAGCTTTTATGTTTACCAGGACCTGTTGCTGCATACATTAGATGAGAAAAGGGTGGGGTGGGGAGAGACTGCGGAACAAGGGGCACCAGCACAGATCTCCTATTTTTTAAAAGTGTATTTTTGATGTGGTATGACTACACTTAGAAGTCGTTCAGAAGTTAGTAAGCTGGTCTTAAAGAGTTGAGCATTAATGGTTTTGTTTGTGTATTTGATTTGAGACAAGGTCTCATTCTGTAGCTCAGGCTATTCTGTGATTAATGCGTTAAGGCTCATTAATCCATTAATTCCAGGCCTCGAATTTGTGTAAACCCTTTTCTGCCTCAGCCTCCTGAGTGCTGAGATTATAGGCCTACACCACAATATGTGGCCCAAAATACAGTTTTCTACCCTGCAGTCAGGCAGGAGCAAAGTGTGGTACTACTACATACTGGGTGCAAATGAGCCAGTTTCTATGGTAGACTTGGAATTCATGTAGTTTAGAAGTATTCTTCATGACTTAGTGAAGTTGAACAAGCATATTGACAGCTTCTCCTCTTCTTCCTCCCCTTCCTATCCTCTCTACTACCTTCCGCTTTGAGACAGCGTCTCTCTATGTAGCTCCTGTGTCCTAGAACTTACTGTGCTCACTAGGCTGGCCTTGAACTCAATTAAGAGTCTTCCTGCTTCTGCTTCTCCAGTTCTGGTATCAAAGGTGTATGCCACCATCCCTGGTCTGATTTCCCATTTCTTATGTTGAACAACTACATGAATGCTTATAATAATATTTCCTTTACATTGTGTATATAGATATATTGTTAAAATTCATTTTGTATGTGTGACTTGTTTTAAGATTAAAACAAAGAAACAAGAACCTTGGGAAAGTTAAGCTAATGAGCCTTCAAATATGGCCTTGGTTCAGTGGTGGATTGTTCTGCGAGCAGGGTTGATGTAGGAGCTCTTAGCTAAAGCCACAGTTTTCTATTCTAACCTAAGTCTGAGGCTCTTTTTTTCCTGTCTTGGTTAAGGAAGAAGTCTTCTAGCTTCAATGAAACACGATGTGTACTTTCCCTCCTGATGGAGAGTGGTCATGCTCTTCCAGGCCAGTTCATGGACACCAGGCATCTATCTGTAGGATGACCTATAGCAGACGATGGTGCTTTCACTGTGTGATTGAATTGGAGCCATTAAGCTGTAGTCTGTCCTTGCCAAGCATTCATGATCAGTATTCTATAAAGCCTAGATATCTGCTGAACAGATGTTTTATTTCCTGCACTCTTTCAGGCTGGGAGCCATTTATTGAGCCATGGCCGTGCTCTGTATCCTGGCAACAGCAGGCAGCTAGTCTTCTCCATCCTCCTCGACTGAAGCTAGAGGCCAAGGCCAAACGCCGCCTGGATATCAACATCACTTCTGTACTGATAGGTAAGTGGGAAGCTGCCTGTTTTAGGCTAACATCTTTTCTGTAACATGAGTCTCATGCCTGCAGACAAGGATGCCAGGTGGGCAAATGCGTGGCCCTGTGCCTCACATCACTTCATCATGGCTGAACCCCTATGCTCAGTGACTAAGCAAGAATCGCAAAGGGTGAACTTTCTCATAATGTTTTATTAGTAGGGTTCACTAAATATCCTAGAGATGAGGTTAGATTCACTTCTGTTATTCATAGAGGAATATCTGTTTATTTTTTAAGCAAGATGTTGTGTTTAAGCCTAGGCTAGTCTCAAATTCACACTTTTCCTGTCTCAGCCTTCCAAGTGGGTGGAATTGCAGAGATGTACCATAATGTTCAGTTTCAGAGTGGTTCTTTAAGATATTCTTTGAGCAGAATGAGTTAGTTCCCTGTCAGTTGTCACGCCACCTTAACTCTGAAAATGGATTGTTTAAGGAACTGTCAAGCCGATGCAATGTGTTCTTGCCGCTTCTTTGGTGGCCCTGAAATACACGTTTCTGGATTCTGGATGTCCCTGCTGTGTCCCTCCTACAGAATGTGCACTGAAGACACAGCACAACAGTCACTGCTCCTGAGTGTGCTGTGTACTTAATGTCTCAGTCCCATCGCCTAGAGTCACTCTGCCGTCACTCTCACTGAGTCACATTTCATGAGGGACTTTGGTATACACCTGCTTTTGCCAAAGCCGAATAAATCTGACCTTCTCTGCCTTCCAGCATTGTATTTCTGTCTTTGCTTTAGCCTTTCACATCATGGGTGGCTTTATGAAGGTAGATCATCGGATTGCTTTAATCTCTTCCATGTGGAATTGCTGTCTCTAGGGTTCAACCTTTTTAGATTCTTGCATAGGCCCAGCATGTAGGGAGGCACTCAGTAAAAGCTACTTTTGCTCAATTGAAATTATTTGATATGAACTTTTTATCTTTTTCCATCTCCCTTCTTAATGTATGAAATTCTTTCTAGATCAGTATATAAGTACCAAGGAATCCTGGTTGGCGGATTACTGTAAAGAAGACAAGGAAACAGAGTCAGCCAAGACAGAAGACTGGATGGGCTCTTCTGTGGACCCACCATGCTTTGGACAAAGTAAGATTTTACCTATATCAGAGTTAGTCTGTAGAGCTGTGCTTCACTGAGATCCTCGAATAGAATGGTCCTTCTCTGAGAACTCCATAGAAGTTCTGACTTGCCTCTGTTGTTCATTTTAGACTTTGTAAAAGGCAGTTTTCTGGCACAAACTACTGAACTGTTAATGCAGGCTCTAATTCCATTGATGTGGGGGAGAGGAGATCTGCAGAACATTACTCTTGATTCCCAGTGATGCTGAAGATGAGTTGGTCCTGACTGTGTCAGGACAGGCTGTTGGTTCCTTTATTTTTACTTGGGCGAAAACAGTTGGCTTTGCAATCAACAGGATACTTTAAAACTGGGTTATAAAAACATTTAAAGCTAGTGCTAGAGGGTTTGTGTGTATTCTTGGAAAGAGGGAGAGCAAGATCCCAAGGGGGAAAATGTTTTTAAAAGGGTGGCCTGTATTGTTCATGGAATATAAAGGAATTGAATCCCAGAATCTTGAGGAAGAAGTCAGTGTGTTCTTTGTTGGTGTTTTCTGTCCTGATGAATACCTCAGCATAGAGCTCTGTTGGCCTCACAGCTGGGGAGATGGTGACAGACACCACAGGTCCTGGTTGTTCCACAAGCCACTGTCATCCAAATTCAGCTCAGCCCCAACTCTTTCAGTGTGGTTTCTTTGGGGAGTCTTGGCCTGACTTCACATAGCTTATGAATACTTAAGTATTCCATCTGGTCCACAAACAGTCCAGGAAGATAGGCTTTCTTAGCATAGGAAGCATTTGTGCTGGTTTGCCCCTCCTTGGGGCTTGTGAGCAGAGTGCATCCAGCTTCTAGAAAGACGACAGAGACTGCCCTGGGCTAGTTCTCTGTTCTTAGGCTATTGCTTCTGAGTTCGTGGAGTCCCAGCTCCAGCTCCCCTAACCCTCCTAATTTGTGTGGCAAAAACAGTAACCTCGCCTGTCCAGAAGATGCTTAAGTGATCTTTGTAGGATGGCCAAGAGCATGTGGTTCTGAAGATAGCTTTGTACTGGGGACCTTAGATCCTGTCAGTGCCAACTTCAGGAAGGCCTGACGCTCTGGAGACCCCACTCTTCTTACACTTTCTCCTCTCTCTGTTGTTAATAATCACCCTATCTATACTAAAGCTTGATTTTTATTTCTCTAGGTTTTTTTGGTGTGGCTGATGTCATACACTGTTTTAAACACCTGAAACTGACGTATCTAAATAGCAAGTGCCTTTTTATTGGGAATCCTGGAAGCCTTCTCAGAGGCCCCCTACAGTTTGTGTAGCATTGGCTTTCAAGATAGTAGCTTTCAACTATGTTGAATTGACTACCAATATTAAGAATTTATTTGAGAATTTTAGCCATATTTCTCCCAAAGTTAGGCATTTTACTGAGTCAAATGTAAAACAGGCTCCTGGCTCAGCCCTTATAGTGCAGTTCAGCCTTAGGAACTGGGATTCAATGCTGTTTCACTGTAACTTTAGTTTTGTGTTACCTTGGTTGTGGGCCTTGCAGTAAGGGCTGATTCTGTAGGCAAATCTCCATGGCATAACTTATTCCATGGATTATTTTATGAGCAATTCAAGTGTTTTTATTGATACTTATGTTCAGTTTAGAATTTAGTACTGTGAGATTCACAATGCTGGATTGTTGAAATCTGGAGGCAGCCTAACTCTTGCCCTAAGTATTTGAGGTACCCAATCGTCAATGTTCTGTCCTATGTTTTTCCCACTGGAATGGCATATCTCCCCTAAAATATGTACTGATTAGTTTCTATGACTCCTGGGCCAATCCATAACATGCTTTAAATGAAAACTCCCCAAAGGCTTGTTGTTTTCCTCAATGGGATATTCAACACATTCCCTGTCGCCTAATTAGAAAAAGAAGATACAGCCACACCATCAAATCTGTGCAAATAAATAAATAAATTAAATAATTGCTGGCTTTCACTAGCTCTTACTGGTTCTTAGCAGTGAGGAAGATGTTCTTGAAATTGCATGATGCTTGCATGCCATTTGTAATTTTTCTACCTGTGCTTGTTGAAGGTGAGTCTTGTTCACCGCACCTATTTTTGCCTTCTAACTTTGTCTCTCTGTCTACCAGGCCTCCCTCTTGTCTACCTTAGAACTAGGAGTACAGCCAGTCTGACTAACCTAGAGCACCAGATCTATGCTCGAGGTACAGTACAGCCAGAGGCTGGCATTATTTTCCTGTTTCAAGAACTGCCTTACATCGATCTGTTTACTGAATTTTTTAAAAAAATTATTTGTTGCTAATCGGAGCTGAATGGGAATATATTCACTTGTAAGTACTTTGCCTCAGTTACCTGAAACAAGGTTTCCAGCTCATGAATAAAGAGCAGCACCTCATCATGTCAGTAACAGCAGATGTGACTCTGGTGAAAGTGGAATCACACAAGGAATGAAGCAGATGGAGGAACTCCATCCTCCACTAAGGCAGTACCACAGCCTCTTAGCGAACATTTATTCTCATGGGCATGTGAGGGGCTCTGTGAAATACGAACTGTAATAATTAGTCACAAAGCCAAGAATGCATTTCTGAACAAATTGCTTAGATACAAACATTAGTTTCCTTACATAGGAATTTATGTATTTAGGAGACAGAAAAGAAATTGTTTTGGAGAACTGACTGGTTGATGTGAGCAAGAAGAAACTCCTCACTTTGGACAGCCAACTGTATTTCTTCCTCTATGTTAATGAGTACTGGTAATCTAACGGATTTATGCGCGTGACTGATTCCAGATCATGGCTCTTGATATATCTTATTTTGAAAGGCATTTGAGCTGGGTTTGGTGGTATACATCTGTAATCCCAGCACTTGGGAGGCCGAGGCAGGAAGATCATAAATTCCAGTCTAGCGATGGCTTACATAGCAAGAACCTGTCAAAAGAAAAAGAAAGATAACCCAAAAGGCATTTGAGCCTCCTTTACTGGGAATTCTGAACAGGTTTATTAATACAGACATGTCACTGTATATTTTGTTTTAAGACGGCTCAACTGGGATGGATCTTTGAGAGTGGGCTCCCATCTTTATTTATTATGAATTCACACTGCTGAGCTATCTACTATGAGTTCCTTGTTTAGGCAAAGCCAAGCATTATTCCCCTGTAATCAGTGTAACAGACTCTGGTGGGCAACATAGGAATTTTCCTTCACTTTTTGACTAGCCAGCATTGGACCTGGGGCTTCAATGTCTTTATTATGATCCACAAATTAGGTCCTTTTGACAGCCCAAACTGCTATGTAGCATAAAACTCCCACTCCTTAGAATCGCTGATTACTTAGTAAAAGACATGCATAGGGGATAGAAATTTTTTCGGCTGGCCTCATTTGATGCTGAACTTGGATTTGAAGAGCTTGAGGCTTTCTCAACCCCTGAAGAAATTGGATTCATTTACTGGAGGCAGATTTTTGAGGTCATCAGGAAATAATGTTCTCTTTGATGGATTTGGGAGTTTTCTTTCTGGTATTGTGCCAAAAGGCAAGAACACAGTTGAGTTGGATGCTGATGCAGTCTGGGATTTATGTGTTCTCTGTGGTGTTTTAGCCTCTGTTATTAGTTTTGATCGGCACAGGAAGCATGGGATCCTGTGTACTGTGCCTTCCTTGTTATCTAACCCCACAGCAGTAGATACGTGGATCTCTTTATATATGGATGTCTAGTATTTGAGTCTGAATTTCAAAGTGGTCAAAACCATCTACCACCTGTTTTTTCAAAGTATGATTTGCAGATAGAAACTGTCAGTCTGGTTCACAGTAGGATAGGAAGGTATATCTGGTCCTTTTCCTCTTGGCCTTTGTCTACTGTAATGAAGGTGCTCTTCTGGCTCATGTGGAGGGAGGCTCCTCGCAGAGCACATGAGCACTGTTTACCCTTTGGAAGGATCTTGTGTGGTTCTCAACCTTCATAAGGATGAAATGCCTTAATGCAACTCCTCATGTAGTGACCTCCACCCATAAAAACCATTACACTGCTCCATAACTAGCTTTCCTTCTGTTGTGCAAATATCTAATATGCAGGGTATCTGATATTTGACCCCCAAAATGAGCCCGATCTACAGGTTGAAAGCCACTGCTCATAGTCTCAAACAGATGAGTGTAACAGTCTCTGCTGATTACTGTTGTCCAGAGAGAACTTGTTTTAACCTGAAGTTGCCTGTTTGGCAGTCATCATGTTCCTCCCTTTTGGAAAGTTGTCAAAATAAAACATCAGGGAAAGTGATGGCTGGGCAAGCTGTGGTTTATCTTGTCTGTGGAGGCGTATGGCCTTGTGACATGCATTCAGCTTTACTGGCATTATCCACTGCCAGCATTTGTTGTCCCTTGAGATGGGCTGGTGCCCCATCCTCATTGATGTTATGATGTGTTTCTGGCTGTCTTTGTGCTTCCAGGATTTCCACACTGGTTCTGCTGGACTCCGGGGCCCACTGTGCTCATCAGTGCCCATGTGCTATGAGCTCTGAGCCAGGTGCCTCCTGCTCTAAATTGTCACTGCCTGCTGGCTCCTGCCACCACCTCCCACTTACTTTGTACGGTTATTGGAGGTGACAGGCCCTTTGTCATAGCAGGGTGCAGAAGGCTCTTGGGACACTGGAGCGCCTTTGACAGTTCTCAGTGTTGATAGTCAGTTCATCTCTCCCTAGCACTTGGTTTCATTGCTTTCTGGTGGTTCTTTCACTGTAGTTTCCCAACCACAGTCTGTTTTGTGAAACAGCTGCGTGGAACATGCCTTTTTAGCCTCCTTGGTGGCTTCATTATGGTAGCTAGGGGTTTTTGCCTATGTTAAAAATCAAGCTATGTTGTTAAAGTGCCTTCTGTGTAAGCATGAGGACCAGGGTTTGATTCCTGCAACCCATCTGAAAAGCTGGGCATAGTAGCAAGTGTGTGCTTAATCCTAGAGTGAGTGTGGTAGGGGGACAGAGCAAGCAGATCTGTCAGTTGGTGAAATCCAGATTCATGTGACATCCTGTGTCAAAAATAAGTAAGTATAAACTGAAGAAGACCATGGCAACTCTAATTTTCACATACATGCATGCCTGCATACACATGCACATACATGCAGTACTCACTAAAAATGAGAGCAAGCATTTTATTTAAAAGCTTTTAGATAGCATGACCTTGATTCCTCAGTGAGAGAGGGGGAAAAGCACTAGAAGAGAAAACAGAGTTTTAATTTTGTTACTACGTACATGCTATGGTTCAGGGGTGGGGGCCTTCCATCAGGGCTAGGATTAAGAATGCATCTCTTGGGAGGAGTAGCCTTTTTCAGTCTTTTTCTTGATTTTAACCAGGTCAGGTCCTGATGGCCTGTTGTGAGCAGTAAGAACCATGAAAGTTGTGGGGACTGTCTATGCACCTGTGTGTGTGTGTGTGTGTGTGTGTGTGTGAGAGAGAGAGAGAGAGAGAGAGAGAGAGAGAGAGAGAGAGAGAGGGCACAGAAGCCTGCAGATCCATGAAGCATCTCTCTGTCGTATCAACAGACCTGCAGTTCCTTTTCTCTCTGTCTTCACACAGGAGACAGCTGTGGATATCATCTTCATGAAAGGGTTTCCATCATACACACAGAGTGGATATTAATAGTCTTTTTTAATTGTTTGTCACAGCAGAGGTGAAAACACCCAAGCGTCGGCAGCCATTTGTCCCCTTTGCTCTTCGGAATCACACAGGATGCACACTGTGGTTTGCCACCCTGACCACCACACCCACCAGGTAAAGAACTTTCATTCTGTCTCTGGAGCCACTGAAATTCCAGCAGCCTCTATGCAGCAGCCTTGCAAAGCAAGACTGGCTCCTGCTCAAAGCCCCTGGGCTTGTAACTGAGCCAGTAACTCATGTCCGGAGAGTTATGGTTGACATTCTGATTCTGTAGAGGACCTCTGTGAAGTGGGTCCTGAGTGTGCAGTGGTGCTGCTGTTTGACCTGGTTTGTTATGTTCATGGTAAGAGGGTGAAAGAAAAGTCATCCCAGGCCTCCAGAGGCTCCACATTCTTTAAAGAAGCTGTATGTGGTCTTAAAACTAAGTATTTTGCATTTTTTCTTTCTAAGCTGCTTTGGAAATAAATGCCTTCCACTTCTGACTCCTGAATACTTATTTTTGTCTCTAAAGCACACTTTGACCCAGATAGCACTGGGTGGAGTTGGGAGGGCCGTGGGAATTTGCCTAAGCTAAATGCAAACCTTGAATGACGACTTTGCCTGCTTAGATGTTGGCTCAGTGTTCTCAATACATTGGGGGGGCCTTTCCAGCTTCACGAAGGGCAGAGCTGAATAACCGTCAGCGCGCACACACACACATTCATACATGCATGTGTGAGAGTGTATGAATGTGGCTGTGGGTGAATGTATGTGTGTACTAATCCTTGTGTGTGAGTATGTATGCAGAGGCCAGTGAACAACTTTAAATGCCACCTTCAGAAATGTTACCTACCTTCTTTGACAAAGGTTCTCTCATTGGCTTATTGATTAGGCCAGACTAGCTGACCTCAGCTCCAAAGATCCTGTCTCAGTGCTAGGATACATGTACCACCACACCCAGCATTCCTACATGGTTTCTGGTGATTGAACTCTTATGTTCCTGGCTTGTGAGGCAAGCCATTTAATGCCTACTGTGTAGGACTAGGAAGATGGCTCAGTCAGTAAATTATTGTATGTAAGTATGAGGTCAAGAGCTTAGATCCTCAGCACCCTTGAAAAGCTGGAGATGATAGTGTGTGGCTGTTTCCCAGAACTACGACATGAAGACAGGAGGGTCCCTGAAGCTCACTGACAGCCAGGTTAGCCAGCTGAAGAGCTCCAGGTTATATTATAAGAGACCCTGTCTCAAATAATAAGGTAAAAACTGATTGAGGAAGTCACCTGATGTTGACCTCTGGCCTCTACATGCACATATGTCCATGGTGTAACACACACACACACACACACACACACACACACACACACACACACATTCTTAAATTAAAAACCATTACTTGAAACAGGGCTTCACCATGTAGCCCAGGCTGGCCTAAAATCGGCCATATAGCACAGGCAGGCTTTGCAATCATACTCATTCCTCAGCTGAGGTTGTAAGTATGCTGTACAATGCTCAGCATTACTTCAGTCTAGTTCTAAACATCCAAAGATGTTTAGTTGTGACTGAGCCTGAAAGTAGCTGAAGTCACTGGCTCTCAGGTCCTTTTTGGGTCACACAGAACAACCAGGTTATGTCATGCCAGTCAGTTACAGGAGGGCTGATGGCCCAGTGGCTCGAAACTCCTGTAGAGGCAGCAGAGAGGGCAAGGCAGAAGGGACAACCTGTTGTCTGGTTTGGTTCCAGGGCTGCACTGTCTCACAGTGGGAGTCCTGGAGTGGTTCCTGAAGGCAATGGAGCCTTCCTAGATGATGCACACAACGTCAGCGAGTGGCGGGAAGTCCTCACAGGTGAAGAGATTCCCTTTGAATTTGAAGCCAGAGGAAAGTTAAGACACAGGTAAAATGTGGTTGTTTATTCTTCTTCCATGAAAGATGTGACATGGCTATAAATGTTTGTCCCTGGTGTTTTATCTTTCTTCATTTGTCTTCACTGGCTTGAATGTTTTATTGTTAAAGATACCTCAACAGTCACTGTTTCCTCTTAAAATAGAGACTGTCATGCCATCTTAGAAAAATTTCTATTCCCAATTTCTTGATGTGTGAGAAGATAACTAAGTGTTTCAGAGTCTGGGCAAAAGCTAGATCCATCCTAACACTCGGATCCATTATATCCTGTCCAGGTTCCCATATAGATGACCGAGCCTGAAAGTAGCTGAAGCGGATGATGTGTTAGCCTGGAAAGGTTCTCAAAGCTTCATAATTTCAATCTTAAAATACACTTATGCCACAGACTTTCTGTAAGCAGATAGGCCCAGGATACAGAGCTGGGGATGGTAAGGCAGAAATTCGAAGCAGTGTAAGACTACCTGTTCATGGGGGCACTGCTGGCCCAGTCAGTCCTGGAGCAACCAGCTAGAGGACTTGGCACAAATAGGGAGGAAGGCTTTAGTTTCATTTCCTGAAAGATAATAGAAGGTATTATCTCACTATTTGTAAGTATTTTTAAGTAGAAAGGCTGTCTAGGGTGTAAATAGGTGAAGGCTTAGTGTTTGAGCCTTGTACTGATTTCAAGGAAGCTGAAGAGATTGTCCTGAGCTCATATGCAAACCTCGCTCACAACAAAGCCGTTCTTCCTCTTGTTCTACCTGCACTGGTTAGTTCTGACTGGTGAGGGTTTTGAATATATGGGTCTGGGTCTCTGGGAGTCTTTTGGAGGTGGGGGTGGAATCTCAATGCTGGACAGATTTCCAGAGTGTCCTGTGCTTCAGGAAGCTCTTGTTAATAGTGGCTTTCAATAAGCCCTGCCTCCTGCATCAGAGAGAGCTTGGTATCATTTCTGTCTTAGTTTCCGTATTCTATAACCCACTGTACTGCTTGAACTCATCAAAATAAATGCAGTTTTTGGCATTTTCCCCTTGGCATACTGTAGCCTATTCTGCCCTCCTCCCTTCCTGTCAGCCTCAAGTTCAGTTCCCTGTTTCAGCTTCAGCCTTCTGGCTTGAATTAGGCAAAATCTAAAATAGAATTAAACGTGCAATTTCCTCCTATTCCTTCTGTTCTGCCCACTGCCTCCTGCTCCAATTTCAGCTGAGTACTTGCCCTTTTAACTCCAGGAGCTCTGTCTCCCAGGCCTGTCTGTGGTCGTGTAGGGCCTGAGCCAAATAACTGGATGTGTTCCTTAGAGGAGTAGAATTTTCAACAAAGGAACCAAAAAGAGAAAGCGTATGTTCCCCAAGAGCATGGGTACGTGATTCTGGCTAGTACACTTTGAGCATCCCACTCAACTGATTTCCACCGACATTATTTCATGAAGATTAGGTAGGTGCTGCTAGGAACCACCTGGCAAGCATACAGATTTTCCTGGTTCTTATGAGAAGAGGGCAGATGCCCCTTGTTTCAGGCCCTCTGCATCTCAGCACTAACCATCAGCATAAAAGCCAGTTAAACTGTCTCTCACTAGGTAATGCTGAGAAGGCTTAACTGGCTTTTACATCATTATAAAATACAATGAGGTTGGCGTCTCTGCTCCTAATTTCCTGTCTTTTTGTGACTGGACCCTTTCTGTTCCTTTTGACAGACATACCCATGACCTGCGTATCCATCAGCTGCAAGTTCGAGTAAATGGCTGGGAGCAAGTGAGCCCAGTGTCTGTGGACAAGGTCGGGACCTTCTTCCGATATGCAGCACCAGACAAAAATTCCTCTTCCTCTACGGTGAGTGGCTGCTGTGCGGTGTCATGCACACTCTGCCAGGCCAGGCTGTCACACAGGGAAGCTTGCAGTGACCGTGTTCTGCTGAAGTGCTTTGCTCTCTCCTGTTTCTAAGAAGACATCAGAGTATTGGCTCAGGAGTGGGTGTTAGGAATCAACATGCAGATTAGTCTGCTAATGGTTGACATCAGTAGAAAACAAGGTGGAAATTTGGCAGCAATATGCTGTCTCATGTAGGTAGATATCTTTCTTGGCTGCTCACTTGAATAGTCAGTGTCTATGGAGGATGAGTTTCAAGGCTTCACCTGCTCCACCTCAGACCCAAACCATAGTTTTTCAAGTCTTTATTTTTTATGGCATAGTGTTTACACACAGTCCATGCTTATCCTCCAGTAAACTTCAAGTGATCAAGAGATTACATTTCCACTAAAGTGCTGTGGAAGTGGTTACTAACACTGTATTGTTTAGGGGCTAAAGATGAGAAAAGAGTTTGTTTCATATAATGTAGTAGGCCACATCATACCAAATGATCTGGGCTTGGCTGAGTTTGAGGGTGTGAGCCATGTGTATACAGAGGGCCAACTCTCTTGGTTGTTTCTATTGTATTATTAAGCGCTATCATTTACATACACCTTCATGTTATGCTGCTCTTTCATGGTCCTTTCATGTTCCTAATCCTACATAATCCATACATGTCTGATCACACAAGTTCATATGCCCTCTCCCTAGTTTTACCCTGGCCTAACCTGGGGCTGTGGGGTACTGGGGAAGGATGCCGGCAGCTTCCCCCGCTGCTACAGGCAGACACTAGTTAGTGTTCTGGTGATGCAAGTACCTTAAGTGGTTTTGTGCTATATTCATGTTTTCTTAGGCAGGTGACCTGTTTATGGGCATCAGTGATAAAGCAAACACTGTAGAGACACTGCAGCTTTCCTCATGATTCATACCTTTGGAAAACTCCATTCTACAGGTGCTTATTTTCACTGTCTGTCTCTGACACTCCACTTAGATTCAGTGGGAGAAAACAGATTATTTTCTTCCTAAATCCATGTCAGGCATGAAAAAAACAGCTTTTTCCACACATACTTTCTCATTGCATTGATGGGTCCTGGAGAAACATATCCATTGGGTAATTGTAGACTGAATATAATTTTCTCCTCACTGCTCAAGACATGGTCCATTGTCTTTAGACATACTACACCTGAAAGCTGTCTTAAATACTACTCTTTCAAGGCAGTTACATAGTCACTGAATTTGGTTGCACCTGCTATTGTGGGTCTGTGCTGAAGCTCTGATTTTTGTAACTCTCTCATAGATTGGCAGCCCAAGCAGCAGAACAAACATCATACATCCCCAGGTTTATGTGAGTATGGCTTTCCTGTTGTCATCATTGTGCTTACTGAGTGTGTTCACTGTACTGAGGCTGTATATAGGTGTGTGTTTCTTGATGGTCAAAGGACTCTGGCCTGTGTGTAACTGACACCCTACCCTTTCCTGTAAGTGGTCCTCCTGAAACAGTGCTAATAGCTGAAGATTCTAGTAACCCCAGGGCCTCCTTTCCTTCTCAGCTCAATTATCAGTTTCCCCTGGTTCAGCTGTGAATTTCATATGTAAGGAAAACACAAGAGCAGTTAGATTACTCCCCAGTGGTGCTTGAAACATTGTTGCAAGGTGACATGAACATAGTCCAGGCAATCTTTTCCTATTTCTTGTGCCTAAGGATCAAACACTGAAATTGGAGGTATGTCTGGAAGCTGTAGTATGTGGTTCTTGGGACCTAGGCTAGTGGAGGATTGAGCTTTAATGGTGATTTCTGACTACTATGTGTTCCCTAAAAACATTCAGAAAGGGGGCTGAAGACATGGCTCAGAGAATCTCAGTTCAGTTCCCAGCACCATGTCAGGCACCCTGTCGTTGCCTGTAACTCCAGCTCCCTCTTCTGGACACAGACACCTTCTCATCCAGGACATTGCTCACATAGACATACAGCCATCCACAGAAATAAAAGTAGTAATAATTAAAAAAAAAAATACTCCAGAAAGGATGATTGAGTTTTGACTTGGACTTTCCAGACCTTTGGTTTGGAAGCAGAGCACTTTGTTTTATAGCTTAGTAGGCCGGGTCTCTTGGTTGTTCTGTCATTTGTTTCCATGGCAAAGAAATGTCTAAGAGTAGTGCTTTTAGAACCTCTGTGGTGTATGTTACATGGAATTCATTCTTGAATATTTCTGTATGGCACTTGTACAAAACCAATGTTAAATGTGAACTTAACATTTAACATGGAACATTGGCCCAGCAGCATTGAGGGACCACTTCCCTCAGTTATACTGTCTGAAGTGGCGTCCTGTTTTTAAGGGTTATATAAGCATGGAATCTCAGTACTGGGGAGCTCAAGGTCCTCCTCAGCTACACAGTGAGTTAAAAGTCAACCCTGGCTACACGGAAACAAAACATGAAACCAAACCATTTTTATGAAGCAGAACCTTGAGGGTTGTGATGAAGAAAGTTTATTTTTAAAGCTTTTCATGTCAGGTAACAGTGCATGGGTCTTCAAAGGAAAGAAGCCCTTTGCTCCCGAGGAATGTCTCCTAAACAGACCAGGCTTTCCTGTTCTCTGTACTTTGCACAGACAGTTCTAAACCTCTGTAGACGTTTTCTGTTTTCTGTGTGTGTCTGGGCAGTGCCCATCCCATTGCTGGTGTTCAAGGAATGCTTTCTCAGTCTTAATTTGGAAGGAAGATGCCATGTGACAGAAAGCAGTTAGTGCCCTGGCAAGGTTCTACTTTTTTAATTCCTCAGGAGATTTGAAAAGAAGTCATTCTATAGTTTCTTTATTAGGCCTGGTGGTGTGCTTTTGTTTTTGTTTTTACCACATCACAGGAAATCTGGAAAGTTGAATAAATCCTTACCACTATTGAAGTTCTTTGTAATACTCTGTAGGCCTGGAGATAGCCCTTCCTCCCTTCCTCTCTTTGTAGAACTAAGAATCTTTGTAGAACTAAGAAGTGAATCCAAAGCCTCTGGCATGCTACACAGATAACTCTGACACTCAGCTTTCCCTCCAGCTCCACGTGTTCTTTTGGGATGTACTTTGTGGTATTATACCTGAGTAGACTATCTTATAGATGTTTTTAGAGTTGGCTCTTTTAAAAATGATTTATTTTTAATTATTTGATGTGTGTGTATGTAAGTGTGCTGGGTGTATATCTTCTTACCGAGGAGGCCAAAAGAGGGCAAATCCCCTGGAACTGGAGTTGTGAGCTGCCATGTGGGTGCCTGGAATCGAACCCAGGTCCTCTGGAAGAGTGGCCAGTGAACTTAACTATTGAGACACCTCTCTAGTCCTGGTCCTGCTCTTTCCTTTTTTGGTGGGGGAGGGTTGTTGTTGTTGTTGCTGTTGTTTTGAGACAGGTTCTCTCTGGCTGTTCTGGTACTCACTATGTAGACCAGGCTGGGCCCAAACAGATAACTGCCTGCCTTTGCCTCCTGAGTGCTGGGATTAAAGGTGTGGGCCACCGTGCCCAGCAGTCCTGTCTGTTTTAAGAGTATTTATGTTTAGCAGTATTATGGCCTGCTCACTTACTTTAGAGCTGAAAACTGGCTTGGCATGGACAATAATTTACTGAAGAGCAATGATGGCAGCGATGCTCTTCCACACTCTGGCGGGATTCACGTGCTCTGCGTATTCCCAGATGCAATTTTCTTTCTCTCTTTCGCAGTTCTCTTCGCTCCCACCCGTGCGGGTGGTGTTTGCAGTCACAATGGAAGGCAGTGCTCGGAAAGTAATCACTGTTCGGTCAGCCCTTATTGTGAAGAACAGACTGGAGACGCCAATGGAACTCCGGTTGGACAGTCCTTCTGCTCCTGACAGTAAGTCAGGATGGTGCAGAACTAAGTATTATCTACTCTTATTGTGACTCTTTGTCCTGTGTGCATAGTCTGTCTTGCCTCTGTCCTGAGATAATGAGTCTTGGGACGGGTTCCATGTCCTGCAAGTGCTAAAACTCATTTCCGTGGCAGAGCCGGTGGTGCTTCCTGCCATCATGCCGGGGGACTCGTTTGCTGTGCCTCTACACCTCACTTCTTGGCGGCTGCAGGCTCGACCCAAAGGACTGGGTGTGTTTTTCTGTAAGGCTCCCATTCACTGGACCAACGTAGTGAAGACAGCAGAGGTCAGCAGCAGCAAGCGGGAGTGCCACTCGATGGACACAGAGAAAAGCCGGTTCTTCAGGTGTGTTGCCGCCGAGATGGATGCCTGGGTGTTGGCTTTCCCCCCTTCAGGGGCTCTGCAGATCTTTAGCAAGGCCTCTGTTTGTTTAAAACTCTTGAGTTCTCCTTCTTTAAATTCTTGAGTTGAAGTTTGTAGAAGGAAGAACCCACAAAGGCTGTACTTAGCCACATGAGATGAGGCTGCCCTTTTGTACATCTATCTGCACAAAGAGAACACACAGGGAAGGAAAGAATAAAAAAAAAACCCACCCAGCTCCTGGGTCTAAACTGGGAAGGCAAGTTCTGGGGCTGAGGTTTCTCCTGAGGAATAATTTGAAGTGTCCTAGGTAAACTTCAGATTCACACACCTGAGACTGACTTTCTTGAGCACCATGACACATTGCCTCACCACTTAAGCCTGTGTCTCCCTCTGTAGCGTGTGATGACATCTTCCTGGGGTCAGTGTTAGAAGAGATACTGGAGTGCTGCCTTCAGGCTCTCAGAGACTTAAGACGTTAAGCTCTATTCAGATGCTTTACTTTTTGTGTAGTGAACGCCAGGGGTTTTTAAGGCCAAACCTATAAGCCATTGTACTTTCACATGAGGCTTTGTTCTTCTCCAAGAACTTCAACTCCCAGAATTCTAGGAAGTTACCCCGTCTCTGGGCAGTTAGGGCTTACAGGTCAAATTTGGGCATTAAACTAACTAGCTTGTTTTACTTGGCATATGCACAATGAATACCTTGACCAGTAATTCCAGATTGTATATTATTTTCAAGTATGTGTGGAACATTCTTAAAGAGAGACCATTTTAGGGGGCCATAAAATCAATAAATGCTTAAAAATTGAAATCACAAGAATATATATCCTGGCCATAGTTGAACAACAATAATAAAAACAGTAATAATACAGACATGTCAAAAAATGGGGAATACTGTAAAAGCAGTTCCTATGAGAAAGCAAGTTTTTAATGTTCTAAGAGAAAATACAAATATATGTAAAATTACCCATTTAGCCTTGAGAGAGAGAGAAGCTAATAAAGACAAATAGAAAAGGGGACAAATTAATATCAAAATTGGATTTTATAGTGAGTCTTCTTAAATATGATAACTTCCTAGCAAAACTGACCAGAGGGAAAAAAGAAAAAAAAATTACCAATAAAATGAAAGTAATGTTAAACTGGGCATATCCGCTCAGACTCGTAATCCTAATACTATGCAGGAGGATTTTGAGTTTGGAACCTGTTTGGTCTAAGTAGCTTTCAAAAAAATGGAGACTAACTAACCACTTCCCAACTGTTTTCTCACTGCAAACAAATGAAACAGTACTGCCCATCCAACAGACGTGAACAGAATTGCAGAGGAAGGAATGTGCTTTTATGCATTTGTGCTTAGTGCTGACAGATCTACTTGGGTTTAGATAGCCTGTCTGGGCCTTTGACCCTGAAGAAGACTATGTCTTCTCTTCTCAATAGCCATTGATTGCTTATAGCTCTTCACCTAGGCATGGGGCCTCATTTGAGTTTCCCTGTCCACATTGGCACATCACTGGTCATTTTCTAGATTTTGTTTAAGCATGAATTTCTCTTATTGAGAAGGAATTAAATTCAATTAAGTGGCTTTTTGGTTTTCTTAGGATCTATTACTGCACCTTTAGAAAAATCTTGACATTTTGGTCATGCTGTGGTTGGTAGCTTTACAGCTGTATTAAGTTAACAATTAAGAAAGAGAGACAACTCTAAAGATGTTTGAAAAAGTTATAGGGAATTATATAATTTGTTTACTTAAAACTACATATAGTATGTGTGTGATACCAGGGGTGATAATGTTTCCCCAAGAACCATAGTCTGTTTAGTGACAGCAACAACAAAAATAACCAGTGCTAGGCGTAGAACTCCTCCTTTGAGTTATTGGTCATGGGAGTCCAAGACACCTCCAAAACAGTGTAGGCGACTGCTGTGGCTCGTGTTTGCCTGCAGAAAATGAAGGTAAGCCCCCACTGTTGATAACACCAGACAGTTTGTTCAAATCCAGGATTTGGAGGAATAGGACTGGAAGTGACCTAGAAATCTCCTTTGTGAGGACTGCATCTCATAGTACCTGAAAGAGCTATGAAAGCTGCCAAGGGAGAAAAGTAACCAACAGTTCTACTCAGGTGTAAGGCTACAAACCACAACAGGACCAAAATGTCAGGGTCACATGAACATAGGCTTTCATTTAGTTTAAACTACCACACCCTTGCTACGACTGTGTAGGGAGACTAAAGAGAGAAATAGATGAACGATCACAGAATCATAGTTGGTGAAATAATAACGATATCAAGTATCTCAGTCTTGCTGTCAACTGTTAATCCTTAGATTGCTGGAGAAAAAAAGCCCAGCATAGAGTAGTGTATACTGTGTGACCCCGTTTGTATATAGCTTCTGAGCAGACATGTTTGAATGGCTGGGAGAACACACCTGTTGGAAATTAGTGAGGGCACGTTGGGAGTAGTCTTTAACTTGTTTTAAGTGATGTAATGGCCAAGCCTATTAAACCCCAGTATTCAAAACCTCTACATTTTATTGTGAGCTACATTTCAGTAGATATATTTTTATCAAAATCTGTCTGAGCTGAACCATTTTTTTCAGGAGACGTATTGCAGTTCTTAATTCAGGCTGATGGTTTTCATATGGTTTGTCTTTACAGGTTTTGCGTAGCCATAAAGAAGGAGAATTATCCAGATTACATGCCCTCAAATATATTTTCTGACAGTGCAAAACAGATTTTCAGACAGCCTGGGCATACCATATACCTCCTACCAACAGTGGTCATCTGCAACTTGCTGCCTTGCGAACTTGACTTCTATGTGAAAGGAATGCCAATTAACGGGACCCTGAAACCTGGCAAAGAGGCAGCCCTCCCCACAGCTGATACGTCTCAGAACATTGAACTGGGTAAAGCTGCCTTAGCATCATTTATAGTAATCCGTTAAAAAAAATACCAGAGACTATGTATGAGCATTCTGAGCCCATTGTAGAAATCGAGTTGCATGCAGTATCTCAGTGAACCAACTCAGAGCCAAGGACTTAGCTAGGAAGCAATCAACAGTACTCTCTCTTGTGTGTGAGTATGGGAGTGGGTCCACTTTTTCACACCATGCATGCGTATTGTTGGCTGTAGAGTGGGGAGAGTCAAATGCTTGTATGCACTCAGGTCTTCAGGCAGAAGGCAGTCTCTTGACTGTGCCCTCGTGTAAGCCTTACAGCATCACTTTAAGCCCATTTTAAGTAATGTTTCTTTGTAAGGGTCAGGGTAGAGAACAGCCAAGCAGACATCAGTGAGAATAACGTTATCAGGGCCTTCAAGGAACTCTAGGATTAGAATAATAAACTTAAGCTTACTCAAGGGGTTAAATGATGTCTTCATCACTGGACATGAACCTCAGCACTCAGGAGATGGAGGCAGGCAGATGTCTGAGTTCAAGGCCAGCCTGGTCTATAGAGCACATTCCAGGACATCCAGGGTCACACAGAGAAATGCTGTTTTAAAAAATAAATGATACAAAGAACACCACACATGTCTATCATGCTGTGCAGAGTTCTTAATTTGACTAGTGGACTCTAGGTTGCTTCATGTTTGTTCTTATCCAATAAGAGGAAAGTGGCCTTGAGGTTTCTACCTTATAAATCTTAAGTGAGTTCTCTAAAAGGACTCAAATTTACTTTTGTTATAGCCCATAATTGACAAATTTAAGTGCATATTCAGAAAAGCCAATGTCTTGTACCTTTAGGAGTATCACTGGAAAACTTTCCGCTCTGTAAAGAATTGCTCATCCCACCTGGGACGCAGAACTACATGGTCAGAATGCGGCTCTATGACATCAACCGGCGGCAGCTCAACCTCACCATCCGCATTGCTTGTCGCGCAGAAGGATCCTTGAAGATCTTCATTTCTGCACCATATTGGCTAATCAATAAGACAGGTATACACTGAGACCATTCAAGTAGCCTCTGACTTGGGAATTTGGATGCCTGAGCTTAGCTGACCAGCTGGAGCCATTGCAGACAGGTTGCGCCAGCTGTCTGATCTACGCAGTCTTCCCTGTTCTGCATGACCGTTGTCAAGCTGCTCATTAGGTGCTTGCTGTTTAGTGGCTGGGCCCGAGATAAACTCTCTTCCTTTCTACTGCTTCCCCAGAGTAATTTCCCCTTTAATTGTGTGCATGTTTCATGGGTATACTGGGTGGGAATGATATAAACTTTTTCCTCCTTCCTAAAGGGTTACCACTGATCTTCAGACAGGACAATGCAAAGACAGATGCTGCAGGCCAGTTTGAGGAGCATGAGTTGGCACGGAGTCTGAGCCCTCTCCTGTTCTGCTATGCTGACAAAGAACAGCCAAACCTGTAAGTGTGGCTATGTAGAGGAAAGGCAGTGAGCTAGCAGCAGTGGAGTATCAGCAAGGCCACAAGCTACCTGCTTAAGTAGAACTGTCCTGCAGCCCATGGTCCTGGCTTGGCAGCAGTGGAGTCCTAACAAAATAGGATTTAAAAAACAAAAACAACAACAACAACAACAACAACAACAACAACAAAAACCCTAAGTTATATGTTATTTGAAACTGAGAATAAACCATTTGTGAGTTTGTAATGAAAGGTAATTCCGTTTTATTTTATTTTATTTATTATTATTATTTTTTTAATTTATTTATTTTATGTATGTGAGTACACTGTCACTATCTTCAGACACACTAGAAGAGGACATCAGATCTTGTTACAGATGGTTGTGAGCCACCATGTGGTTGCTGGGAATTGAACTCTGGACCTTTAGGAAGAGCAGTCAGTGCTCTTAACCACTGAGCCATCTCTCCAGCCCAGTTCCGTTTTATTGAAATACAGCTTTTATTTTTTAACTGTGCCATGGAAGAGGAACTGGGCATTCCCTTCTCTTCTTGCCATCTCCCTTCTACTAGGAGCTCTGTGCCTTGGAGAGGAGTAGCATTAGGGAGAAGACAGTCTGTCCTTGGTGAAGTCAGCCTATGAACCCAGCTGAGGCTGTTTATGGGAGGTCTGTAAATCCCGAATGTGCTGTGGCACCATCTCAAAATTCATGGGAGTCTGTGGGTGGGAGTAGTACTTGTGAAGTTAGGTGAGGTCTCTTTAAGGCATGTAGGGACATTAATTGACTTTTGTTGGCCTTGGTATTCTGTTTTCCTCAGGAGTTTATAGGCCTGATCTAAAGATAATAGCGGTGTCCCATATCTCTAAACATTATAGGGTACTGCTGATTCCTTACATGAAGGTCCCCAGTTTACTACAATGGATGCGGATGTTTGTACCATAGCCAGTTTAAGTCTAAAGAAGGCTTGTGGTTAGTCAGAGTTCTGGCTGTTGGGAGGAGACACAGCCAGATGTGTGTGTGACACATCCAGGAGTTTCTCTTCTCGGAGACAAAGATGGTATTATCTGCCTAAGGCCAGGTTGTTTCTGTGGCAGAGCTGGAACACGTTCTGTAGTTGTTCCCAGGTTCAAGCTACCTCGTCAGTGCTCTACCGTTGTGATTACACTGGTTCCTGGACACACCTCCCAGCTGCCTCAGTTTACAATGTTTGCTTGGGGTTTAAGAAACAAGGTTGTAGCATGTGGCTGGCTCTCCAGTACTGGGATTTTCTCCCAAAGTGCTTAGCTGCAGTTCTCAGTCATTCCACACACTGCTGTGCTGTCGCTACCTCTGGAGTTAATTGTCTTGCTGTGCTTTGGGTTCACAGGTGAGGTAGAAAGTCATTGTGAGAGTCTAATCGGGTGGCAGCCACAGTGTTTTCTGGTTCAGAGTCTGTTGTGGAGGTTTCCATGTTTGCTCTCTTCTCACCACAGATGTACCATGAGAATTGGAAGAGGGATTCATCCGGAAGGCATGCCTGGCTGGTGTCAGGGCTTCTCCCTGGATGGTGGTAGTGGTGTCCGAGCTTTGAAAGTTATCCAGCAAGGAAACCGCCCAGGTCTCATCTACAACATTGGTGAGTTAAGTTTGGGACTGAGGGAGGACTGGACCATTGGCCAAAGACCCCAGGCCTCTATGAGTAAAGCAGCTATGCATGTTGGTCTGACAGCAAGTGCAGGCTGTCTGATCTGACTATGGTCACATATCTCTTCTCTGAATGCTAGATTGATGTCTACATAGGTATCTTCTCTGAAACACTCTTTAGGGGAATAATACAAATACTTAAAAACACTTCCATCCTCCAAGTGTTTCCACACATTAATTCAAACTTAGAAACCCTGAGCAGGTAAGAAGGTTTCATCTGGGACTGAAGTGGAGACTTTGACTGATAGTCCACATATGTCAGGCAGATAGAAAAGCAGAGAAGTCCAGAAGCAGGACATTGGTGTGTGAATTTGAGGCAGGAAATACAACCAAATGTGCCCAGGGATGTCATCAGAAGACCCCCAACTTGCTTGTTGTCTTCCTGTTTGTGGCAAGGAAGATTCTGTACCCATGTCCCTCAGAGCCACTTAAGGACACAGGGAACATTTCCTGAAGGTGCAAGATGAGTCGGATTTAACTATTCCCCAGGTTTAATATCTAGCAGTGTGTCTTTGTAGTAAGTCATTTCCAGGGACTTCACAGCCATATTTATGTAGACTAGAACTGCGTGGCTCTGTAGAGCTTTCGGTGGCTCTGGGAGTGCACTGCCCAGCACAGTAGCACTGGTTGCGTGCAGCACCTGAGTGCTAGTTCCTGAGAAACCAAGGGAGGCAGCAGCTTTTCATTTTAGTCAACTTTTTCAAAAGTTATTTTATTTTATTTGTATGGGTTTTGCATGCTTTATAGTGTGTGTACCATGTGTATATTTAGTGCCCAAGGAGGCCAGAAGAGGTCATAGGATTCTCTAGAACACTGTACAGTCTTGGTGTTGGTCTAGACAGTTTTGTAGGATAAAGAGCTATGATGGTCCAGTTTGTTCTGAATCCTGTAGAAAATGAGGTAGTTTAATCTTGAGGGTTTTAAAAAATATATTTATTCATTTGTTTATTGTGTGTGTGAGAGAGAGAGGGAGAGAGAGAGAGAGAGAGAGAGAGAGAGAGAGAGAGAGAGAGAGAGAGAGAGAGTATTTGAGCATACCCACATGTATTAGAACACAGTTTGCTAGAGTTTGGTTCTTTCCTTCCATCATGTGGGGCTTGGGAACTAGACTCAGGTTGTCAGTTGTGGAGGTAATCACGGATAGCTACGTAGCCATCTTGGCTGCTCTGCTTGAGGATTCTTGAGAGAGGAATTATCCAGGTGTAATTTCCTTAACTTGGGTTTGTATTCGTGCTCCCATTCAAGCTGCCTCCTTACCGTGGACATAAAGATCTTAAAAAGAAGCCATGTTTATTCGAGCTGAAGAAGAGTGTTCTCACATTTGCTGCTCCACCCCTTAAGTTGGCAAGGCTGCTTCATGCTGGGCTTGGCTTTCTGCTGGCTGTTTTGCTCTTAGTTTACCCAGATTGACTGCAAACTATATTCAGGACAGATTGGGGAAGGAAAAGGAATGAAAGTTACTCCTTTATCACAGCTCCTGAGAGCCAGAGTTGTAGCAGATAAGCCAGTGAAGCAGTGAGTACGCATGTAAATGTGCATACATGTGTAACCGTGTCTGCAAGGAGTAGCCCCGAAAGCGTGTGTAACCTTGCAGCATCTGTTAACATGTGTGCTAGGAGAGTTCTACACAGATCTGTCATCTGAGTTGTTTTTCCAAGTGAAGGTGCTGAAGGATGGGCTAAGATAAGGTCTTGGTCAGATTTGTTACATTTGTGTATGTGTTGTCCAGGCAGTCTGTGAACTCCTCGAGTTACAACCGGCTTTCTCTCAGGAATCTTTACAGCACATCCCACACAGAAAAGCTGGGGACACGCACCTTGAAAACAAAGGATTTTGTGTGTATTTTGATCTCAGCTCAATTTATTGGGGGGTCTACCAGGGCAAACTAGGATGAAGGGAAACACAAAACCCACCTTTTTCCAAAAATAGAGTGTCTGTGCTGCTTCTGGCTGCCTATTTGTACTTGCAAATTAAGCTCAGCTTTTGAAGTGCATTTTGTATTAGTTAAGATCTTCTAATTCTAATGCTATTGATTTCTGGTAACTAAAGTGTTTCTTTTTGTCCCTAAAGGAAAGTGGGTTGTGTGTCCCATCACCCTAGAGGTATGTGGTTTTTCTTAGGTAAGAGTTCCAGAGACACTTTGTAGAGACTGCTCAGTCTCTTGTAATCAGCTGACTTCTCAGTGTCTGTGGAACTGGGAGGGGTGCCAGCTCTAGGCCATGCCTGGGCTGAATCCAGACCTTGCCACCTACAACTGCATGACTGAGAGCAGGAAATTCCACTTCTCATGTCTTAGTTTCCTCATCTGTACAGCAGAAGTGATTGGATTAATGCTTTTATTCCAGAGAGGTATTACAGCAGTTAAGTGTGCAGTGACAGAGATGGCCTAGCGTGAGTGAAGGGGTCAGTGAATATCAGGCTATGGGTATAAATATTTTTAATTATTGTATAGCCAGAACTCAGCACAGTGCTTTGGACTTATTTTTTTGATTTGTATTTTTTTTTTTTTTTTTTTTGAAATTGTTGTCAGATTTTTACAAGGCAACTCAGTGTGACTTCAATTTTCTCTCTCTCTCTCTCTCTGTCTCTCTCTCTCTCTGTCTGTCTTTCTTTTTCTCTAGATATATTTTATTTACATTTAAAATGTTATCCCCTTGCCCAGTTTCCCTTCGTAAACTCCCTCTCCTCTTCCCCTCCCCTGCTACAATGGGGGTTCCCCCTCCCACCTCCCTGCCCTGACATATTTCCCTACACTGGGGCATCTAACCTTGGCAGGACCAAGGGCTTTTCTTCCTATTGATGCCCAACAAGGCCATCCTCTGCTACATATGCAGCTGGAGTCATGGGTCCCTCCATTTGTACTCTTTGGATAGTGGTTTAGTCCCTGGAGCTCTGGTTGGTTGGTATTGTTGTCCTTATGGGATTGCAACCCCCTTCAGCTCCTTTATTCCTTTCTTTAACTTCTCCATTAGGGACCCCGTTCTCGGTTCAATGGTTGGCTGTGAGCTTCCGCCTCTGTATTTGTCGTAATATGGCAGAGCCTCTCAGGAGACAGCTATATCAGGCTCCTGTCAGCATGTACTTCTTGATATTAGCAATATTGTTTTGGTTTGGTGGCTGTATATGGGATGGATTACTAGGTGAGGCAGTCTCTGGATGATCTTCTCTTCAGTCCCTGCTCCTCTATTTGTCCCTGTATTTCCTCCCATGAATATTTTGTTTTCCCTTCTAAGAATGACTGAGGCATCCACATTCTGGCCTTCCTTCCTTTTGAGCTTCATAAGGTCTGTGGATTGTTTCTTGTTATTCCAAGCTTTGGGGGCTGGTATCCACTTATCAGTGAGGACATACCATGTGACCATGTGTGTTCTTTTGTTACTGGGTTACATCCCTCAGGATGATGTTTTCTAGTTTCATCCATTTGCCTAAGAATTTTATAAAGTCATTGTTTTTAATAGCTGAGTAGTACTCCATTGTGTAAATGTACCACATTTTCTGTATCCACTCCTCTGTTGAAAGACATCTGGGTTTTTTCCAGCTTCTGGCTATTATAAATAAGGCTGCTATGTACATAGTGGACCGTCTTTCAGATATATACCCAGGAATAGTATGGCTGGGTCCTCAGGTAGTACTATGTCCAATTTTCTGAGGAACCTCCAGACTGATTTTCAGAGTGGTTGTACCAGCTTGCAACCCCACCAGCAGTGGAGACGTGTTTCTCTTTCTCCACATCCTTGCCAGCATCTTCTGTCACCTGAGTTTTTGATCTTAGTCATTCTGACTGGTATGAGGTGAAATCTCAGAGTTGTTTTGATTTGCATTTGATTTGATGACTAGGGATGTTGAACATTTCTTTAGGTGCTTCTCAGCCATTCGATATTCCTCAGTTGAGAATTCTCTGTTTATCTCTGCACCTTAATTTTTTAAATAGGGTTTTTGATTCTCTGGAGTCTAACTTTTTGAGTTCTTTGTGCATATTGGGCATTAGCCCTTTATCAGATGTAGGATTGGCAAAGGTCTTTTCTCATTCTGTTGGTTGTTATTTTCTCCTAATGACAGTTTCCTTTGCCTTACAGAAGCTTTGCAATTTCATGATGTCCCATTTGTCAATTCTTGATCTTAGAGCAAAAGCCAGTGGTGTTCTGTTCAGAAAAATTTCCCCAGTGCCCATGTGTTTGAGGCTCTTTCCCACTTTCTCTTCTATTAGTGTGAATATATCTGGTTTTATGTGGAGGTCCTTGATCCACTTGGACTTGAGCTTTGTACAGGGTGATAAAAATGGATCAATTTGCATTCTTCTACATGCTGACCTTCAGTTGGATCAGAACTATTTTTTGAAAATGTTGTCTTTTTTCCACTGAATGGTTTTAGCTCCTTTGTCAAAGATCAAGTGATTATAGGTGTGTGGGTTCATTTCTGGGTCTTCAATTATATTCAGTTGATCTACCTTCCTGTCTCTGTACCAATACCACACAGTTTTTATCACTATTGCTCTGTAATACAGCTTGAGGTCAGGAACAGTGATTTCCCTCACAAGTGCTTTCATTGTTGAGAATAGTTTGCACTATCTTGGGTTTTTGTTATCCCAAATGAATTTGCAAATTGTTCTTTCCAATTCTATGAAGAATTGAGTTGAAATTTTGATGGGGATTGCATTAAATTTCCCTAATTTTTAGCTCAGCCTGTTTATCCCTTGAGTAGAGGAAAGGTGCTGATTTGTTTGAGTTAATTTTATATCCAGCCACTTTGCTGAAGTTGTTTATCAGGTTTAGGAGTTCTCTGGTGGGATTTTTGGGATCACTTAAGTATACTATCATATCATCTGCAAATAGTGATGTTTTGACTTCTTCCTTTCTAATTTATAGCTCTTTGACCTCCTTTTGTTGTCTAATTGCTTTGGCTAGGACTTCAAGTTTTTAGTTTGATGTTGGTTTGCTGTGTATTGTTTTTACTATGTTTAGGTATAGGCCTCGAATTTCTGATCTTTCCAAGACTTTTAACATGAAGGGGTGTTGAATTTTGTCAAATGCTTTCTCAGCATCTAATGAGATAATCATGTGGTTTTATTTTTCTTAGAGTTTTTTTGTACAGTGGATTATGTTTATGGGTTTCCATATTTTGTACCATTTCTGCATCCCTGGAATGAAGCCTACTTGATCATGATGGATGATTTTGATGTGTTCTTGGATTCGGTTTGCAAGAATTTTGAGTATTTTTGTATCGGTATTCATGAGGGAAATTGGTCTGAAGTTTTCTTTCTTTGTTGGTTCTTCGTGTGGTTTGTGTATAAGCACAATTATGGCTTCATAGAAGGAACTGAGTAGTGTTTCTTTTGTTTCTATTTTGTGGAATTGTTTCGGAAGTATTGGTATTAGGTCTTCTGTGAAGATCTGATAGAATTCTGCACTAAACTCATCTGGTCCCAGGCCTTTTTTTTTTTTTTTTTTTTTTTTTTTTTTTTGGTTTGGGAGACTTTTGATGACTGCTTTTATTTCTTCAGGAGTTACGGGAATGTTTAGATAGTTTATCTGATCCTGATTTAACTCTAGGACCTGTTATCTGTCTAGAAAATTGTCCATTTCATTCAAATTTTTTAGTTTTGTTGAATGTAGGCTTTTGTAGTGGGATCTGATGATTTTTTGAATTTCTTCAGTTTCTGTTGTTATGTCTCTCTTTTCCTTTCTGATTTTTGTTAATTTGAATACTGTCTCTGTGCCTTCTGGTTAGTCTGGCTAAGGGTTTATCTATCCTGTTGATTTTCTCAAAGAACCAAACCCTAGTTTTGTTGATTCTTTGTATGGTACTTTTTGTTTCTACTTGGTTGATTTCAGCCCTGAGTTTGATTATTTCCTGTCATCTACTCCTCCTGGGTGCATTTGCTCTTGTTTTCCTCTTAGCACTGTTTTTGTGTCCCATAAGTTTAGGTATGTTGTGCCTTCATTTTTATTAAATTCTAAAAAGTCTTTAATTTCTTTCTTTATTTTTTCCTGGACCAAGTTATCATTGAGTAGAACATTATTCAGCTTATGTGTATGTGGGTTTTCCATTGTTTTTGTTGTCATTGAAGACCAGCCTTAGTCCATGGTGATCTGATAGGATGCATGGAAGTATTTCAGTCTTCTTGTATCTATTGAGGTCTGTTTTTTGACTGATTATGTGGTCAGTTTTGGAAAAGGTACCATGAGGTTCTGAGAATTAGGTATGTTCTTTTGTTTTAGGATGAAATGTTCTATAGATTAAATCCATTTAGTTCATGACTTCTGTTAATTTCTGTTTCCACGATCAGTCCATTGATGAGAGTGCAGTGTTGAAGTTTCCCACTGTTATTGTGTGAGGTGCAGTGTGTGCTTTGAGTTCTAGTAGAGTTTTTTAAATAAATGTTGGTGCCCTTGCATATGGAGCATAGACGGTCACAATTGAGAGTTCCATCTTGGTGGTTTTTTTTTTTTTTTTTTTTTTTTTGACGAGTATGAAATGTCCTCCCTTATCATTTTTGACAACTTTTGGTTGAAAGTCTGTTTTATTTTATATTAGAATGGCTGCTCCAGCCTATTTCTTGGACCATTTGCTTGTAAAATTGTTTTCCAGCCTTTTACTGTGAGATAGTGTCTGTCTTTTTCACTGAGGCGTGTTTCTTGTATGCAGCAAAATGTTGGATCCTTCTTATGTATCCAGTCTTTTAGTCTATGTCTTTTTATTGGGGAGTTGAGTCCATTGATGTTGAAATATATTGGGGACCAATGGTGGTTGTTTCCTGTTATTTTTGTTTTTAGAGGCGGAATTATGTTTGTGTGGTTGTCTTCTTTTGGGTTAGTTGAAAGAAGATTACTTTCTTGCACATGGATCTTTCTGAGTGCTCTGATTCACAAACAGCTAAGCTTTGTGTGATCAAACATTTGTGTGTCTTAGCTGCTGTTATAATGGTTTATTCGTGGTAAAGAAACTAGGAATTAAAAGGATATTGGAATTGCCCCTGAAACTTTTAAACATTTGTTTATTTTGTGTATGCATGTGCATTTGCCATAGTGCATGTGTGGAGGTCAGAGGACAAAGTGTAGGAGTCTGTTCTCTTTCTACATTTTGAGTTCCAGGGATCAAACTCAGGTTGTCAGACTTGGTGGCAAGCACCTGTAACCCCTTAGCTATCTTGCCAGCTCTGCTCCTCAAGACTTTCTAAAGTCTAAATGGGCACAAGGAACAATACATTGTGAACAATTGGTATTTCCATTTCAAGCTTCATACCTTCTCCAGGTATCATGCTTGTTTGATCAGAAGAACTAAAGAGTTATGAAAGCTAGTCATTTTTGTCAGACCAATAAATTTCTGTCATGATTAATCAATGAAATGGTTTTTGTCATTTGTAGGCATTGATGTCAAGAAAGGCCGAGGTCGCTATATTGACACTTGCATGGTCATCTTTGCCCCTCGTTACCTGTTAGATAATAAATCATCTCACAAGCTTGCATTTGCACAAAGGGAATTTGCCCGGGGACAGGTAAGCAGTTTGCTTGACAAATGGGCAGAGCTTGTTTAGTAACATGGAATTTAATGTCGAGGCTTGTTTCTCATCAAGAGTGTAATTTAGTGTTGTGAGTGACCCAACAGGTCCTTTGTAGGATAAGGCTCAGAGTAGGCACTTGGCAAGAAAGGCATGTGACTTGTTCAGGTACTAAGTATACTCACTAAAGCTCATGATCTGTGTGTCTCAGGGAACAGCCAATCCCAGTGGCTACATTTCCACCTTGCCTGGATCTAGTGTGGTCTTCCACTGGCCTCGCAATGACTATGATCAGCTGCTGTGTGTCAGGTTGATGGACGTTCCCAATTGTATTTGGTCTGGAGGCTTTGAAGTCAATAAGAATAATTCCTTCCATATCAACATGAGGTAAGTCTGAGGCTTGAAAGAGACAAACATAGCTTTGTTTGAAGCACATTGATTTTGTGTACACACACACACACACACACACACACACACACAAAGTGGACTTGTGAAATTATGGTTTAGATAGAGTTCTGAGAACTTGCAAAATTTCAGGGAAGTGTGAGCATTTTGGTGCGATGAGTTATATTTGGTGGGAAGGTATTGGCGATTTTAAGTTATGAATAAATACAGGTGGTTTTCAGGGTATGTGAAATCCAGAGTGACTGAGTGTAACTCAGAGTGGCTGTCTCTGTATAGATTATACCACTGATGGTAACTCTGTTTATCTTGTGCATTTGAATGTTCTCTGTTGTTGTTCTGGTAAATTATCTGGTCTTCTGTTCTGGTTTCATTTCTGTAACTATGATAAAACACCCTGCCCCCCCCCCCAAAAAAAAACCAAACAAAAACAAAACAACTTGTGGAAGAAAGGGATTTATTTCAGTTTATACTTTCAGGTTACAATCCAAAATTGTGAAGAAGTTAAAGCTGAACCTCCAAATAGCTTGTCATACCATGTCCTCATGGCAGGGGGAGGGGGAAGAGAGAAATGAATGTGTGCGTGCTCACCTGCTTATTACATGTGCTTAGCTCTGTTTCCCCACTTCCTTATAGTTCAGGGGCCTCTGTTAGGTCTTCTCATATTGATTCACTAAATTAAGACAGTCCTCACAGAGGTAACTCAATATGAGACAATCCCTTAATCATTAGACTTTCTTTCCAAGTGATTTTTGGTTATGTTAAGTTGACAAGGCTAAATATCACATCTTCTTTGCTTTCCCCAATGAACCTCAGGTCCTTGTTAGAAAAATCAACCTCATTCAGGATGACTTAAATTTCTTCCTGTTTCTTCAAATGCTTTTGTTGTATTTTTTGCATTAACAGTTTAATATGCATGTGAGGTGAGCACTTTGCCACTGAGCATGTCCCTAGCCCCATCAAATGACAGCAGGAGTTTTTTAACCTTGAGAGTAAAGGTGTTTTGCTGGGTTGTTCAGCCTGACCTTGAACTTCTCAGCCATGGTGATCACCCTTACTGACCGTACCCTGGACCAGCCAGTGCACATTCACACTGCTGTACACCTGTGAGGGTCTCTGCAACCACCAGAGCCAACAGAGTAAGGATCCAAAGCAGGCGAGAAGGTAGTTTTGTTCAACACTACTTAATAGTTGGTATTGATTCAAATTACTTCTAAGTAATTTATTTTAGGCATATTGAAGTGCAGCACAATTTGGTGACAATTTTCCAGGTAATAATTAACTCAGCCTGTGTTCACAGTAAAGCTTAAGACATGACTATATCAAAACTCTTGTAAGGTACATATGACATCTTCCATAAAGATAGGTTTTGTAGATTGACAAGTTCGTGGTAACCGTCTGGGGGAAAAAGCTGGTGTGGCCTCAGCCACACAGATAGCGAAAAGGTCACTAGGCTTTCAGCCTTCTGGGCAAATAGCAGGTTATATGCAACCCTCCGTTTGAAGAACAGTCCTGTGTGTTCAACATTCCTGGTCTCCAAGTGCTTATCTGTAAGCACCAAGATCTTTATGTCTCTCACACACACCCCTTGGCCAGCCTTGCACACTCACTGTGCTGCATACCTTTGACCAGCCAGTACACACACAGATGCACACAGATGGCCGTGACAGTATTTTTATTCCCCTGGACTAGTTGTCTCCGACTCTTGCTGCCTCCGGCTGCTAACCTAGGCCTAGTCCTGGCTTCTTCTAAGGTCCATACAGTCTTCTCAGGCCTAGAATGTTTTTCGCCTCTGAAACTTCCTGCTGAATAAACTTACTTGTTCTTCTTTCTTAGCTCTGGCT
Source organism: Micromys minutus (assembly GCF_963924665.1). NCBI lineage: Eukaryota > Metazoa > Chordata > Mammalia > Rodentia > Muridae > Micromys > Micromys minutus. The sequence continues at coordinate 57,467,382 of NC_137978.1, read as the reverse complement.
ACTTGGTTCATTGAACCTGTTTGGGCTAAATCTCCTCTTCAAATTGACTGATTCAATCTCTCTCAGCCTTTGACTGAATTGCTCTGCTTGGCCTCAAAGAAACTCTAGCAATCTGTTCTAATCTTCTGGCTCCTTCTCGTTCTCTTAGCTGTTCTTTCTTCACCTGTGTCTAACTTGTTCTCTCTTCAGTCTCCGTACAACTCTCCGGGTAAAACTGCATCCTCTTTCTTTGCACTGCTCCTCAAGTAGTTTCCCATTGCTCTCTGCTGTGAGAGTTGGGAATTTTCTACTCCTTCAAATCTTTCTCTGTTTCATCACTGTGTCTGCCACTAGGCATCACATGGCTGCTTCCTTCTACAGACTAACATCACCTTAAAGATAGGAGTGTCTGTATTCCAGCCAGAAGGATTAAAGGTGTGTACTAAGGGCTGAGCCGCACCACAACAAAAAACAAGTTGTTTCAGTAAATAACACAGTCTTGGAGTTCACAGTGTGATCAAATATCCTGGAATACAGGGATCCTCTAGAGGTCTCAACCTTCCTAATGCTATAGCCCTTGTGTTGTGGTGACTCCAGACCTTAAAATTATGTCTTTGCTAATTCATGACAGTAATTTTGCTACTGTAATGAATCATAATATAAATATCTCTCTTTTCTGATGGTCTTAGTAGATCCCCAAAGGGGTCATACCCACAGGTTGAGAACCACTGCTTCATCTCCTGTAAAATTCAGGCTCTATATCAATTAAATAACAACTCCCCATTTTCCTTTGTCTCAACCCTCGGCAGCCCCATTCTACATGGAAATTTGGCTACTCGAGAACATGTATTAGTGGAAACGTGTAGCATATCTCTTTTCCATTAACTATCTTCTTTTGCTTAGGATAATATCCTTTAAGGTTTATCTGTGTGGCATAGGTCAGCGTTTTCTTCCTTTTTAAGACTGAATAGCATCTCATCATATGTCTATTTCTATATTTTATCTATCTGCTGATGGTTCCACTTTTTGGTTCTTATTTTAAGCACAGATGCGCACATGTATGTATGTTCCATACCCTGGGTTCAGTTCTTTTGTGTCTAGACATGGTATATAATCACTAGATCATATGGTTTTCTTTCTTTGTTTGTTTGTTGATACAGGGTCTCACTCTGTATAACTTGCAATTTGCTATATAGATCAGACAGGCTTTGAACTTGTAGAGATCTGCTTGACTCTGAGTTCTGGGAATAAAGGTATGTGCCACCATGCCCAGCTGTAATTTTAATTTTTTTCTTTAATACAAGGTTTTACTATGTTGTCCAGGATAGTCTTGAAATGGGAGCTCTAGCAGTCTTCCCACCTCAGCCTTCTGAGTGGCCAGGATTACAGATGTAGGCCACTGGCTTTATCATTTTTAATCTTTCAAGGACATGCAGTGCTGCTATGCTTTGTTAGGGTTATAGCATTTTAGATTACTGTGACCTGTGGCTGGTGACCCCAGTGTCTCCACAGCTTACTAACACTTACCACTTATCCATAGTGGCTACTCCTAATAGCAGCAAGTGGGGATCTCCCTGTGGGTTGTTCTTTCTGGACATTAAGCTCCAGGCTCTCAGAAATGCCAACAGATGCTGTGCTACTAAGCCCCCCGCCCTCATGATACCGCTGATTTCTCCAGTGGTTATTTCATGGCTTGGTGGCCATTTGTTCGCCTTCACTGGGTCTTCTACCCACTTCTGAGCTGGTGGTTGCTCTTTTGGATGTTTGCCCTGACCAGACTGATTTGCAGTCTCCTTGTCTGCCTGGTCATGCTACTACTTGTCTTCTGGGAGAGTGTTGTTGTTGAATCGGTACTTTGGTTGCTTTTGTCAGATCCAGTGCCATGAAGCTGTTTCCTTTGTTTGCTTTATGGTTTTATGGTCTCGGCTCTTGTGTGTGGTGCACCTGTGAAGGTTCACTTGTTGCCAGTGTGGATGTTCAGCTTTTCTAGGATGGTGGAAGGCATTTGGCAGTCAACAGCTCTGTTTCTTAGCTTCCCATTCATTCACTGGCCGGTCTGTGTGCTAGCACTAGTGTTGATCGCTGTAGCTTCAGAGCGGCTTTTGAAATAAGACCAGCTTGGTTTTGGTGGCTCTTTTGTTCAGAATTACTGAGATCTGTAGGAATTTTATGATCTTTTTCCTATTTCTGCTAAAACTTGCTTTTGGGAGTCATTCATTGGACTGGGATTAAACATGATTACGTTAAAAAGGTGTGTGCCTCATGGTAATCCTTTAAAAATGGCTTCAGTGTGTATTCTTAGCTACCGTGTGACCAGTGCCATCTATTTCTTTTCCTTTCCCCAGTGTTTCATCTGGAAACAATTTGAATAGAAAGTCCCAGGAGCAGTACAGGGAGCCTCTTCCGTCTCACACCTCTACTGATATCAGCATTTTGCTCAGTTCTACTTTTGTCCCTTCTTCCCTTCCTTTCCCCACACCTGTTCGGTGCATTGAGCATGTGTGAGCACACTTGGCTAAACTGTAGAAAAATAAGGTGAGGTTGTCATGATACTCGAACTGTATTAAATCCAGCACCTATCACAAATAATGGTTTGATATGTATCTAGGGAAATATCTTTGTTTTTAAACAAATAATAATACTATGTCTGTGATACCATTAATATGCATAGGAATTTAGTACCCCCACAATGGTTTCTAATAAATAATCGGTTCAGACTGAGTGAATGGGCAAGTCTCCATCACTGCAGCTCAGTCTTTCTGATCTCTGGTCAGCAGTCACCTACCTAATGCAGCTGCAGAAACTTTACCTCTTATTGGGGGGGGGGGGGGCTGCTGTCCCTTTTGTCTGCCAGCCAGTGGTGTTTGTCAGTGGCTCCCACGTGCTGTCATGTAGGAGGTGCCCTTTTCTGTGTTTGGATGCTGGTGCCTTGTGTGTACATTAGGTCAGTTCTTTGCATGAAGCTTATGTGATGCATGTGTCCCCTTTTCACATCAGAAGGCCTGTGGCACACTATGTGGTTACTCGTGTGGTTTGATCACTGGGCTGTTGGGGTGCCCAACATTCTGCCCACCTGTTGCAGAGTCACCTTTCCATCTTCGTAAAGAAGACTAATCCATTGAAGGATTATTTAAGCACAGCGTTCTGTTTCTCCAAACTTTTATACAACTGGAACGATTTACTATGTCAGGGATTAGAAATGATGATTTTGTTAATCTATTTGTTGATATTCTTCTATAAAAACAAGATCTTTGTAAACTCTAGTAATATATCTTAATGCAGTGCGTGTACATACACAGTATAGCACTGTACTTCTTTCCTCAGGGTCTCATATAGCTCTGGTGGGACTTGAACTTACTATGTCCCAGAGAATGACTTTGAACACCTGAACTATATCCCAACACCTTCATGGGTCTTCATAGGCTAATATCATCTGAAAACATGATTAGGAAATCACCATTTTGTGCTCGCTCTTAGTTTCTACTTTCTAGGTTTTAAAAGCTTTATTCTTGTGTGTGTGTGTGTGTGTGTGTGTGTGTGTGTATGTGTGTGTGTGTGTGTGTGTGTGTGGTGTCGTGTGAGTACTGGTGTCTGAAGAGGCCCAGTTAAGTCACCTGAGCCTGGAGCTACAGTAGACTGTGAGCCTCTCCATGTGGGCTTTGCAAGAGCTGTATGGCCTCCTACCTGCTGAGCCCCAAAGTGTTGTGACTAAGGAATGAAGGGGCTGCCTATCTTCTCCTTTCCTTTTTTATTTTTTTAAGATTTATTTTTATTATACGCGCATGACTGTTTGTGCATCACATGTGTACCTGGTACCCTCAGAGCTCAGAAGACATCAGATTTCCTGAACCTGTTTCCTTTTAATTAGGCTTTTGGTCTTTCTTTTGCAGGGACACCCTGGGAAAATGCTTCTTCCTACGGGTGGAGATTACCCTCCGAGGAGCTACGTATAGAATCTCCTTCAGTGACACAGATCAGTTACCACCACCTTTCAGAATTGACAACTTTTCCAAGGTACCAGTGCTACAGAGAGTTGGCTGCTCACATGCTACAGGGTGGAAGATCCTGGCACAGTACATGCAACACTTACTGAAGCTCAGTGGCCCTGAAACTACCACTTTTTTTTTTTTTAAGATTTATTTATTTCATGTATGTGAATACACTGTTGCTGTCTTCAGACACCCCAGAAGAAGGCATCAGATCCCATTACAGATGGTTGTGAGCCACCATGTGGTTGCTGGGAATTGAACTCAGGACTTCTGGAAGAGCAGTCAGTGCTCTTAACCACTGAGCCATCTCTCCAGCCCGAAACTACCACTTTTAAGAGATAGTTTCAGCTGCTGTTATTATTTTTAGATTTGCTTATTTATTTTATGTGTCTGAGCATTTTGTCTGCATGTATATGTGTGTGCACCAAATGTGCCTTCATAGATCAGAAGAGGGCATTAGATCCCCTGGAACTAGAGTTTTGGATGGTTATGAGTCACCATGTGAGTGCTGGGACTCTAACCCAGGTCTTCCACAAGAACACATACTGTTAACCACTAAACCTTTTCTTCAGCCACTTCTGATGATTATTTTAATGGCTAACTTGCCTTATCCAGATTGAAGTAAACTTTCTTCCTCCAAAAGAATTTGGTTGACACAGTGCTCTCTGTAGACATGCTATATAGGCAGAGGAAGGAATCAGATTGCCCAGGAACAGCTGAGCATGCTGCTGTTGCTCAGTTACAGTGAGATTTTCTATAATCCTAAGTGGTAAGTGGAAATCATCAGGTTCTTTTTCTTATTTTAGTCTGAGTTTGGGTATGTGAGTACCAAAGTGGACACTGCCCTGAATGAAGCCCTCTGCCTTCTAGGTTCCTGTTGTCTTCACTCAGCATGGCGTAGCTGAACCCAGGCTGCGGACTGAAGTGAAGCCCATGATGTCACTGGATTATGCCTGGGATGAGCCCACCCTCCCACCCTTCATCACACTGACCGTTAAGGGAGCAGGCTCCTCCGAGATCAACTGCAATATGAATGACTTCCAGAATAACCGACAGTTGTACTATGAAAATTTCATTTACATTGCTGCCACCCACACATTCTCAGGGTAATTCTGGACATAGTAACTGTTGTTGCAAAGCAGAATATTCTAACTGGTTTTAAATTTTAGGCAGTTTCCAAGGAGACAAGTAGCAGCTGATCCCTTTCTTTACGAAATCTCAGGCTCAGGGTCTGCCTTGAGAGACTAGTCCACAACCTCATTTGTAGCTTGATTGTCCCAGTGTCTCAACTCCACCCCCAGCCCTTCCTCTTTCCATCTTCCACTCCCCCACCCCATCCCCCAAGCATGGAGCCTAGCATTAAGCAACACTGACAAGACTTTTCCTGGATGTTGAATTCCTGCAGTGTTTATCTTGACGTTGGGCTGGTAATGTTTGTTTTCGGGTTGTTCCTATGGCACTGACCAATGTGACCTGCTTAAAGGTTAGTGCCTGCAAAACCAGTTCTGTCTAGTTGTAAGTCCCACATGCTCCTTGTTTTCTCAAAGCCACTGAGCTCTTTAAAGGGAGAGTCCTGATGGAGATTGCAAGCTGAGAGTTTGTGGCTAAACAGGGAGGGAGAGGAACTCTTGGAAACCATGGCGCAGTGACGCAGAACCTGGACCCCACTGGGGTGCTAAGAGTTGAAACCAGTTTTAGGGTCTATCTGACAATGCTGGTGTACATTCTTGGAAGAATTAATAATAGAGAAGAAAAAATAAGGGGTTTTATTTTTATTTTCATTGAGGGTCAAATTCATATAACAAAAAGCCATTTCAGACTGAACAGTTTGTGGCATTTACTACATTTATCACTTTACCAATTTCCCCAAAACATTTTTGTTGTCCCTAAAAGAATCTCCACTGGCACTTACTCCTCATTCCCCTCCTTCCAGACCTCAGCAACCACTGAGGCACATCACTTCCTGTCCCCGTGGAATGTGCTAGCTGGGTAGTCCCTGCAACCCACAGGGTCACCTCCACAATTTCCTGTGTCTGGCACCTTTATTGAATGTAATGTTTTGGGTTTCGCCACATCATGCCTTGTGACTCCGCCTTTTTGAAATGTGTTCAGTCTGTGTAGGCCTGAGAAATATTCTGTGTTATGTCCTTGCCCGTGTGTTCATCTATTGGTAGGCGTCAAAACTTTATACAGCTTTTTCGTAGGTTTTGTTCTCTAATGCTATGGATTGTCTTTTTATTTTTTGATGGTATCACTTAAAGAACAAAATTTTTTAGTTTCAATGAAATTGTTGAATTTTGTTATGCTTTTGATGTCCAGATGGTTAATTTTTAACTGAACCATTAATACTTTTTGCCATAAGGACTGATGCAAACAGGCAGGTGATCTAAATTAAGTACTGTGCACACTCTAGGTCAGGCTAAGAATGGCTCAGTGGGCACAGTCCTTTATCCATAGCGGATGTTCCTGGCTTTGGAGCCCAGTTCTCAGTTGGAAAGCTAAGTCCTTGTAATACCAACACGGCGGGCAGAGATGGGCAGATCCCAGGCTTTGCTGGCCAGCCAGTCTAACTGAAACAGTCCCAGGCTCAACAAGACCCTGTCTCAAATAAGAAGATAGGGAGTAATTGAGGCAGACATTGAGTGTGGACCTCTGGACACACTGCACAGTGTACACATACCAATGAATTTACCCAGCCATATATATGCAGTCCCCAACAACCTATACAACGGTGAATGGGTGGAGGAAAAATATTTAAAAAATACCCCAAGCCAAACAAGGCTGCGACATTTCAAAGAACTTGGGGTTTTTGAGCCCAGGCTTGACCTGGGGGAGGTGTCTGTTGGCCCATTGTGTCCGTCTCATCCTAACACTCCCTTGGGATTTGTGCTTATTGTTCCATGTCTTAATTAGTGAAATTAGGAGCAAAGGGGAAAGGCTTGAGTTGTGTTCTTACAAATAAACCTTGAATTGTGCAAGGATAGGGCAGCTCTAACCCTGTGTCCTGTCTGGTCTTCAATCCTGTATTTTATGATTTTTGTTTGTTTTGAGACAGATTCTTTCTATATAGCCTGAGTTCTCTTCTACTTCAGTTTCCTGAGTGCTGCGATTATAGACACGGGCCCAACTTTTTGGTTCTTTAATAGAGATTTACATTGTGTGTGTGTGTGTGTGTGTGTGTGTGTGTGTATACTCATTTATTTCCTCTTAGTTTGCAGGACGGAAAAGGAAGGCCTGTGGCTTCCCACAAGGCGATTACCTGTGCAGAACTTGTCTTGGATGTATCCCCAAAGACACAGAGAGTCATCCTGAAAAAGAAGGTAAGAGCTCAGAGGCTGCCAGCTAGAATGGGGCTTCAGGCAAGGAACCCTGAAGGCACTGGGTTCACATTCTCACTGTGTTTGTGCTTGCTGCTGGATCACTAGCCTTCTCACTCCAAGACCTTCTGAAGAGAAGACAGTCCTGAGTCTTCGACTTGTGGTCTTTGTTGTTTTGTTTTTCCCTTTTATCACTTCCTTTAGATCCTCACATTGAACTAAATGAAAATGCCCCACAACAGGTCCCCTTTTCATGGCCTTTGGATTAGCATGAGAAGAGTAAGGTGCACCTGTGAGTGTAGGAAAATATATCTATTAGCCAGCCTACATTTGGAGAGAAGGGCAGTAAATTCTGGTCAGAGATCTTATAAATAACAGGAAGAGTGGTAATGAGTAGTTGAAACCGAAAGATGACATGTTAGGGCCGGCTGAGGTGCAGCAACCACTCTTGGGAGGAAGATCACCGAGTTGTCATTTGAAACACACAAACCCGAAGAGTCTGCATAGTTTAAGTTCTACTATTTCAAGAGCCCTGATAGAGGGCTGTGCTTACACTAATGTGTCCCCACATGTGGCATGAGGTAACTTATTCAAAATCAGTTGCACTTTGAGGTTATGTAAATTTGGATAGATTTCTAACAGTCCTGGGACGCTCTAAAGCCACTGTGCCTGATGGACTTCTTCCTTCCTTCCTCAGTCATGTCAGGTTTGGAAACTAAGTTTTAGCAAAGAGGAAAAGGGCACCCCAGAAAGATGATGCGTCTCCATTTTTAAAGAGAGTTCTGGTTGGTTCCAGCTTAGGATAGGTAAATCCCTGAAGGCCAGCTGTCCTCGCTGGGCAACTGGATCCCACCTCAGCCTGCAACATCTGAGCTGCTTCCTGTGTTGGCTGGGACTCTGGACAGATGTGAACACAGGCAAGGCTGTGGAGCTGCCCGGGGAGCTCAACGCTGAGTTTGATGTCATCGGCATGGGCAGCAGTTCCAGCAGCAGAACGAGTGCTGGTCTCAGTTTGACGCTGGTTATCTCACTCCTCCTGAGCTGCCCTTCTTACCAAGTTTCTAGGAGTTTTAAAGGAACCATCTAAGATTAAATACATGAAATGCTATGTCAGACATACGGGGGTAATAGCATAGCTCACAGTTCTGAGTACACAGCCATGCCAGGCTCACACTGAGCACTTTGTGTTTATTTCACTTCACACAAGAACTGAAGAGGTGGCATAGTTTGCCCATTTGAGAGGTCAGGACGCAGAACTTAGGTGCCTTATTTGCGTTACGCAGGCTGAAACTAGCTCACTATGACTGTGCAGTTGGGTCTTAGATCTGGGCGTTTTTACTCTGATGTTTACATTGTCCCTTTGGTTTCTACTGTGTAGGATGTAGCTCAGTAGCTTCCTGCCCAACCCTAGATTCAAGTTTTAGTACTTGATAAGAAAAATGTAGAATGAAAAAAAAAACTATCTTTCTGGCACATGTGTATCATGTGAATTAATTAGTGGGTGCCAGAGGTGTTCACTGCTGTGGTGCAGCTCCTACATGCTAGGAGTATGTGACCCTGAGAGTTGCATCTTGGATAGAGATGTCCCTGAAATGGGGTTATGTGGGCTGTGCTAGGGAGGCAACATGAAAGAACAGTTAAGTACGCTTTGGAATTGGATGGGTCAAATTTGTCCCATTATTTACTGGTTCTGGCAGCATGGGGAAGTTACTTTTCCCCAAGCCATAACTTCCTCTTCTGTTAGGACAGTGACAACATGTGCCTCGTTGGATTATTTCCAGGGTTAAGTGAGTTATTGTATCTAAATTCTCAAGACCAAGGCTTGACCTGCATCACATTGTCAATAAGTATACCTATAGTATATAATGAATTAAATAAACTCCTTTGACAGACCTCAAAGCATAATTGCAGTATTTAAGTATTTTAGTAAATAAAGTACTTTGAAAATTAGAAGCAGTCAACAGGAAATAAACTTGAAATTCAACCAAGCTAATACTTGGTTGCAATTAATTGGTAACTGTTGAGACCATAAGCATTGGAAGAAGTGAGGGCTGCTGATGTCCCTGCAAGTTGCAGGAATGCCAGATGTAGATGCTGAGTTGTGTCTGTTCTTGAGATAATTATACTATCTTCTGGAGTGAGGACACCTGAAGTCATCATGACACGGAATAGTAGTAATCATGGCACTATAGCTAGGGAGCAGATTGGCCTGTCATTGGCTTCTGATTTTTTTTTAAGGAAAAATACTAAGTGTATAGGTTATAACATTTTCTTTAAAGTTTATTTTAGTTATGCATGTGTATGTCTTTGTGGGGTTTGTGTATTTACCAGTGCTCCTTACCTTAGAATCCAGGTAAGGTCTTCAGCTCGAGACCTGAAAGCAGGAGTTACAAGCTGTTGTGATTTGGTGCCTGACGTGGGTGCTGGGAAGTAAACTTCTAGGGCCCTCTGCAAGAGCACACATGCTCTTAACCGTGAAGCCATTTCTCCAGTCTCAAAGAGTACTTCTTAAAAAATTTGTACCACTTTCAAATTTTGGTTGCTTGGTTTAGGGGTTTAGCATGGCCTGGTGAGCTGGCTAGGGTTAACCACATAATCCCGAATCCTGATGACACGAGTTTGAGCCCCAGATCTAATGGCAGAAAGAGGAAATCAACTCTTGAGAATTGTCCTTAGACTTCCACACATGTGCACTATTAGGCACACTTGGTGGCACTCAACATACATTATGCACACATGCATATACCAATAGCAAAATAAAATTACAAAATTAAAGAGTTTGGCATACTTGATCTAACTAGAAATTCACAATAATGAAATCTTTAGTTAGGTATTTTTGTGGCATGGGAAACATGTAAATCCAGTGGTAACTAGAGAACCTCCTTGGCCCATTGTGAGGGCCAGGGCTAGCTGTGGCTACATCTTTTTGTATCTGTCCATCAGGAACCAGGAAAGCGCTCTCAGCTCTGGAGGATGACAGGGACGGGAATGCTGGCCCATGAAGGCTCTGCAGTGCCTCACAACCCCAACAAGCCCTCAGCCACACGCTCCATTGAGGGGTCTGCCATCCTGGATATTGCTGGCCTGGCTGCTGTGACAGACAACAGGTAATCTGCTGGGTAATTTTTGAGTCAAGTTCATTGCCTTCAAATTCACAGTTATGAAATTTGCCCCTCAAAATAAATTCTGTAAACTGTCATGAGAATTTGTATATTACTTTGATTTTTTTTCCTTAGTACCTGATGCCTATCAACTTTTCAGGTATCGTTTAATTTTAAAGTTGTGACAGCACACATACAAGTGTTAGGAAAGATCAAATAGTAAGATATCTTAGAGAAAATAAACATCTATTTTACTGAAAGTTTCATTCTACTCTTGTTCTCTAAAATTGAATAGTTTCTATTCTTAAGTTTTTCTAATAATGTATTAAGCCTTTCAAGAAGAACTAATTAGTAGCACTATGCAAACCTGCTTTTGAGTAACTCTGTGGTCAGTTTACTTGAATTACTTTAGCTTAAGTAAGTTAGTTACTTTATTCACTCATGTATTAGTTTCTCCGTAAGATCAGTGTTTTTAATTGTTGTTTCCAAAGATGTGTGCTTTAAGTCACAGAGTACAGTGTTTAGAAATGGAACAGTAAAGACAGTTGAAGATTCTGACTGTTCAGTAGATAACCTTTCCCAGCAAGCTCGGTGAGACGGGGGCACCTGTGCTTTGGGTCTCCACTCTGCTCTTTTGACTTTCCTTGTGTCAAGGCTCAGCTAGGATGCCCTTTAGATCGAAGGTGCTGGTAAACAGAGGGGCAGAGCCTCAGACTCTCCGTATGTCTCTGTCCAGATATGAACCACTGATGCTGAGAAAGCCAGATCGTAGGCGCAGCACAACACAGACCTGGAGCTTCCATGAAGGAAAGTTGACCTGTGGCTTGCACGGGCTGGTTGTTCAGGTCAGTTGCTTTTGACACTCTCAGTTGCAACTTTCAGGGTCAAAACAAAGTCTTACCTATATTATACATGATGAACTATACAATGGGAAAAACTAATCAGAAAGCAGGACTCTGTAGTTACTTCATTTTTGTTAAAGGCAGTTAAGAAATTTTTGCCGTGCATCTGTATGTTCCTACATGGGAAATGTTATTTTTTCTTTTTGAAGACTAATTTTATTTTAAAATATGTGATTGAAATAGAATCACATCACTTCTGTCTTCCCTTTCCCCTTCCAGCCCCTCCCACTACCCTTTCTCCACTCCCTCCCATGCTCCCACAGCTTTCAAGTCGATAGCTTCTTTCTCTTTATTACTATTGTTGGATGCATGCATACATACGCATGTATGCACATGTATGTATAAATGCATCCTGCTGAGTCCAGTTTTGGATTTGTGTGTTTCTGTTTTTAGGGCTGACCACTGTTCACTGAATAAATGATACAGGTGACTCATCACTGGCAGAGACAAATTCTTTTTATCCCTGCAGTCATTAGTTGCCTACAGTTCTTCCTCTGGGGGTGGAACCTATAAAACTCCCCCTTCCATGTTGGCATGTTCATTAATATTGCCACTGTTCCTCTCCTCTATACAGCCATTTGTAGGAGAAAGTGTTCCTCAGCAGAGTTTGACATATTCTGGCTCTTAGAATCTTTCTAATCCCACTGCTCTTACACATATGGCTCAAGACTTATTTTAATTATGTGTATGTGTGTGCATGTATGTGTGTATGTGTACATAGGAGTACAGGTGCCTGCAGAGTCCAGAAAAGGGCACCAGAGTCCCTGGAGCTGGAGTAGTAAGTGGTTGTATGCTACTTGTTGTGGGTGCTGGGAATGGAACTTAGTTCCCCTGCAAGAGCAGCAAGTTCTTTAATCACTGAGTCATCTCTCAGCTCCACAGGAGGTCTTAAAGGACACAGATCAACACTATTAGAAGTAGCTGTCCTGGGTGATGGCTTTTGCTACTTTTATTCTTGGTTTCTCTGAAAAAAAAATTTCCCTGATGACATAAATTACCCACTTTTTTAAAAAAGGGGGAAAGTATCTACCTAAAGTCCAACACTGAGGTAGGTAGGCTAGATTTAGAACCTGGAGGCTACAGTAGTCTCCTGTAAAGTGGAGGAGCTGGTCATCCTTATCTTCTTCCTCTTCCTCCTCCTCCTTCAACAATCACTCTTCCCGTATTCTTTCATTTCTTTTTAATTTAATTGAGATTTATATCACTTTCTTCTTTCATCCCTTCAAACCTTCCAATTCTCTCCCTTTGGTTTCTTTTAAATTCATGACTTTTTGTTTCTAACTGGTGTGTATCTGTGTCTATGTGTGTGTGTGTGTGTGTGTGTGTGTGTGTGTGTGTGTGTTACTTTTATGTATATGTTTTTAAGACTGACTATTTGGTATTATATAACCAAATTGTGTATATACATGCTTTTGATTTTTCTATTTCTGCATTCTTAGTGGTATCAAAATTAGCATGTTGTAGCAAATGTGACAGGTAAGACTGCTAGACAGTTTTCTTTGTCCTGAACTCAGCCAGTCTGTGACAGAATAAATTTCCATGTACTTTATAAGCAAATACATAGTTGGGAAGTTAATTGTCAGGCATTTCTATTTCTGCCTTTTCTTTCTTTGGGCGAGATGTGTCCCTGCCTGTGAGTTGAGCAGCACAGACTGAGTGTGCAGGCCTGCCCTTCGTGGGACTCACAGAGCACACAGTCCAGCAGCAGGTTCCCCTCGGTGGGCTCAGGCTGTCCTCTTACATGGTTCTGGGTATAGCCATAAGAAGCCTCTTCTGTTTGGTGAGATTTATTTTCTTTACCTCTGTGGCCCTGAGCATTTCTCATCAAAGGCCAGCTGCTTACTTATGTGAAGCTCACATCTGGAATGGATTTGGGATTTTCAATTAGCAACACAATTCAGACTTCTAGAGGCAAAAGAAGGTTTGTTTTAATTGGTGGGTTCCGGGTCTGACCCTGACTTTACTTCTAGTTGTTTTTTTTTTTTTTTTAAACCCATGTAATTCCAATTTTTGTGGAGCATTTTCCTCCCACCCAAATCCCCTTTCAGTGTTTGTTGTTTCCTGAACCTGCCCACCATTTCTTTGCTGTGAATGTGTTTTAGTTAGGGAACTGAGTCTGTTTCATTCCTGTGCTGAGTACAGCAATAGAAGAGTTGCAAACACTTTCTGGCCTGTTTTTTCTAAATTATTATGTACTTTCTGAACTTACCTTTATGAAAGGCTTCCACTGTATTGAAACCTGCCCTGTATGTCTCAGTATTTAAAATGAACAAAGATGGGTAGGCATGGTGACAGTGAGGTTGCCCAGGCAAGAGAGCAAGGTCTGAGGAACATAGCAGGACTATGACTCTTTTCCAAAAGCTTACCAAATTATGTTTCAGTCAGTATTACAGTTGAAAAGCAGCATTGACTTGAACTATTTGGTTGTTTTGCGTTCAGCATAGGGGAAGTTTTTGCTTTAGAACTGGCTTTTTAATTAGAACGTTGAGTGATACATGATCAGTTTTATAATATTTAAGGTTTGTAGGCAAACCTCAATGATAGTACTCAAACAAAACTGGCTTTGGCGACTTTATGAATTTATAGTAGTTGAGGCTTACTATAAGGTGGAATAAAACCAAGCCACTCACTGTCTTTGTGGTTACCTCTTATTGTGTGTGCATGTAACTTTCCGTGTTAATGCAGTAAACTTAACCTTGCCCTTATATACAGTCCTACTGTTTTTAATTTTTAAGACTCCTCAAAGGAGAATTTCAGTTCATTTGTTACCTCGGCAGTATTTTGAATTGTCCAAGTCTGTGCTTTGCTTGTACATTTTTATTTTGACATCTTTTAGGCCAAAGGAGGGCTTTCTGGATTGTTTGATGGAGCTGAAGTTGTTCTTGGTCCTGATTCATCTGTAGAGCTGTTGGGGCCAGTTCCACCAGAACAACAGTTTGCTAACCAAAAAATGAGACCTGGTTCTGGAATGTTGTCCATAAGAGTCATCCCAGATGGACCAACAAGAGCACTCCAGGTAAGCATTAGAAGGACCCACACAGCCCATGTCCTTTTCTTCCCACCCTCATGGTCAGCTGTTTATTTTAGTGTGTTCACATGTTGGGTGTGGGCTGTTCTGTCCTCATTGTTCTTCATTACAAAGCTGTGTGGGAGCTAGAGCGGAAGTGAGTGTAAATATAAAGTTAAGCTAAGTCTAAAAATGCTTAGGACTTAGCCAGGCATGGAGACGGTTGTTCATACTCCACATTCAAGAGGCTGAGGCACAAGGATCACTCATTCAAGTTAAAGGCCAGCCTGGTTACGTGAGAAGACCTTTATCTCCAACATAAAAGAATTTTAAAAGATAAGAAAAATGCATGTGGAGAAAGAGGAACACTCCTCCATTGTTGGTGTGTTTGCAAGCTGGTACAACCACTCTGGAAATCAGTCTGGAGTTTACTCAGAAAATTGGACATAGTACTACCTGAGGACCCAGCTATACCACTCCTGAGCATATACCCAAAAGATGCTCCAACATATAACAAAGACACATGCTCCATCATGTTCATAGCAGCCTTATTTATAATAGCCAGAAGCTGGAAAGAACCCAGATGTCCTTCAACAAAGGAATGGATACAGAAAAATAGGCACATTTACACAATGGAGTAAAAACAATGACTTCATGAACTTCTTAGGCAAATGGATGGAACCACAAAATTTTGTGAGGTAACCCAATCACAAAAGAACACATATGTTATGCTCACTCATAAGCAGATACTAGCCCCCAAAAGCTCAGAATATCCAAGAAACAATTCACAGACCTTATGAAGCTCAAAAAGAAGGAAGACCAAAATTTGGAGGCTTCAGTCCTTCTTAGAAGGGAGAACAAATTACTCATGGGAGGAAATACAGGGACAAAGAGCAGAGCTGGGACTGAAGAGAAGATCATCCAGAGACTGCCTCACCTGGGGATCCATCCCATATGCACACACCAAACCCAGTCACTATTGTTGATGCCAAGAAGTGCTTACTGGCAGGAAACTGATATGGATGCCTCCTCATACTGATAGAGAAGAGGATGCTTGCAGCTAACCATTGGACTGAGCATGGGGACCCCAATGGAGGAGCTAGAGAAAGGACTGAAGGAGCTGAACCCCATGGGAAGAACAACAATATCAACTAACATCCCCCCCCCCCCAACTCCAGAGCTCCCAGGGACTAAAACACTGACCAATGAGCACACATGGAGAGACCCATGGCTCCAGGTGCATATGCAGCAGAGGATGGCATTGTCTGGCATCAATGGGAGGAGAGGCCTTTGGTCCAGTGAAGGCTTGTTTTCCCAGTGTAGGGGAATGTTGAGGTAGGACAGGGAGGTTGGGAATGGGAGTACCTTCATGGAGGCAATGGGAGGGGTAAGGGAATGAGAGAGGAGGGGGAAAAGGGAATAACATTTGAAATGTAAATACAGAGAACATCCAATAAAATTATTAAGAAAGATACATACTAGTATTCTCTGTGCAGTTAACTATTATACTCATTTTCAAAACAATTGCTGCATGACTACTCATGAAAGTAGCTTTTCTACCCAGAGTACAATGGTGTGTCACGAGTGAGGCGAGTGAAGGGCCTGAGCTTTGAGGCTGGGGGAGTGCCTACAAGACATGATACACGAGCAGTAAGTTAATAGAAAGAGCGGACCTGATAAGGCAAGGCAGAGGGGCATGTTCACACAGAGGTGATTTTCTCAGCAGCTCTTAGAAGCAGGCAGCATTTCATTTACTAAGCATGTGACAGTCTGAATTCCATCTTCATAGTTTACCTTAGAGGCATAGACAGCTGCTGAGAGATCAACATAGGAAGTTATTGTATTAGGGTTCTCTAGAGGAGCAAAACTTCTAAAATGAATGTATTTATGGATATTAAAAGCAGATTTATTGGAGTGGCTTATAGGCTATGGTCCAGCTAAGTCCATGAATGGCTGTCCTGCCCAAAGGGCAAAGAGTCTGGAGTTGTTAAGCCACAAGCCTAGATGCTTCAGGTGGCCTTCAGTATAAATTGGAATTATGAAGTAGATTCTAATACCAGTAAATGAATGCTTCAGCAGCAGGAGAGACAACAGGCAGGTAAAAAGTAAAACCCCTGTTCTTTTACGTAGACTGCAACCAGACATGGCCCAGTCTTTGCATCTCAAATTGTTGATTAAGAAAACCTCAAGTATGCTCAGCTGCATGTGTTTTTGTTAATTCCAAAATTTATAGTCAAGTTGACAGTCAACACTAAATATCTCAGTTTTATAGTTACCTGGTAAGGTGAGTAGTGAAGAGACAGGTATTGGCATATGGTAAGAAATAAGGGTAGAGACAGGATTGGGAACTGAGATTCAAACTAACGGTAGAATGTTTTGTCCAAGGCAGGCAGGAGTTGGGGGGTGGTTGTTGTGATAAGGCTTGATCTGAGATAACTCACTGGCTAAAGTGTTAAAAAGATTGGAGGCAGAGAAAGCCCAACAGGCTCTGGCATATGATGATCAGAAATGGTGGCTTAGAGCAAAGTGCCGAGTGTGGGGGAGAGAAGCTAATCCAAAGGAAGCTGACTGAGTGTGGGATGGGGCCTGAGGCAAAGTGGCCTCTCGGAATCTGTTCTAGGCAGCAAGGGGCATAAAGGTCCACATCACTAAACAACATGAAGAGCATATTTAAGGGATATAGAAATTAGGTTGACACTTGCTAGGTAGGCTAAGATAACATGGTTCTCTGTGATGATATCCAAAAGCCATTGTGACTTCTGGTCTGAAGCTCAAGGTAAGATGTGTGTTGGAAATGCAGTCATCAGTCATAGAGTAATAGAGAGCTAAGGGAAATAAGACAGTAGAGTACTGTGTGAGTATTCTGGTATTATGCCCCACACCATAATCATTCTGTAATACAACTCTGCAGACGTCTGCCTGTGCTCTGTGAAGCCTGTCTTTTTTCTATGAGCCTACCGGTGCTCTGTGAGACCTAACCTTGCTCTGTAAGGCCTGTTCTTGCTCTCTGAGACCTGTCCTTGATCTGTGAGACCTGTTGTTGTTCTTTGAGCCTATCCACACTCTATGAGGCACCCAAGGTGTTTAGCTGGATAGAGAGAGTGCTATCTAGACTCAGAATTGCACCTGCTTCATTATTGCCCAGATCTTGCTCTAGCAGACTTGGAGGCCATTAGCTTCTGTGGTTTTCCAGGGCACATGTAGTGATTCTTGACCAGTAGTTAGTGTGGAAGTGTGAGCCCTCATTTTGTTCTGCTTTGATTTCAGATAACAGACTTCTGCCAGCAGAAAAGTGAGCGCTCATCATATGAAGTAGAGGAACTTCCCGTTACAGAGCAGGAGCTGCAGAAACTGAGGAATCCAGACACACATCAGGAGCTGGAAGTAAGCTTGCCAGTTCATTTATACATATGTGTATGTGTGTGATTGTGGTACCACAGTGCGTGTGAGATTAGAGTCACCTGCAGGTTAACTTTCTTGGTCAGCAGTTGGTTGATAGTTTGCTTGGTGATTGTGTGAACTCTTGACTGTGGGGTGCTTTCGTTGTGTTTACTGTTAGCACTCATGTGTTTATGTCATGCGAGCAATGTCTGCAGCTTAGATGGAGTCACAGAGTAACAGCTGTCCCTCTAGATGACAAAAAGGAAGCTGAATGATCCAAATTTTAATAGTATTTAGAGGATAAGAAAATATGACGTCTTTTTCCTCCATCTGACTCAAATCCTTCCTTTGTCTTTGGGCTTTGGGAAGAGAATGGCAGCTCGAGGTGGAGCCTGAGATGAGATGACATGACATGAGATGAGATGAGATGACATGAGATGAGATGAGATGACATGAGATGAGATGAGATGACATGAGATGAGATGACATGAGATGAGATGAGATGACATGAGATGAGATGACATGAGATGAGATGACATGAGATGAGATGAGATGACATGAGATGACATGAGATGAGATGACATGAGATGAGATGAGATGACATGAGATGAGATGACATGAGATGAGATGACATGAGATGACATGAGATGACATGAGATGAGATGACATGACATGAGATGACATGAGATGAGATGAGATGGCATGAGATGACATGAGATGAGATGACATGAGATGAGATGACATGACATGAGATGACATGAGATGAGATGAGGTGACATGAGATGAGATGACATGAGATGACATGAGATGAGATGACATGAGATGAGATGAGATGACATGACATGAGGGAGCCTGGGATGACATGAGGGAGCATGCTTGATGTACATTCTTTAATCAAATGCCTATGTGGAGCCATGTCAGATGCTGTAGAAATGCACAGAATAACCTGCTAAACAAGGGAAGAGGCTCTAGAACAGTCACTGTCCTGTACCATGCAGCATCTGTGTGTGCTGGGTAGAGTGTCCTCACACCCCAATGGCATTGTGACCTGATTGAGGAGTTCATTTGGAGTGGAAGGCTTGGCTTCCAGGGAGATAAGGACATCTGAGCCAGAAAGGAGACGGTCAAAACTCTGCAGTGGTTTTATACCCTTGAGAGGTATAAAATAGAAGAGAGATCGAAAGCCATTCGTATCTTCTTACTCCTCTGGTTTCTCTGAGCTCTCTTATAAACAATTGACAGAACTTTGATTTCCTTTCAGGTGCTTGTGCGGTTAGAAGGTGGAATTGGTGTCTCTTTAATTAACAAAGTCCCAGAAGAACTGGTCTTTGCAAGCCTGACAGGAATCAACATCCATTACACCCAGCTGGCATCCAGTCACATGCTTGAGCTTAGCATCCAGGATGTGCAGGTACCAGGATGAGAGTGTTGCTTAATGCTCATTTATGTGTGTATCTGTGTGTGTATGTGTATACATGAGTGCCAGTGCCAAGGGAAGACAGAGCTCTCCTGGATCTGGGGTTAGAGGCAGCTGGGAACCACTCAGTATGAGAGCTGGAAACCATATTCAGGTCCTTTGCAAGAGCTGCAAGCACTCTTTATGACTGAGCCATCTCCCCAGTCTCTGGAGGAAATAGCTAATCTTCAAAAGAATCATCCTGTGAAGACCTTCTGTTCCAATGTAACTCACAAATTCTCTATGTTTTTGAGACAAGGTCTTACTATGTGGTCTTGGCTGACCTATAACTTACTGTGGAGGACCGGGCTGGCCTGGAACCCAGGGAGAATCTGCCTGCCTCTGCCTCCTGCCTGGCAATACAAACCAAGATGAATTCCAGATTCTCTTGCTGGTGTAAATAGTTTAGTTAGCTAATGGGAGTGGTGGCTGGTGCACACACAGTGTGCATGTGGAGGTCAGGGGACAAAGTCAGTTCCCCCTTTCCCCTTTACCTGGATCCCAGGACTCGAGCTTGGGTTGTCAGGCTTTGCATTGTCAGGCCAGTCACCAGTCTCAGTTTTCCCATCATATGAGCTTAGAAAAAAAAAAAAAAAAGAACAGTCAGGTAGCCTTCTCCAGGAGAAGTTGAGATCACTGTGGGGATAAACAACAGGATCTGACTTCTACTTCCAGGCCAGATAGAGTAACTGAGACTGGCTTTATTCTCCTGTTGAGATAAGTCCTAAATCCACATGAAATAATAGCAGCTTCAGAACACTGGACACCTGACCACAAAGGACAAGATGGAAAATAAAAGAGGTGAAGCTTATGAGTGGCTTAGCTTGAGAAGGTTCCAGGCTGTGGTGCTGGGGGAGGAGGCTAGAACAGAGGCATTGAGAAGACAGAACTGAGCGTCCACAGAGACCAACAGCTAAGTCCTCAGTAGTGGCCCTGTGTGGAAAGAGCTGCAGAGAAAGAGGTTTGGCAGAATTCCTGACCTGTGTGGAGAAGCTACTCATCCAGCAGGATCTGAGGGAGCAGGCTGTGAGCTGCACCAGAACCTCAGAATGTGCGGGTGTCTTAGTTAGGGTTTTATTGCTGTGAACAGACACCATGACCAAGGCAAGTCTTATAAGG
This sequence comes from Micromys minutus, assembly GCF_963924665.1. NCBI lineage: Eukaryota > Metazoa > Chordata > Mammalia > Rodentia > Muridae > Micromys > Micromys minutus. The sequence continues at coordinate 57,447,131 of NC_137978.1, read as the reverse complement.
ACAACATTTAATTGGGGCTGGCTCACAGGTTCAGAGGTTCAGTCCATTATCATCAAGACAAGAGCACAGCAGCATCCAGGCAGGCATGGTGCAGGAGGAGCTGAGAGTTCTACATCTTCATCCAAAGGAAGTCAGGAACAGACTAAGCATCCTCAGGCAGCTAGGAGGAGTGTCTCCAAACCCATCCCCAGAGTGACACACTTCCTCCAACAAGGCCACACCTTCTAATAGTGCCACTCCCTGGGCCAAGCATATGCAAACCATCACAGTGGGACACTGAGAAGAGAGGCTCAGGCAAGTTTTGCCTTCATAATTTATTGGCCCCAGATTGAATGCTGCTCTGACCCTGCCCTGAAAATCATGAAAGGAAGAGTTGAAGGTCAACCAGTATCCCAAGAAATGGACTATGTTTACCAAAAACTTGATAATGTATTTGGGTACAGACATGTCAAACACACAGCAAGGCAAAACTGACAGACTGGAAGCAGCCACTGTGCTGTAGATGAGAAGCATCACACTATGAGGACAAGAACACCTTCAGGGTGGACCCAGCACTAACGAAGTTGTTAGAACATATTAAAACTGTTGCCAGAACTGGAGGTTTGTATGTTTAAAAAGCTGAATAGAGACACAGAAATAAGAACTGACTTCAAGAAATAGAAATTTTACTTGAAATAAAATGATATAGCACAAAAAATTTAAAAAAAAAAAGAAATTTTACTTGATGTATATAACACACAACCTGAATGGCCTTTCATACCTGTAGGCTTCGTATCCGTGCTTAACGTGTCCAGAGCTTTCTCCATATCACTGTTTCCTAAACAAAGCATAACAACCATTTCCACAGCAGTTACATTGGATGAGGCACTGTAAACCACTTAGAGACAGTTAAATGTTCAGGAGGCTGTAGGTGCCTGTGTACAAATACCATCATGCTTTATAGGCTAGAAGATTCGTGGGTCTTAGCACACAAGGCACTTTGAACCAATTCACTGCCCCTCTGAGATGTCATAGGTTATATAAAAGCAATAGTAAAGTCAATCATGGATAAAAACATTATATACAAAGGAACAAAACTAAGATGACAAAGATAACAATAGATTTCTTGTTGGGAAAAAATGCAAGTTAGAGCATGTTCAGCAACACCATTAAGTGTTGAAAGTACTCAAAAAGCTGTCATTCTAGAAACATACTCCCAGAAAAAGTATGTTTCAAAAATAAGGGTGTCTTTCTTAGTCATTGTTCTGTTGCTGTGAAGAGATACCATGACCAAGGCAACCCTTATAAAAGGATATATTTAATTGGGGGTTTGCTTCCAGTTTCACAGTTAGTTCATTATCATTATGGTGGTACACAAGCAGACAGGTTCTGGGAAAGTAGCCAAGAGCTTTATATCCTGATATACAGCCTCAGGCAGATAGTGAGACTGGGCCTAGCATGGGCTTTTAAACCTCAGGGGCACACCTTGTCCAAGGAGGCTACACCTCCTAGTCTTTCTCTGGACTAGGGAGTAGATATTCAAATGCAGGTGCCTATGGAGGTTATTCTCATTGAAACCGCCACAGAGGGTAAAGTGAAGATGCCCTTAGACACAGAAATGATAAGAGGTTTATTACCTAAGACCACAGCTTCCATTAGAGAGCATTACCTAGCAGACAGAAAATGGTGGGATGGAGTTTGAGTCAGCACAAAGGAGAGGAGAAAGCCTGATGTGAAGACATGAGAACATGCAAGACTTGGCTTCTTAAGTAAGTCTCCTGAGGAGGTAATGGTTGTCTAGACAAGCATGACAACACTGTGATGTGGTGTCCTTACCACAGAGAACTAAAACGATTACCAACTATGGCATGACGTCTGCAGGGGACAAACACAAGTCCAGCACTGTGATTTTGTATGTGAAGTAGTATGATGTCATTTAACGGTAGATCAGCATATTGAGTTACATACTGTAACCCCTGCCAAATGAATAATAATTGTAGGTAAGTAATAAAGTGGAATGATAAGTGCTTGATGAATCAAAGAGAATACAGGAAATGGGGAAGACAACATGAGACAGTTAGCAAGCCATAGCAAGATGGTAGACAAAAACATAATGGTGCGAATTGTCAGTGAGATCAACATAGAGATGGTCAGATTGCATAGAAAAGGGACACAAGAAAAGGTCTGTAATCAGGCTAGAGGGTTAAGCAGGAGGATCATGTGTTCAGGGTCCACACGTTATGTAGTGAGACCCTGTCTCCCTCACATTTGTAAGCTATAAAGACTCAAGTAGGTTAAAAGGGCCTGAAACGGGGGGTGGGGAGGCACATTACACTTTAACTAGTCATGAGGAAGGAAGTAGGAGTCACATTGATTAATGTCAGAACAAAGAATATTAGCAGAGATAAAGAAGGTAATTTCCTAATGATAGGAGAATTAATTAATCAGGAGGACATGACACATGTGAACACTGATATGTCTAATCACAGACTCTAGCCTTCTGACATTGTGACACTGTGTCATCTCCAGAAGCCTCACTTGAGAACTGTGCAACTGACTTACAAAGAAAGAAACTGCAAAGAGAAAAAAAAATCTCATGTCTTAATAAGTTTACGATCTCATGTTGTGCTGCGTTTGTAGCTGTCCCTGGCTGCACATGGCTCAGAGCCTGACGGTTGGACACACCTGATTAGACTTTAAAGTATCTAGAAGAGAGCTGGTGAGATGTCTCAGTAGATGAGGGAGCTGGCTTTCAGGTCTGATGTGAACTGATGCCCACAAGACAGCCTCTGACTTCTACCTGTACACACACAAGCACCAACCAATTGTATATAATGCCTGGTGCATGCAGGATGAACAAGAGTCTTGTCTCAAACAAGGCAAGGACAACATCCAAGATTGTCTTCTGACCTCCACACATGTGACCCTATGAACACACGTCATTCACACCTGCCTGCATACTCTGGCACAAAGGCTGAAAAACATTGAAACTGAATGAGAGCAGGTAAACTAAGAAAGAAAAGAAAAGCAAAGCATCTGAAATCCATGAAGTAGAGTCTGTAATTGCAGTAGAAAAAAAATCAGTGAAATCAAAAGTTATCCTTAGGGGCTGGAGACACCACTCAACCTTCAGAGCTTACAAATGACCAGGGGTTCTGCTCTTTTGTTTTTAAGAAGTTTGGAACAAGAGAGAAGCTTTAATAGCATAGCAGTAAGAACACTGGCCTTGAGCAGAATAGGCCTAGATGCAACCGCTTCTATCAGTGGTCATCTTGAGCAAGGGCTGTTCTCTACTTCTGTCTGTCAGCTAGGGACAGTGTGCTGAGGCTTATACTCGGGTGTCACATGTATGGTGACCAGCACACTGCTGGGCACTGCAGGTTATGATGCTTATGCTAACTGGCTTTTGACATGACAGGTCTTCTCATTTGATGCTTTAAAAATTTTTTTTCCTATTTTGAAATTACTTTTTGTTAGCAAATACTGTGTCTATTGTGTTAAATATGAGGTTTTAAATATGAATATTCTGTGGAGTGGCTAAATTGAGCAAACTTCTTAGTCTTCACTAAGTCAAGTTTTAGTCATAACTTCCCTTGTTATTTCTGTTGTTATTGTCAATTCAATTTTTATATACTTTGTGCATGTGTGCATATGGCAGAATGTGTGTCAGGAGGTCACGGAACAACTTCAGAGAATCAGTTCTCTCCTTCCACTACATGGTTCCTGGCGATTAAACTCAAGTCTGGGGGCTTGGCAGCAAATGCTTTACCTGCTGAGCCATCCTGACCCCACTGTGATTACTTTCGAGGCACGGACTCACTGTGTAGTACATTTTAGCCTCTAGTGCTCAGGTCTCCTGCCTCCACTTCCTAAGTGCTGGGATCGCTGGTGTGCATCACTTTGCCCATGTGTGTGTGTGTGTGTGTGTGTGTGTGTGTGTGTGTGTGTGTGTGTGGAGTGGCCAGGGGACTCTGAGTAGCCTGCATAACATGAGGCACCAAATGTAAAGAACAGTAACTAAGCAGCTTCTGTTGTTTGTTTCTGTTTTATTGGCTTTTCCTGCCCCAGGTGGACAATCAGCTCATTGGTACTACTCAGCCCTTCATGCTCTATGTGACTCCCCTGAGCAATGAGAACGAGGTCATTGAGACAGGTCCTGCTGTGCAAGTCAATGCGGTGAAGTTCCCCAGTAAGAGCGCGCTCACCAACATCTACAAGGTGGGCTGGCGGGGAGGCTGGGGAACAATGGCTCTCTCACAGCCAGGCCACAGAACGAGCAGCCTGCACACTGTGTGCACAAAGGTGGCTCTCGAGGCCAAACCACATGTGGCTTTTGTTTGACCGTTGAGAGAAATGTTTGGAACACCTTTTCTTGGCACCCTGTATCCTCAGTTGTGTTGTCAGCAACCTTGTAGTACTGAACCCAGGGAGGCCAGGTGTGTCATTCCTAAGTGAGGCAGTATTTCATAGGCTGCTGTGGTCTGTTAACGGATGTTGAATAGTCCGGAGATAATTCTGGAGAGCTCTGTGGAGTCTGTCCTTGGAATAATGTGCCAAGGAAACTGCCATGTGTATACTAACAGCAGAGAGTTAAAAGGGAAGAAGCTTTCTGACCTGCGGGTTCCCAAAGTAGAAGCCAGCTGTGATAGCAGTAAGCTGTAAAAGCCAGGACCTTCTTTCTGGTCCTTTGTCACCAATGCTGAAAAGAGTAAGTCGACCTGCCCCTCCACCACAAACCCAGCCATGTAGCTTCTGCTCACTGGCGAAGCCCTAGGGATTGAGCAGGGTGGCAAAGTGTCCACTGAACACTTGGAGTTCTGTTCACTATCACAAGGCAAAGAGAGGTGAGCTGAAAGTCATTTATTATTAAATCACGGCTAAAGAAACCATGAGACAGGGTCGTGCTTTGCTGCCCAGGCTGATCTGGAACTGCTGAGCTCAAGCAAGCCTTCAGCCTCTGCCTTCCTTAGTAATCAGAAACTATAGTGTCTGCCTGTCCACCTCCCTGGGACTTGGTTCATGGCACAAATGAAAGCTGCTTTGGCGCTTGACTGTAAACCAGACTTTCTTTTTCTCTAGCACCTGATGGTCACGGCTCAGAGATTCACAGTACAAATTGAGGAGAAACTGCTGCTCAAGCTACTAAGTTTCTTTGGTTACGATCAGTCAGAATCAGGTAAAGCTAATCACTTTATGCTTCTGCCTGGGATTGGCCCACAATAGTATGTTATTCTGTGTGTAAAGCACAAGTAGTCCCTAGATACCAACCAAGCTGGCTCTCTGCCTCCTAGTCTGAGCTAGCTAGCTCACGTTTGGGGTTTAGCAGCTGCTTTCCCAAGATGGCTTATTGTCCGAGATACATCGAGGAACTAGGCTGCCCTGAGAGGATCTTGGCATTCTGGAATGCCCAATGGCAGGGTGTTAGGAAACAGCACACCCTCCCTTACTTTCAAGTTCTGTCCCTCTGCTCTTACAGAACAGAATGGTGGCCATCATTTAGCAGGGCCACTTCGTTATAAAACCAGCTCAGGGCCAAGATTCAGAAATGCCTTTTTGGCAGTTGCTTTGGTTTAGTTTGAAAAACAAAACTGGCTAACCACAATTATTAACTTTAACATTTGTACCCTTGTACCTTAATTCTCAGTATCATTACAAAGGTTTCTTGTTGCCGTTCTTTGGCCTTTGGAAAGGGAGTCAGATCACTATCAGAAAGCCTAAGCTTCTTAGAGGGCTGAAGGGAGAGTTCAGCTTCCTCATCACAGCTCCTTCTCCTGTTGTTAGATGGCTGCAGCTAAGAAACAAGTCAATGAGCACAGCAACCTTTTTCAACGATGTATTTTTTGTGTGCATGCATGTATGTATGTGTAAGTGTTTTCCCTGTGTGTACGGGTACCCGTGGAGGCCGGAAGAGGTCAGATCTTCTGGAGTTATAGGTAGCTGTAAGCTGGCCTGATTTGGCTGCTGGGAACTGAATCAAGTCCTTTAGAAGAGCAGTAAACACTCTCAATTGCTGAGTCATCTTTCTAGCCCCTTGGCTAGTTTTTATGTGTTTGTTTGTTTGTTTTGAGACCGTCAGTTGTAGTTCATGCTCAAGTTCATGATCTTACATGCTTTGGCGTGTTATCGTCTGCATCTGTCCACCATGTTGGCTAGAGGGAAAATGCATATACTTACCCACAATGCAAGAAACATATTTTTGTCTGTATAATCTAGATTTAGAATTGAGCCTTAAATCTTCAGCATCACAAATAAAATAGGATTAAGCTTTTAGAGTATTTAGGGTTGTCTAGGGGTTTTGCTCAGTGCTACTACCTGCAGGTAGCATGGGGTACTTACTGCAGGCAGTATTCATGGGGTACTAGGCTTTCTCCTTAGAGCCTCACAAAGAGAAAGTAAATAGGAGACAGCTATTGGGAGGAAGAGCAAGGCCCTGTCTGCTTAGTCCTGTGCTTTGCACTTTGGTTCAGGCTCCAGTTTATTTGGAGGTACACAGCCACCTGAGTGCACAACAGCCAGGCAGGTGTTCTGTTTGGCTCCTTCCCAGTGGATTCACTTCCGGTTTCATAGCTCATGTTTTTCTTGTAAATCCCTTGTGGATGTTTTTTACAGCCTTGCACAGAGAAACTTAGGCTTCTGAGAAGACCTTGACTGCCTGTCATCACTCTTCCTCTACTTTGAGTAGAACTCTGTTTTCTGAGTATGGAAGGCAGGTCTCCCTTAGAGCATCCTTCAACTTCAAGTAGAACTGATGGCAGCTTCGACTGGGAGTGTGCACAGTAGCTGTGAGCATTCTCTCTGCTTTTTTTCGGAGACACTGGAAGCCAACAGGAAGTTTACTGCCTGCGTGGACACTTGCATGGCTCTTCTAACCCATGTCCCTCCTTTGTACTCATGGACTGGCAATTAGAAACTCTGCCTCGATTATCCTGCTTCAGAAACTTGCCCTGTTCAGGAGAATGCTGAGCCAGCACTTTCTCGGGAACTGTTTTTATTCCTCATAGTATTGTTTATGTTGAGAGTATCTATTTTGGCTCAGCTGTGCTGCAGTGTAGATTCATATGACCTAGATCATGGGTATTTGTAATAACAGCAATAGTTCTGGAAAGTCTATAGCCAGCAAATGAAACTGACCTTTGCTTTCCTAAGATACTGTTTGCTGGGTATCTTAGGATGGCTCAGCATCACAGGTTAACAGATGAGGCTAACCTACCTTTTCATAACCAATGTAACAGCCTACTTCTATGTATAAATGACATCTGCATATAGTGTGCATTCCTGAGCCCACAAAGAGAGACTACATTTTGTTTGCATAGGTTTTTAGGTGAAGTCACACATGTTTGAATCAGGATGCCAACAGCTTTTGGTTTTGTTTTCTTACTTTTGTCTTTGGATCAGAGGTGGAAAAGTATGATGAAAACATCCATGAGAAGACAGCAGAGCAGGGGGGAACTCCAACTCGATACTACTTTGAGAACCTCAAGATCAGCATCCCCCAGATCAAGCTCAGTGTGTTCACCTCCAACAAGCTGCCACTAGACCTTAAGGTGAGCTCACAGCTGACACACTCGCCATGGGAGTATACGTGGATGGTTCACTTTCTCTGTCTGGAATCAGTACCCATAGCATTTATTTTGTATCTTTTCTCTTATAGGTATTCATTAACTTATGGAATACTCTTTTTGTCTAATGTTTGGGCATAACTTTGGTGAAGATAGACATTACCAAAAAGGGTAAAACGGGACGATGTAACTCTCATCTGTTCTTTGGGTGGCTCTAGGCTTACCTTAGAGCAGTAGAAACCTTTTTCCTGGCTTTGGTCTTGGACTTAAGAACTGACACCAAGATAGCCTTTCTTTTGACCCACTGCCCAGATCTCTCTTGCGGTCTTCTAGTAACTCTTTATTCTGGGATAGGTGTCACTAGGAAGGTCTGACACTTTTGTGGGAGACTCAGCTATATAAGCTTGCTGGGATATGGCCTGTACAGCTTCAGGACATAACCCTCCTACTAACCATCTTGGTCCACGGATGACCAGTACAGCCTTAGCAACACCTTTATTTTTCGTATCAAGGCATATTCTAAGGAAGGGAGCAGGCTGACATTCAAGTCCAAGTCTGCCCATGTCTGGGCTCTGCACACACTACACTCTGCACCCCTGGTGCCTTGCTTGGTAGGTGGGGAACTAAAGTTCATGGTCTTATTTCTTCAGCCTGGTTAGTAGCAAGGTGCTGCTGGAAACAGGAGTGGGATCAGATGGTTGTTGAAATGTCTTGCCTTACTCTGACTCAGACTGGCAGCCAGTGCTTCTGGTTCTCCCTTGTGCTGTGCTTGAACTTGTCCATCGCTTCCTTTTCCCAGTGCTTTCTCACTTCCCCTCCTTCCATCTCTGAGAAGATCCAGGATGGCCACTCTCTCCACAGAGGAACATCTAGATAAGCTGAAATGAGTCGTGAGCCTGCAGTGCTGGGCTCAGATGCCAGTGCCAGTTCAGCTGCAGGGTCAGCCTGTGGGTGCAGAGAGCCCTCAGTCCAGTGAGCCCATTGCTGCACTGGGTGAGTGTAAACCCAGCACTGCCAAATCTTTAGGTTTTTAAAGAGAAGCTTGAAGTCTGCATTTTTATATGGAATCTCTTAGTTTTTTAGTGGCAACCAATTCACATTTAAAAAACAAAACAAAAGAAAACCAACTAAAATCCAGCCTTGTGGGCTTGACAGAACACATGTGTGGGCCTCATGTGCCACAGCCTACCAACTCCCAGCTTCTAAAATAGACCTGTAGGTGGCCAGACTATAGATAAGACTATGATAGGGCTGACGGCTTCAGTAAATGCAAACAAGGGAGGGCCAGGCAGGCGAGGGGCAGCATCCCGAGAAGAGGTACAGTGCCCTTCTCTCACCACTTTGCTGCTCAATCTGCTGTAATGTTGTATTTCCCAGGAGGCTGGAGATACTTATAATTAGCCCGAGAGTGAGGGGAAAACCATGGGAAAACTACTGTCTTGCTAATATCCACAAGTATCCACTTGACTTATGTGACCTTTGGAATGGGTTTGTTTGATAAAGTCTGTTCCCCCAGAACACTTGGCTCTCACCCAGCAAGCCAATGCTAAGCATTTCCTGCAAGTGGAAGACTTCTTGATTTAAAATCATCTTGTTAAAGAGCACAGACACCAGCATTCCTCTCAATGCTCCCAGCAGAAGTGCGTGGTCCCTAGTCCCATGGTACTGATGGCCTGTGTCCTCTGCAGTCCTGTGGTACTGATGGCCTGTGTCCTCTGCAGTCCTGTGGTACTGATGGCCTGTGTCCTTTGCAGTCGTGTGGTACCTGTGGCACTAATGCCCTGTGTCCTCTGCAGTCCTGTGGCACTAATGCCCTGCGTCCTCTGCAGTCCTGTGGCACTGGTGCCCTGTGTCCTCTGCAGTCCTGTGGCACTGGTGCCCTGTGTCCTCTGCAGTCCTGTGGTACTGATGCCCTGTGTCCTCTGCAGTCCTGTGGTACTGATGGCCTGTGTCCTCTGCAGTCCTGTGGCACTGGTGCCCTGTGTCCTCTGCAGTCCTGTGGCACTGGTGCCCTGTGTCCTCTGCAGTCCTGTGGTACTGATGGCCTGTGTCCTCTGCAGTCCTGTGGTACTGATGGCCTGTGTCCTTTGCAGTCGTGTGGTACCTGTGGCACTAATGCCCTGTGTCCTCTGCAGTCCTGTGGCACTAATGCCCTGCGTCCTCTGCAGTCCTGTGGCACTGGTGCCCTGTGTCCTCTGCAGTCCTGTGGCACTGGTGCCCTGTGTCCTCTGCAGTCCTGTGCTGCCGATGCCATCTGTCTCTGCAGCTCTTACTGGTGCTGTATGTGCTCTGCTGGAGCGAACTCAGTCCTTTGTGTTGACTGTCTTCCTGATATTCTATTGAAAGAACATTTTAAAAGCACTCTTAAGCAAATTCCATGACATACTTGTGTTTCAGGAGGATGTTGGGATTAGAACTTCAGAGTTGAGCTCTGGGTTTGTGGAACTCACCATGTTACCATACCTTGAGTATTCCTCCTGGAGTCTGGGACTCCTAAGACAATATCACTTATTCAGAGTTTTCTAACAGAGTAACAGGGCTTTATTAGGAGCTCTTAGGAAGAGCAATATACTCTTTCTGATGAATATGGAATCACTAAACACATGTGCTTAGGAAACAGAGCCCTCTCTCTGAACAGCAGCCACAGGAGTCTGACTAAAAGGTAACCCTGTCTTAGTATTGAAGGAACAATTGCCTCCATTCTCTGGATTCCCAGGCAGGAGTGAGGATGTCAGAAATCGGGGAATGGGGGTGCCTATCCAGATTTACACTGAGGTACATTGTTGCCAGATACAGTGTCTGTCTGGTGACTCAAAGGCATCCACACTGTCCAGGTGACTCCAGCTGTCTCCATCTGCTATCTTCATTGGATTCATGACTGACAGAAGGGAAGCTAATATTCCATTTCACGGACACAAGAGCACAGCTGCCCTTCCCTTCTCTTCATGCTCTCTGTATGGAGTTTGCATGTTAGAGATGTCGTGGCATATTGAAAAGCCAGGTAGCTTTTATATGGGGATTTCCTCCACTCCTTTAAAGATCAAAAGATACCAGGGGGTCTTTAAAAGGTTTCTGAAGGTGGCCTACAGCAGTTCTTTTCCCATTTAGAGCACTGGGGTATAACAAAAGAAGGACCTTAATTGAGCAATCTAGTTTGGAAGAAAACCCACACTTTAATGGTCAGAGAGCAGTCGGGTGGGGTAAGGGGGGGATTTCAAACAAAGACACTATTTAAAAAGCCTAAAACTGTCTTCTCAAAGGCTTGAAATAATTTGTTGGGAAACTTCAGACCCTTTACTTTTTTCCTCCCTCCCTAAATAAAAACCAGATTTGTTAAAAGGAAAAAAGATCCAGTATTGTTAATTGTGCTTCAGAAAGTGCCAGAGAGGGAAGTAGCCCCGTAGTTTTAAACACTGTCCCCAAAGGGAAATAGGCAAATGCCCTGCTTCACATAAACAATCTCTATGTGCCATAAATAAACCTTTAGAGAATGAATTCCAGACAGTTTTGTTTAGTGTGGGATAAACTAAGAAAGGAAAGGACATGGCCCTGGGACTAGCTGTGATCTGAGGCCTCGTGGACAGGTATTTCTTCTTTCAACTCAGCGCCGTTTCTGGAAGGTTTCAGCTGTTTTGTCTGGGAGGCGGGAGTAGATACTTTTCTATTTTATCAAGAACTTCTGAGCACGGGGTTGCTTTCTCCAGAATCCATTTTACAACAGGGAAATGCTACTTGAGTAAATAAGTATCAGAGCTGTGACCTGCTGTACTCAAGCACTGGTTCAGTTCATCAGGAGGGAGCAATCCTATTGGGCTTTCTTCCCTCTCATGCCTTCTTCCACAGACCAGATCAGCCTGAAGGTGGCAGAGTAATTCATACCGACAAGCTGGCCCTGTGCCTCTACAAATGAGGGACCCCAGACAGTGAATGACTAGGTAAAGACAGTTTCACTCCAGGGCTGGGTACTTCCTTGGTTCCAGAGTAGATGGTGCCTGTTGTGAACAATTTTATCAGCTTGGTAGAGGTCAAAGGTCCCTGTAGCAATGTACCAGTCTTTTTTAATGTTTGGTCACAATGAGGAATTTGTGTTTTAGTGTTTGTTTTTTTAGCTCTCTGTCTTAAGCGTTTGTTTAATCATGCTTTTTAATCTCTTATTGGAGCTGCATTGGTAAGACCATGTCCTCACTCTTCAGTCCCTTTCATAGCATGCTCGGTCCTTGACTGTGAATAAGGAGTTAAGCTGGCTTTCAGTTTCTCTGTCAGCGGAATGGGGGAAATTAGGCATGCTCTGTGACCTCATGCCTACTCAGTCTTTAGTGAAGAGCATGGCTGAATGAATGCAGAAGAGTTTTGAGAAGAAATAGTGGACCTCTCTGTCTTGGGTGCTTTCTCCCAAATAGGTAATTGCTGTTGTAAAAACAGCACATTTAAATCCAGGATCTGCTCATGGCTAGTCATGTGATTTTAGTTGTGCACTTAGCATATCTTCGATCTGGGTGGGTCCCAGCAGGCTGGCCTTGAATTTAGTCTATCTCTCAGTTTAAACACTTGTTACTTCCATCAAACACAAAACTTTTATAAAGTGTTTATAAAATGAGAAGAGATAAAAGACCAATAACCTGATAGAAATGTGCCCATCATCAGTGCTTAAACCCCCCAATGTTAAATTTAGCAATCTTCCTGTCTCAGTTTCCCAAGCACTAGAATTACAGGGGTATGCTACCACATTGGCAAGTTAAGGATGATCTTAGCCCCTAAAGTTTTTCCTTCTGATATTAGTGACATTCCAAGGTTCTAGACCAGTGTTCTTTCCCTGTCTTCTGCTCGTCTGGTCTGGTCTCGTCGGTATTTATTTGGCTGTTTGTCTGTGCCATGTATCTTCTGTTTGGTATTTATAGCTGTGTGTCTCTGCTGTGTATCTTCTACACTCCTTCCTCTACTGTTGCTTCTTGGTCTTTTTTTTTTTTTTTTTTTTTTTTTTTTTTCCGGTGTTTTGTTCTTTATGTTGAGTGCCAGGTTTCACTTCTGTGAACTGTCTGATCCTAGCACTTGGCCAGGTTTCTATCAGGTTATTAGCTTTTATCTTTTAACTACAAACTCTTTATATGTTTTATCTTTGACAGAAGTAACAGTGTTTTCAGGATTTACTTTGCCTTTTTATTTGGCTGTGTGTGTGTGTGGGGGGGAACCTTGGATGTTGTTCCTCAAAAGCTGTTCACCTTGTATTTTGAGATAAGATCTCAGTGACCTGGGCCTTCCCAGTTAGGGTAGATTGGCTGGCCAACAAGTCCCAGGTATGTACCTGTCTATGCCCCTTTGTGCTGGAATTACATGCACAAACCATGTGCCTGGTGTGTTTAGGAGGCATAGGGGATGTGCCAAACATGATGGAAACCCCACTAGCTTTCAAAGTTGTTGCTTCTATTTCTTGTTGATGAGCATTGTAGACACAACTTCTCTATATTTCTAGAAGAACTCTCACAACAAACTTCCTGTTGTCTCTCACAGGTCAGTGGGGTAGGGTTGGCTTCAGCAGAACCTTTCTAGTGAGCTCATATCTTTAAGTTAGGTAATTTTAGCTTTTCCACATGGTGGAAGCATCAGAATAATCAGTGTAGAGGCCTGAAGGTCTCTCGATTCCGATACTGACTGATTGCATGTCCTTACCTTTGAAGCAAATGACAATTATTAAAGATTCTAGATTTTCGGCAAATACACCAACATTTATCCATGGAAGATGCAAAGTACCGTGGCTGTTTTAACTTAGCATAAGTACCTGGGGACACACTGAATGTGTACAAGGTATTCACATAGAAAAAAGAAACTTTGTTGGTGTTGTTAAAGGCCTGGCTAGATTAGGGCAGAGCCCAAGATTTATAGTGAAGAGTTCCCACGACAGTCCTCAAGGTTATGAGTAGAGTCAGAGCACTCACAGTTCCTTCCAGGACCACATCAGTTAAAATGGGAGCGCTGTAGTGAGCGGAACACAAAGGAGTGGAAAGTCATGTGACTGTAATAGAAAGTGCTCATTAGTGCTTAGGCACATACTGCCTACAAAGGTGTGTAGGGACCGAAGGTTACATAAGAACCAAGCGTGCAGTGTCACGGTGTGAGTGTGAAATAAAACAGACATCAGGCTTTGTGGCCTTAGGAATGAAGACACAGAGAGCCTCTGACCATAAGAGAAAAGATTGAAAAGAATGCTCTCCTTTAAAGTAAGCTTGACTCATGACTGAGAGATACCATTTAATGAATAGTAAGACCAGATACAGAGGAAGAGAAGGCTTCTGCACTATGTTTATGCATATACAGAAGTCCTCCAGAGCAAGACACACACAGGGGCTTTTCTAGACTTCTGGGAAAAGTGTGAGCTTTCCTGGCTCCCCTGAAACTTTTTGGCAGTATATACTCAGGTTGAACATGCTCATTCTTTCTTAGCCAGCAGCCCTGCTCCTAAACAAAACGGAAACAACATATGTAGATTCACCAAAAACACGGGTTAGGAATGCTTCAGCTACTTCGTTCATAATAGTAAAAAATTTTCAGTGTCTGGGTGTGACAGTACACATCTTGGATTCTAGCACTCTAGAGGCAGAGGCAGGAGGATCTCTGTGAGTCTGGGGCCAGCTTGGTGTACAAAGTAGTTCCAGGTCACCCAAGGCTTCATAGAGAACTCTGTCTGTCTCAGAACACCCAACTTTACACCAACACTAATGGTTCAGTGAGTATTACTTGTGTGGTGTAATATATAAAAATGGAAATTAATAACATACTTATATGCAACAGCATAGAATGCAAAATCAAGAAAACATAATCTGTGGAGAGAAGAAATTGTTTTGTAGGGGGCAGGCTGCTTTCAAGGCAGAATTTACTTACTGACCTTGGGACTGCTGTGATGGTTTAGTAGTTAAAGCTCTTGCCATTGTGAGCAACAGGAGTGAAGTCAGGATCCCAGAACACTACATAAAATCTGAGTGGGTGTGCTGTCCTGTCTGCAGTTCCAGTCTTGGAAAGCAGAGAGATGTTTGGCGCAAGCTGGCTAGTAAGACTGGCTGTCTGAGAGCTCGTAAGTTTGATGGGAATACTCTGCCTCAAAGAACAAGGTGGAAGAGAGTCAAGGAAGACGCATATCAGCTTTGCATTTCAACACATACACACTTCCACATATGCACACATGATCATGCCCATAACCCCCCCCCACGCCCCACATACAGGAACATGCAAGTGACAATAAGAGGCAGAAGCAATAAGATAAAAGGAAACAAATTGAGTGTTGTGTGCTATGGCTGTGCTGTCCCTGTGCAGTGTGCATTAGTCAGAAAGGAGGGCATGGCAAACACAGGTTTCAAACAGACCAGAGGGACTCTACTGTGAGCCCGCAGTGTTTGCTGCTATAATGATGAGAATATGTATGATTTTGGGTAATAGAAATTTATATCTTTTTTTCCTGTTATATTTTACTTTTATAACTATAGGGGAAATCCTTAGATCTAAATGGTAATCTTTAGTTCATAGTTTTTCATGGATTCTAGAATTGTAGCACCCCAGAAAACCATCCTGATGTTGAAGTCTGTAGTTTCCTTTCTTTTCTACCTAGGCCCTGAAAAGCACCCTGGGATTCCCACTGATTCGGTTTGAAGATGCTGTGATCAATCTGGACCCCTTCACTAGGGTGCATCCCTATGAGACCAAGGAGTTTATCATCAATGACATCCTCAAGCACTTCCAAGAGGTGTGTGAGCATACAGGGAGGGGAGGGAACGGCAGGGTGAAGATAGTCAGGGCCAAGGAGTTTTTTTTTTTAGGTATTGGAAATCTGTTACTTAGATATCACTACTGTGTCACATGTCTTGGGTCTCTCTCTCTCTCTGTCTCTCTCTCTCTCTCTGTCTCTCTCTCTCTCTGTCTGTCTGTCTCTCTCTCTGTCTCTCTCTCTCTCTCTCTCTCTCTCACACACACACACACACACACACACACACACACACACACACACACACACACACACACGATACCCTAAGAATCCCAAGATTGACTTAAGAGCTGTTTGTCTTGTTCCTCAAAGCCAGTAGTCCTGGGGGCTTCCCTAGGTTAGTCACAGCTCTTTGTGGTTTAGTTGATGCTTCAGTGACAACACAGAGTACTGTGAACTCTATGTGCCGGGCATGGCCTGCTTTCAAGAACCACACCACTGTTTAATGCCTCTGAGACCTTGACCTTGAGTTGAACTTATGTTTGGACATTTTCCATTTTGTATTTTTAATCTAGACAGCACAGCCCCAAATATAGAGCCTTTAGTGGATCATCAGATTGTACAGAATTTGTTAGTTTTCACAGTCAAAGCTTATCCCATCTTCTTTTTCTGCCCTCCTCCTTTCGTTTCCTAATGAGATAGTTCCCCATCTGCCTCTAATGTTCATGAGCAGATAGATACTCCTGGAATCCAGTGAGAGTTTGCTTACCAAGCCTGAACTCTCTCTCCTCACATACTCCAGCTGAGTATAGACTCCAAAGCTTGTTCCCTCCTTCCTCTTGCCTGATTTCTCCTAGCAGAGATCATGGGAAGGGGAATATGATGCTTGCTCTTAAAAATCCCCAAAGAATCTTTCCAGTCTCACAGCTGCTTTTATTCTCCTAACTATCCTTGACGAATATTTTTAAGTATATTGGAACCAGTTCCTAGTGTGTGTGTTGAGTGAAGTTTAGGGACATCCATGAGAGCACAGGAGGTCATTGGAGGGTGACGAAACCTGAAAATGTCATTGTTGACAGTTCTGGAGGATGAGATAGATACCTAACCTTTTCTTGGGGACACTGGTACTGACGTGGCTTTCCTCCTCCTTTCCATCCCACAGGAACTCCTCAGCCAGGCAGCTCGGATCCTAGGATCAGTAGACTTTCTGGGCAATCCCATGGGCCTTTTGAACGATGTATCGGAAGGGGTCACTGGACTGATAAAGTATGGAAATGTCGGGGGCCTCATAAGAAATGTTACCCATGGAGTGTCAAATTCTGCTGCCAAGGTAAGAGAATATTGATGAAATGACATGATTAGCCTCAAGAGGCCTCTCTGTCACTGGAGTTTCACTGGTGCATAGCTGGCCTGGAAAAATTATAGTCACAACCTCGAGTTTTTTTTGCTGCAAATGGTTTGCCTTCCTTCACTGTGGTGGTCTGCCAGGCAGGGCCAGTGAGCATGTTCCTTCACGTCTCATTCCCTAGTCCAGCTCTGCGGCTTTCCTGGTCACTGCAGTTGTCTCCTGACTCTGGGTTTTGTGTATCCTTCGGGGTATGGCTTACACCATCCTTAGTATGAAGTAAAATTCCCATACCAAACAATATGAAATTGGACTGTGCCTTCTCTCTAAGATATACTAATTCCCTCAATTTTGTGGAAAAGTCTGAACCAAATGAGCTCCAATAATGTAGTAGCCTTGCAAGCCGTGTGAACCCAGCTGTGGGAGGACAATGGGGCTGTTCTCCTGAGTCTTGCAGCCCAGTGACCTCTTGGTTCCCAGGCATCTTGCTTGGTGGGTGTTTCGATGGTCTACTGTTGGTATCTAGCAGCTGGTTTTGTGTGTGAAGCTGAGGGCAGTGGAGGTGGCTGAATGAAGCTGCTGTTCCATAGCATATGCAAGCTGTCTGAGAGCCCATCTTGTTCCTGGAGAGCCTGACTCCTTCCTGTTGCTCTTTGCTCCACCATCTGTTCATGCAGATATTGCCTTGACATTCATGAAGGAGACCTGAAGAAGCACTTGTGGATACTTGTTGCTCCTTCCTATAGGCTTAACTCCTATGAGGCACAGGTGATATCCACCATGGGCTGCTGAGAAGAAAAGTTCCTCTGGCAGAGCGCCCCCCCAACCCCACCCCTTACCGTATCCCATGCTTTAGAGCAGGTAGGAAGGTGCACTAGGATTTTTTTTTCTGTGTTGTATGTATTCCTGATCATAAGGCATGTGGGGCAGGGGATGAAGTATCTTTTTCCAGAGTATTACCAGGGAGGACAGTCTCCCTCAGATCAGTGTCTGAGGCTGTGCTGTTACTTGGTCAGTGAAAGTGCTCACCTTGTGGGTCAGCACAAAACCATGTTGTTTTCAGAATAAAAGAAGGGAAAAAGAAGGAAATTTTCAGAGTACAACGTAGAAGCTGGTAAAATCAGGATAGGATCTGAAAGACCGTTTCCATCTCTTCTGGAGTCTTTCTTATGCCTCCCTCAGCTCCACACCTTACAGTGCAGCACAGCTCAGCTTCTAAGCACTTCATTTAGTCAGCCAGTGCCCCACAACATTCTGTTGTAAACACTCCACTTAAAGCTTTTATTATATCTCTCTGGATACCGTACTTTATATTGTTATTTCTTTTGCATAAGGGGCTTTCCAGGCTTGACTGCAAACTTTGTCCACTGTGTGTTTAGTCAGCATATTTCATGAGTCCGCCGTGTCTTCAGTAAGTTGAGCAATATTGGAGTTGTAGGCTGCTACTGAGGGAAATTGCTTTCTAATTTATTTTGATGAACTCTGGGTTTGTTATTACAAAATTAAGTCCATCTAGCTGCAGGACGGGAAGCTCACACCTCACATGTGGGGTCTGTCTGTGGGCACCAGACCAGGACATCTCTGATGCTGCGTGTGTGCTAATGTTCTCCATCTTCCTGTAGTTCTGAGGGTTGAAACCACACCTTCATGTTGTTGTGTTTGCTTCTCTGCACTCATGGGGGAGCCGAAGGAAGTGCAAATGACACAGGACTCAAGTCTGGCATGTGGAGAGAATTTAGAGATTTAGCGTTCCAGGGAGGAAGAGGGCAGAAGGTGGCCCTGCCCCTCATGAAACCACTGTCAGCCACCCCACTTTGCTGTGGTGTTGAAGTCAGTTTGTTTGTTGTGACTTGGACGAAGCTCTAGTAGTTCTGTGACATTCCTGGTGCCAACATTGTTAACAGGGAAGGGTGCTGGGTCAGGGTAGAGCATAGCTCTGTCACCGGGCACACTCTTGCTTGTAAATGCTTACTGAATGTCTTCTGTCTGTCCGACCTGTCACAGATGGGCACTTGCCACACACTGCCTTGTTGGAGTTAATCTCTACCCTGCAAATCAGGAAGTGAGGCTTAAAGGGCTTGGAAGCATCTTCAAGTTCAAATAACTAAAAAATACCAGGGGTGGACTTGATATAAGTTCAGCTCACATACCCCCTCCCCCATATCTTCCCTGTGTGTCTAAGGTCTTTTTTCAAGGACAGTAACAACTGCTAGCCTATCTTCCGGAAGCTTGTTACTAAACAGAGACATTGCTCTTTTAGCTGCTCAGTCCACTGCTATCCTGTCTCCCATTGTCCTTTCACCTGCAGGGCTTGGGGTGGGGTTGGTACCTGTGGTCACTCTCTCCACAGGCAGTCAGAGCTTAGTGCTTGCAAATGTGGCTCTGGTCTGGTGACATTTGGCTGTATAGATAACCCAGGTAGTTATGTTTGGCATTGTTAGTCCCAGAGTATCAGTGAAGAGACTGAAGCTTAAAGGTAAGAAATGACCCCAGCAGGCACCTATAGAAGCTTTATCTTCCCTAGATCACTCTCTCTTTTTGAAAGTTCCATGCATTGCTACAGTGTGTTTTGATCATATTCATCCACCACTTCCTCTTCCCAACTCCCCCTAGCGCCCCCCACTTTGTGTCCCTCCCAACTTCCAATCTCCCACTTTGTTCTTTTTTGGTTATGAATAAACCCTGAGTCCAATTAGTATTGCATGGGTGTGGGGTCATTCATGTGGTGTGTACAACTTACCAGCACACATGTCCCCAAAAAGAAAGTGACTCTCCCTCAGCCGTCAACTAAGCTCCTCCCTCACTGACTGACACTTGATCATCAACTCTAAGGTTATGACAGACATCCCCATGAATATTGAGGAAAAAAAAAAAAAAACCAATGGGATAAAGAATAAACAAGAGAATGGGATAGCTAGGAGTGGTGACACACCCTCAGCACTTAGCACTCAGGAGGCTGAGGCAGGAGAATCTTTTTTAAAGATTTGTTTATTATATATAAGTACACTGTAACTGTTTTCAGACACAACAGAAGAGGGCATCAGATCTTATTACAGATGGTTGTGAGCCACCATATGGTTGCTGGGATTTGAACTCAGGGTCTCTGGAAGAGCAGTCAGTGCTCTTAACCACTGAGTCATCTCTCCAGCCCGAGGCAGGAGAATCTTGAGATTGAGACAAGCAGAGGCTACTGAGTGAGATGCTGTCTGAGAAAACAAACCAAACAGAGGCCTGCTGTTCTCAGTGAATTGTCAAGGGTTTTAGCAACTCTGTAGAGGGGGTAGGTAGAGAATGAGGCTGGCCTTGAATGACTTCCTCAGAGTCCAGCTAGGCCCTCAGATGATGTTTTCTCCCACTTCTTTGCTCCCTACTTTGGGCAGCAGTGTGCCATTGAACGGTTTCCCTCTGCTGGCCCTTTGTCCCAGGAAACCAGATATGGAACTTTGCAGTGATCAGTGGACCTGGACTTTTCTCCTACAGGCCCTGCTGCAGTGCCTGCCTCATCTGCTGTGGCCTTGCAGCAGACAGGGCGTCCCAGCTGCCTTTTGTTTACGAACGAGCATTTGTTTGTGTTTGTTTTGCAGGCAGGGTATTTATGGGGCGCAGACGAGACTAACTCACTGTTTATTCAAGGAGAAAGTTAGATCTTCGCACAAAAGAATGTTCTGTGTAGATTCTGAAGGGGAACAGCAATTTATGACTTGTGTCTGTTTTTGTCATTATGTGTGACTGTTCCATTTTATTGTCGAGCTGATTATCCCCATAATAGCTTTTCCATGTACCTATAATCGAGAAATAGGTGGATGGCTTCTCGTAAGCATCAGGTTTTACTGTGTTTAAGTTGGCATGGTTTAAGTTGAGCAAAACTTTCTTCAGACAGTGATCTGCCCCTTGGAGAATGTAGGGTTTTATGTTTTTAGAAACATTTTGATCCCAAATCACCTGAAGGATTCCTTTTCCAACTCAGATGAGGTATGCTCAGGTTGTCACATGTGGGGAAATGACTCATGTTTGGGATCAGAGTTTTGTTTCATTTTCTTCAATAACCTTGAAGACTAAAAGGATTTCCTTACTTTGAATTACGTGTAGTTAGAGGCAGTTTTCTGGTGCTGACTAACCCATCCTTGCTCAGACGATTCTCAGCCATCTGGGTGGTCAGAAGTGTGTTTGGCACAGGGGAGAGGGTTAGTGGCACGAGAATCCCAAGTGACCAAGGTTCCCAAGAACAGCCTAGGCGTTCTCTCCTTCATTTGAGCAGGGAACTCCACAGCCTGGCAAGAAGTGAATGACAGCCCTTCATTTCCTAGTGTCAGTAAGTCAAGTGTGGGGACCTGAAGTTGTCACTGCAGCAGTGAGCAGCACACATTCCAAATGGCTTTAACTCATCACCCGGAAGAACAATTGCATGGTGGAAGGAAAAGATGAAAATAAAGACATGTGTCCCCGGTGCAGTGCCTTTCCTATCTAAGTACAAATATGGCTACTAAAAGAAATTGGATGTAATCAAGCTTAGTCATAGACCTTCATGTCCTTCAGGTCAATGTCTGGACTGCACAAAGTGTTATGCCAGTGAGTTGAACTAGACTCAGTTTTTACAGTTTTCTGACGGACACAACAACTATTTTGACCACTGAAGATTAAGATCACTGTGACTAGAAGATTTATTTTCTTTGAGTTCTTTCACCTTTATAATTGGCATCTAAAAGTTTCTGCCTGTTTATAACAAGTATTTTTGAACCAATATCCTAGTTGCAAACTACAATGGTGTCTGACTGGTCTTCAGACACCTTTCTTGGTGCCCCTTTCTTGGAGTGGATAAGCTGAGTTTACCTTTTGTGTGCTACTTCAATATTTTAAGCATTTCTAGGCAACTAGAATGTTTAAAAATACTAATATTTTAAGGAGAAATGACTCAGCAGTTAAGAGCACTGACTACTTTTATAGAGGACTTGAGTTTAGTTCCCAGCGTCCACATGGTACCTCACAACCATCTATAATTCTAGCCTCAGGGGATCCCATGCCCTCATGTGACCTGTGTGGACACATTCGTGCCCACAAGCACAATTAAAAATAAGAAAATAATATTTCACTTCAGCTCAGAGTACTTGAAACTAGGAAACATTGTATTTCCTTCTGTCAGTTAGTGACAGAACATTAACTTGTTTTTCTCCCTTGCTTTTTCCTTTCACTTTTTCCTCCCCTTGGTCTCTCCCATAGCTTTTAAACCTCTGTAGAGACACCTTGTGTCTGTGTCCTACAAGCACATGGCTCTCAGATGCTTAGCAATAGAGTTTAAAAGCCAGGTGGGGAACACTGGAAACAGTGCGTCATTCTGATTTTATGCTTAGTCCTATTGACCTGCTGTGTAGTTTGCTTCTTGGAGGAAATTAAAACTTGTATTTCTTCATTAGTCTCCTCGTCATTCCTCACTAGTCTCTGTTGGTCTTAGTCACTCTTTTCTGATGACGTCTGAAGGTCGGGAGAGGTCACCATCACTACCTTAGAGGTAAAGATGCTCTAACAGAAGCTGATAGGCTTGGAATTTTTCCCTGGATCTTCTAGCTTCTAGAACTTTGCTGGACATTGTTTCATGAGTCTTCCCTTGAGTACAAAAATAGGCATCATTCTAGTCTTGGAGTCACTCCTGTCAGTGCCCTCAATGAACCTTACTAGTAAATTCCCTATCGCAGAGTAGTTTCAGAGACAAGAAGCAAACCAAAATGACTCTTTCTTTTAGAGCCTTAGGAATTAACCAGGATGTTATTTGTGTCAGAGCTGAAAACTAACAAAAAGCAGGATGGAAGTAAAAAAAGATTAGAGCAGAATCTTTGTGGATGAAGAGACTATAAGAATTGAAGCTTATATCAAGGTATTATGTTAAAAAATCTAAGCAGTGTTGGGGAGGAAAGACTATGGGAGAAAAAGGTACTTCTACAAGACATGGGCCTTTTCTTTGCCTTGCCCCATAGTCAAATGATAACATGCTCAGGCCTAACTCATGGGGAACCAAGGGCATCCCAACGTGACCACAGGAGAGTACAGTTGTTCAGTACAGAAAAGCAGAGGGACACCGCATTCAATGGGCATGCGTGAAACGTGATGTCTTCTTTCCTTTCTGTTCAGCTCCAGTGGGGAAGCCCTCCTATGCATTTCTAAGAAGGAAGTGTCTAATTAAGCATGAGGAAAGTAGCCATAAGCCAAACATTAGGAAGCTCCTGGAAAGTCAGGTAAAGACAGGAAGACCACAAAGCTGGCTGTCTTGATCACTCCCTTGTCTGCGGTGCCCATCCCACACCTCATGTCTGAGGCTCTGAATTTATAAGGTCGAACCCAGATGCCACCAAACTTTCCCCTCTATTTCCCATGGCTCTTCATGCTGCTGTTACAGTAGCAACTGTGAGCTCTCCCTCTTCCTCTTCCTTGCCTTCTCCCTCCCTGACTCCGTGTGTGTGTGTGTGTGTGTGTGTGTGTGTGTGTGTGTGTGTGTGGGTGTGTGTGTGGGTGTGAGAGAGAGAGAGAGAGAGAGAGAGAGAGAGAGCCATAGGGAAAGAACACCCTGCTCTTCCTCAAGGATGGGGTCCACGGCCTAAGGAAATGTGAAGTGCAAATGTCTACTTATTGCATCCTGGAGGAGACTTCAAGCTTCCCAAGGGCAAAGATTCTGTCTGACATTTTTGACCGATATTCCTTGTGATCAGCCATAAATATTTGCTATAGGAAAAATGGAAGTGAGCCAGTTGCATTGTATGGGGTGTCTCTTATTTGGCTCTTCGTTTTTGCACTGTGTATGCTCAGCAAAGTTATGAAATAGAACACCAGCCTGCTTTTTATTATCTGTTGTTTAGTTTTTAATGTGATATAAACAGAACTGTAGAATGGTTGGTTTACAAGTTTGTCCCAAACATATCTGAAGCCTGCAGCTAACCAAAATAGAAAACAGGGCACGCATGGGTTGCAGGACCACAAGTTTAAGGCTATCCTGAAAGACAAAGTGAGACCTTATCTCAGAGACATTGACTTGGAGGATGTGCTCTCTTCACCAGCCCCTTGTCCTTCAATTCTCACATAGTATAGTCCACAGCAAATACTCATCATGTAGGATTCCAGCAGGCCCTGGCTCTGCCCAACATGGCAGGAAGCCTTGGTGGACTCTCAGAAAAAGGAGAAACTAGATTTCTCTAGTTCCTCTTGATCTGTTGAATAAAAATGTGGGTGGGAAAGAGCTATTTGCTTTCTTAGTAGAAAATACTTAGGTAAATTAAATTCATGTAATAAAACCTTAGGTTGGAGGCATTAAATGCCTAGTGTTTTTGCAGAAGTGAATGTTAAGAAGACTGTGCTTTCAAAACCAAACCATTGTTTCAGTTCTGGTTGTGTGTGTGTGTGTATGTGTGTGTATGTGTGATGTTCAAAGCCAGGTATTGTAGCCAGTGGAATGATTTTCTCTTTATTGGTAACTTGGAAATGCCCAAGCATTATGGCAAAGTCACAAAAGGAGGTGCAGAGTTTCTGTAAAGGTTTTATAGGCATTTAGCCTTTGTAGCAAGCTCCTGTCACTATCTGAAGTTCACACACTTAGACATTAGAGGTCAAGGATTATCCCCATTTGACAGATGAAAATGTTGAGTCACATTGTAGGTAATTAACTTCTGGAGGGTCAAATGGAGCTTGCAGAAAAGGACAGGACCCTGGGCTCCTTTGAAGCCTCAGGCTATTTCCCATAGCAATCACTACTGCTTCCTCCTCAGGAGCTGGAACACTTTCATGTCTAACTCACTAGGCTTGCAACATCCCTATGGGGCCAGCAGGCCGGGCTGTCGTCACTTTCCTGAGTGGTGAGAAAGTAAGTCACCAACCCCAAATGGAGCTGTTAGTGTTGGGTCAGGCTGCCAACTCCTCTCTGCCCTCTGGTCTGAGATACCCCAGGGAGCTAGCTGGGAGAGTATCTCCCAGGAGCACTCATAGCTTCCCAGATAGATGGCCTCTCTCTTTTCATAGCCATGCTGGGTTGTGAAGGGTGGGCGCTAAGATCCCAGGTAGGTACACAAGGCTACAGTCACACATCCAGAGAGAAATAAAGACAGGTAGAGTCTAAAAGCCCATTTCTAGTGACATTAGTGACTTTTATTTTATGTCCCTCAGCCCTAGAAAAGGAAAAATTTAGACTGCTACAGAATAATTGCCAAGAGAGACTAATCAAGTCAAATTAATCAGCAGACAAGATGAATTGTCAGGCCTCTGTGAATAAATGATAAAACAGGGGGAATTTGCTGCCTATTTCTCTGTAGATCAATAATAACAACAACAGTAATAGTGACTGCTCTCAAATCAGTATCACACACAGACTACTGACGTGTGTCAACTTAGTCACACAGGTTGACACACAAGACAACACACACAAGTCACAGCATAGACTTGAGGTCCAAATGCTGTTGTGAAAACATGGTGGCAGACTAGAACCTCTGTCTTCCCTAAGCACATGTTGTGTTCCCGAGAAGTCTCAGTCTGCTGGACATGGAGAGTTAGCCGTTCTCAGTTGTAGACTAGAACACAATCCCTGAGGATAACAGCCATGGGAAAGAATATCAAGATTGGCACTGAGCCCTCGCAGACCATTGAGCAGAAACCAAGACCTTGTGAGGATTCACAACCTGTTAGTCCCCAGGCCAGCTTTGTTATAGGCCTTACCCTTATGACTGGTGGGCAGCTTTTGGTTGCCTGCATCTTATCTTTTAGAAGGGAAGGGGGATTCTAGATATTTTTTTGGCATCCTTTTTAAAATTTTTACACTTGTATATGTGAGTGTATGTGGTATACACGTGTGGTGCCTGTGCATGCATGTACAAAGGCCAAAGGTTGGCATCAGGTATCTTTCTCTTTACCTAACTTATTTATTTTTTTGAGACAGAGTCTCTCCCTGAACGTAGTGCCCACCTGCTTAGGCTAAACTAGCAGGTCACTGAACCCCAGGACCTGTTCATCTTCCCACCCACAGGCACTAGGATTACAGGTTCTCTGTGCCTGGCTCTGTATCGGGGCCTTATGTTTGCCCAGCAGGCACCTTGCCCACTACTCCATTTCCCCAGCACCTTTATTTTTTTTTAAACATTATCTCTGTGGATTTTATGTGTTCCCATGACTACCTTCCACAACAGACTAAGAAAGGCAAGGATCTAGTTATTTCCTCTCAGGCTTTCAGGGCTGTGCTGTGAACACTGTGGGGAATGTCCTTGAGTTGTTGCTCTGACCCATCTGCTCACCTGTGTGGGGAGGGAGGCAGGGCTGCTTTGAAGCAACTCACCTAGCTAGTCTTTCAACAGGATCTCATCCAGCCAGTTAACCCGGGCAAAGCTGCACTTCCCACAAACAAAGCCAAGTAGGAAGCCCTTCCTTAACCAGGCTTAGAGGACAGCTGGTGAGATGAGGCAGAAATGAACTTCAATAGACACATAGTTTTGGGGGCCCAAATTTATCCGAGGGGTTCTCTAAGTATTCATGGTTTGCCTGTGTCTCCCATAACTGCTGTTGTCATCAGTTCATTCCAGAGTCTATATAAAAAGATAATCTAGGGGTAACGTGCCATGGGAAGAGGCCAGGCCTGTCTTCTTTGGGGTGTGTAGCAAGGGCAGAGAATGTAAAAAGGCCACATGCTCAGTGGGAATATGGCTATGTGAATCACAAGCCTTTGATAAACTTCTCTTCCCTTCTAGAAGGGTCTCTGCTTCTGGAAGCAAAATGCTGGTGCTGTGTCTTTACCGTCGGCCGTGGTCTCTTTTGGCACAGGAGGCTCTGGATGGCTTTCCTATGACTTTGTGGGTGCCAGGAGTTTGGGTAAAGCAAACCAGGGTGGGCTGGATACATCTGTGTCCTGGATTTCATGGTTTTGGCCTTTGCCAAGGGCTGTCACTGTCAGGTCACTCCCAGCCATTGTCCTCACTGGAGTCCGTTGATGAAACTTTAACATTTCATTTTTACCTTAATCCAGAACACTCTGCCAAACCAGCCAACCAAATGGTGACTAAATTCTGACCCCTCTTTGGGACAGATGAGCACTGTTCCCACTTGTGCCATGTCTGTCTTTCTGTTCTTGTTTTCATTCAGACCTAAATGCTCCCTCCATCTGGAGACTCTTCACAGCTGAGGTGTTTTGTCAGAGCAAGATTGCAAAGAGTTAACACTTTTGCTTTTTCCGCAAAGTTATCTGTGAAGAGTATTAGTTGTTTAATAAAGCGTGCCTGCCCTCCCGATGAACCCGCCAGTGACTCTGCAGCTGGGGTCATTCCAAGTTCACGCGGTGGACTTTTGACTGCCTCTGTGTCTGTGAAAACAGCCGGCAGCTCCTGCAGGGATCATTCATTCAGGCCTGTAACATAAAACTATTGCCAATGGGCACCTGCTGGGCCAGCTTCCCAGGAGGGTGGGGAGAGAAGATACCAAACTCCTCAGGCATCTGTGGAGATAAGAGCCATTGGGGCTCAAGGGATCTCTAATCAGGCTTGCCCAGGACCCACTTTGGGCCAGTAGGCCAGTGTCAGAGTGTTAGCTAGCCAGGGCTTTGACTGGGGGGGTGGTTGGGAGGGACGAGTTGGGTGGGGGCAGGTAGAGGAAGAAGGAGGGTGGGAAGGAGAAGGGGGTGCAGAAGGAGGAAGAAAGATTCAGAGTACATTCCCCAAATTTCCAGCCCATTCTTAATTCCTTAAAACAAGAAAACAGTCAGTCCATTGGTGTGAATATTTCTAACCTTTAAAAAAAGTTGTTCATTCTGCCTGAAACTGTATTTATTGATTCTAACTGCTCTTTTTGTCAAATTCATGTACCACCGAGATCACATCTCACTGAATTGGCCCTGTCCTTGAAAGCCTGCTAGCCAATAGCCTGAATCCCATACATTTAGGGATAGCTTTTACATATCTAGCAACAAACATATGCGTAGGATATGATCCAAATTTTTCCCCTTTGCTTGGGAAAAAAGTCCACCTGCCTGCTGGAAAGGATACGGCTGGGAGCTCTGAATAACCAAGTCCATGCATGCTGTCATGCGTCAGCAGAGGAGACGCAGCAGTGTGGCACTGAATGTCAGCGTGTACAATCTGGAGAGTACTGGCCGGTTCTGTCATAACACATATGCTCCACATACAGTGTTTCATAAAACACAAGTCACCTGTAAATGTTTGATTTACCTCCTCGTCTATGTATTTACTTAGCCTGCATCTTACCATCATTTCCAGTAAACTGTTAACTGTATTTATAGGCCTGGGCTATTCTAATCTGCCTATGATGATATACTGCTTAAAAGCAGCTTTGTTCTCACAGAAGCCTTTCATTCCTCATAACTTTGTGCAAAGAAACATTTAACTTAGTTCTGCACTACTGATAACAGTCCCAGGAAATTCCGGGCAAAAGCCAGAAGCCCATTTTCTTCATCAGGGACTGTGGCCACATCTGGCTCTGTGTGCTCTGATAAAGAGGACAACAATGTTAATTTTGTATTTCCTTGGCTTTTGTCTCTCATAATTTGTTGCCAAAATGATCAGGCAGTTTGTCCACCTGCATGCTGTTTGTGGACTGTGTGGTCACAGTGCAGAAAGGAGCCAGACCACATGGAATGCTGTCGTCTGTGAACTGCCTTTCCTTTTATTCCTCAGTGTTGCTGTACAGATGTCGGGGTGGCTATCAGCACCCACTGTGCCATTGAGGTAGATTTGTGTTTAACGAAATAGCTGAATGAGCATCTGTCAAATATTAAAGTCTAAGCTGGGGATGTAGCTTAGTAATCAGTGTTCTCTGTCATATGTGAAGCCCAGGTTCAGCCCTGAACAGTGTTGTTTTGTTTTAAGGTAGTAGCTAACATTTATTGTCTGCAGTGTGCTGGACACAGTGACAGCTTTAACACAAACTGATTCGGTTTATTTATTATTGTGGATGCACGTGAGTGTGCATGCCCACGGCACATGTATGGAGAGCAAAGGGTTATGTCCTAACACCATGAGTTCTGAGGATTACTTCTTACCCACTGAACTACCTCAACAGCTCCAATCTAATCTGCCTAATCCTTAGCACCATAGTTCCAACTTCTCCTTTTACAAAAGACTCCCTCAGATATTAGTTAAGTTGCTCAAAATTAGAAGAGCAAGGCCCATACTGTGACAGGCCCATCTTGTACCAGTGCACAGGTGATGCCCTGTCAGTGGGCTTCCCTGCTGGATCCCCTTAAGTACCTTATTTGTAAGAGTTAACCGGTAGGTGCTGGGCTCAAGGAGGTGCAAAGAGTACTCAGCGTAGCCGAACATCACCTCCTAGACTCTCCTTTTGCACAGAAGTGCTTTTGTAGATGCAGTGGCTCTGTCCAAGATGAAGCATGTAGCCCAGAGCCTGAGACACTCAGTAAAACTCTACATACAGACCTACCTAAATATAGAGTTATGCAAAAACCTTCTAAACATGTGAAACATGAAGCTCAGAAGCCAAGACAGTCAAACAGTTTAACAGGTTTACTTTTCCTTTAGCTTGCAACTGTATGTAGACAGCTAGAAACTCCAGGCTCTATGCTAGATACCAAGGAATTGCTGGAGAAAACTAAGTATTTACCCCTCGGGGGCACCACAGTATAGGAAGGAAAAGGATGGGAACCATGTGTTCAGGGAGCATCCAGGTGCTGGGGCAGGGAGCAAAGGAACAAAAGGAGAAACCCATGGAGGTGGGTGCCACACAAACAATAGATTACAGACAGGAAGAGGAGGGACTATGTGTGTGAATCACAGAGCAATTGTGTGTGTGTGTGGGGGGGGGGGGTTCTGTGCCCGAGCCTCGGAGTGAACCACTTGGCTAGCTGGGCTAGTTAAGAAACTGACCCACTGTTTGCCTCCTGACTCCATAAGGAATGAAAATAAATCAACTTAAGTGTTTGACATTTGGAGCCTAGTACTGTTGTCATACCTGTGATCTACACAGAGAAGAGTTATTGTTTTGCAATTGCATTGTGTATATTGAGGAGAAAGAATCACACCGTCAGGACAAACCAAACAGTCAACCTCACATACTCCAGGGTGGAAGACCTGACTCACTTAAATGTTGTTTGTTTTTTAATTATTCATGTAGTATGTATGTTTTCTCACATGGAGGTAAGAGGATAACTCAGAAGAATCAGCCCCTTCCCTTTGAGCTCTAGGTGTAGAACTCAGGTTGTCAGGCTTGGCAACAAGCTCCAAGTGAACCATTTTGGTACCCCACCCCTTATGTACCTAGAGCTCACAGCCAAAGGAACTGTGTCTGCTTGCCTGCTGTGGTGGCTTGTAGATACACCAGACTGTTCTTTATGGCCAGAGTGGCTCTGCCCAGGCACCTCAGCACATCTCATTAACCAAGTGCTCCACAGTAGAAAATTGCCCTCCTGAAGCTAGAGCCAGCAGACTAAGGGCCTGCAGGTGAAGCAGCTGGACCACAGGAGGAAGAGAGGCAGCAGGTCTGTCTTCAGCCATGCTGTTCTGCAGAATGTGGAGCTCAGTGTGTGCAGTATGTCCCACTGACCCCCAAACTACTTTTGGGAAATTCTCTGACTCCTTTAAGCTGCTTGATGATCTTTTTAGCAAATAGGTAAACTAGATATGGCCTGGAATTGAGAGGGAAGAGCATGTTTCCTATGGGAGTATGTTTCATGGCCTCCACTCCTAAACCCTGGTCTCACCTGCTTTGATCTATAGATTCTTTTCTAGAAATCTGTCCTCTCATGTTTCTCAGTGCAGCTAACATGCCTAGAGCTTGGCTGAGACTTTTCTCTTTCACATATGAATTAAAAGAAGGTATTTATCTTGAGGCACACATGACCTCTGCTTTCCTACAGCTATGTAGACTAAGTACAGATGGCTTCTTGGTGACCTCTTAGAACCTTTGAGCCATTGGTTTCCAGTGCTCAGAGTCATTTGCCCAGCAGTTGGGCTGGGAAGCAGCACCTGGGTCCTTTGACTCAGGGTTGAAGTTGTGTTTCTTGGCACATATGGTCAAGAGAAAGTCCCTGGTGCAAGCCTCTCAAGACTATCCCTGACCCTGACTTTCTCAGCATGCCTTGTATGCCCATTGCCATCACCCAAAACTTAAAACTTTGTGGCTGGGCAATTGTGTCCTAAACTTAGGTAGAATGAGTCACCATTATAATCCTTGGAGAAATTTGCACATGCTAAAGATTGACTGTTCATGCACTGACCCCCATCCCCACCTCCATCATAATTCTGGTTTCTTACTTGTAGGGTGATATTATTAGCATCAGAGTCTTAGAGGGCGATCGGGTCATGAAGGTGGAGCAGTCATGATTGGGATTAGCACCTTGCTTTGAGATTCGGTCTTGGACTGCTGGAATTACAAGCATGTGCCACTACATCTGGCAGGGCCCAATACCCTTTTATTTTCTAAATAATCATTATTATTGTTTTTAGATAGTCTTGCTGTTTAATCCAGATCAGCCTCAAGCTCAAGATTCTCCTGCCTCAGCCATTTAAATACAAGGATTACAAGCTTGCATTTTCATGTTTGGCACAGGAGTGGCCTTTTAAAATGAGCCAGTTCACCCTTCCCACTCACTGAGTTCACCCTTCCCACTCACTGCATGAGGTTATATTGAGAAAACTGATGAATGGGAAGCAAACCCTCTTGAGACTTCGAGTTCTGGGCAAAGCCAGGGCTTCCTCGGTGTTCATACAGAATACCTATGCTAAGAGTTTGGTTTTATCTTAGCTCACCTGCAGGATGGGGACACTTAGTTCCACCTTAGCAAGTCCCTGGGCTCAGTCCAGTGGTTGGCTGTAAATATCTGCATCTGTCTCAGTTAAGTGCCAGGCTTTTGTCTGCAAGCATATCTTGGCATCAGCAATAGTGTCGGGTTTGATGTCAGTGCATAGGATGGATCCTCAGTTGGGCTGATCTCTGGATGGCCTGTCCTTGAATCTCTGTTCCATTTTTTTGTCCCTGCATTTCTTTTAGACAGGAACAATTCTAGGTCAAAATTTTTGTGATGGGTAGGTAGCCCCATCCCTCCACTGTGTCTGTCTACTGAAGGTGGTCTCTTCAGGTTCCATCTCCCCAATGTTGGACATTTTGGCTAATATCATCCCCACTGGGTCCTGGGAGCCTTTCATATCCCTGGTGTCTGGGACTTTCTAGTAGCCCCCCCCTTTCCATCCCACATTCCATATTGCTACATATTTCTATTTATTTTCTTGACCCTCTGGGCTTCTCTCCTGCCCCCCCATACCTTATCCTGCCCCACCCTTTTCCCTCCCCCTCCCCTCCCCCATGTAGGTCTCTCCCTCTTTCTGCCTCCCATGATTTTTCCCCCTTCTAAGTGAGATTGAAGCACCCACATGGCACTAAACTGTCTTACTCTTCCAGAGGCTAAAGACAGCTTCAGCATCTTTCATGCCTAGCTCTTCAGTCACAAGTCGCCTCTCCAGACACTACCTGAGGAGAACAGCGACTTTGTGCAAAGCATTCTCAAAATGCAGCCTCTGTCCTAAAAGGTCAATCCCAAATAGGCTAATATGTTCTCAGAAGCTGCTTACTTTCCTTGGGAATATCTGTTGTTCTTAGTGAGTTAAGAGTTGGAAGACAAGAGGACCTACCAGGACAGGGAGAAGGAAGAAACAAGGCTGTATCAACTTTAATGACACTTAACCCCCAGAGTTCCATTGGACTTTGCTAGCGTCACTTCTCCAAGCAGAAA
Organism: Micromys minutus; assembly: GCF_963924665.1. Lineage (NCBI taxonomy): Eukaryota > Metazoa > Chordata > Mammalia > Rodentia > Muridae > Micromys > Micromys minutus. The sequence goes on along the minus strand of NC_137978.1, from coordinate 57,414,846 downwards.
GGTGTATACCTTGGGTCTCTGTGTGAGTTTTGTGACATTCTGGAAGATATTTTCCCACAGAGATAAACATAGAGCTGAGTCCCCTCTCTAGACACTCCTTGGTTGGCTGTGCTCACACTCCTGGTGTCTAGGGAAGTAGGGATTGTAGCTGTCCTTCTGCTGTGAAGACTGAACTAGCTAAGTGCTTTCACAGGTGCTGTCACAGGGTGGTGCCCGCTGCTAGCTGGTTTTGGTGGGCCCTGGGTACTGTTCCAAAGAATGTCATGTTCATCAGCAGCTGGGAGTTTCTCTTACCTGTATTGCTACAAAGTTGCCTCCAACTTCAGCTTCATTTATTTGAAGAAACTGGGAACTCTTCCTAAAGCCATGAGCCCCATCCATGTTCACAGCAGGGCTGTCAGATGGTTCTTGATCACATGGTCAACCCCTCATGTCTTGCCAGGCTTTTTGGCATTGACATCTGAGACATACAGCACTTCTCAAGATGGAGTCCTTTTTGTTGGTAGTGGTGGCAGGGAAGCGGGTGGGGATAGTTTGCCTCTTTCCTGTTGAATCAATTTCCAAAATTTTGTATTTTGAGATTTTGGTCAATTTGTAAGTGACATGTTTGTGTTTTGATCTTAAATATTCCTAAAGGGAGTTTTTCAGTTGGCTTAGTCAGTGCTAATGGCAGAGGCGGCCTGGCTCCTTTTCAAAATCTGTGAGCCAGGGCTAAAGAGATGGTTCAGAAGATAAGAACATTGGCTGCTCTTCCAGAGGACCCAGGTTCAATAACCCAGAACCCACATAGCACCCCATAACTACCTGTAACACTGGTTCCAAGGAATCCATCATCCTCTTCTGATCTCTTTGGAAACTGCATGCATGTGCTATACAGACATACAGGCAAAATAGCCATTCACATAAAACAATAAAAATTAAAAATAATGAAGTCCACATGCCTCACTAGGGTAGAGATAATTGACCAGCATCATAGGCTAGAGATAATTAGCAAGGCATTATGATGTGACCACTATGTAAGGTATTTTACCTCATAATCTGGCTCAGTATTTAGGCACAAATCTTTGGTTATCAACTGCATATCAAGTTAAGCTGCTCAGAACAGCTTTTCTCTGTATGTCATAGGGATCTCAGAAGACTAGCATCCTCCACACAGCCACCAAATCATCTGCCATGAAAGCCTCCTTACAGCGTGTGCAGCCACTAAATGGCTAAGTTCTATACCCAACTGCCTTTAGAGGCTTCTTGGGCTTGTGAGATAGCTCAGATTATAAAGGCTATTGCCACCAAATTCAGTGATTTGAGTTTGATCCCTGGTATCCACATAGTAGCAGGAGAGAAATGACTCTGACAAATTGTTCTCTCAGCTCTATACACATAGTAGCACACAAATAAACCTCCTAGTAAATCAATCAATCAGTCAATCAATCAATCAATCAATCAGTGAAGTTTTTATTGTTGTTTTAAGACAGGATCCCTCTACATAGCTCTGTCAAGACATAGAACTCACTGTGCCTTCAGATTGCCTTCAAACTCACAGAGATCCACCTGCCTCTGCCTCCCAAGTGCTAGAGATTAAAGATGTACCCCCATTATGCCCAGCAATCAATGTAAATTTTAAATTAAATTTGATAAAAACCAAGAGGCACTTTGTATACAAGATTCTTGTAATCAATGTGGGAAAACCTCAAGACATGCCTAAATCCAGTCTACTGGCCTGTTGAAGTCACTCTCCTTCATTCTGCTGTCTCTGTGCTTTCAGCAAACTCTACCAGTCCTTTTGAGAGAAAAAGCCAAATCCTATTATGGAAATGCTTCAAACCACTCTGAGCTTCCGGATTAATCTGAAACTACATCTGAGTTCATAACTGGGTCACAGTTGCAGAACAGCAGAAACTTGCCAGTTCAGCTGGTGTGTTCCTCAGGCCAGTTAGGACCCCAGCAGTCTCCAGGCTGGACCTTTCTGATTGCTTTTAGACCTTGTGCTCTGAGATAATCGGGTGCCTATGGATAACTTTGTTTCTTAATGAGAAGGAGTGGCATGTCTGATAAGTGTTTGTCTGTGAAATGGCTACACAGGACACATCCCAGAGCTAGAGAGCCTTAAAATTCCAGAGAACAGAGGAGGGGAAAGCAAGGTCACAGCTTGGAGGTGGTGCTGACAGAGTGAGCGTCTGGCCCAGCTTTCAAATACCTTACTATTCTCAGGGCTTCCCTGCTGGGTCTGTGTCCTCGGGACTACATAGAATTAAACCAAACAGAAGTGGAAACAGCCTGCTCTGTGTTCTGTAGACAGAAATCTGGGATTCCTAAATATCTCCCTTCTCAGTAAATCCCAACATGTACCTTTTCCTTTCTTTTTTTCCCCCTCTACTGTGTTCCCACTTACTGTTGTACAGCTGACAAGTAGCAGTTTGTCCTTTGTCAATTACAGACAGTTACTGGCTTGGGGTCGTTATTTCCTCTAACTTTTCCGTTCATAAGCATTACAGAAAGGTTTGGTGTCAAGACAGACTTCCCAGAGTATCTTGAAAGCTCTCTGCCCCCCCCCCCCCTTCCTTCTCTCTGTGTGGTGATACGGATTGAACCTAGGCAAGTGCTCTACCACTGAGCAACACTCCCCAGCCCCAGAACAGGTTTACTGTTGTTTTGTTTTGCTTTTGTTTTTTAATTGCAGCTGTTTTCATGATACCAAACAGAGGAATGTGGTTAGGAACTTAGTTTTGAAGTGATGCAGGTCTCAACTGACTTGAAGGAGGTTTATTCGATAGCTACCAACAGAGTTGAGAATGATTCTAGCGTGTAAAGAACCAACCTGCTTCTGAGAAAGATTAAATGATAAAATTGGACAGTCACTGGGCTCTGCTTCAGCTACCTCTGCATCCCCTCCAGACAGCCCTATGGAGCAGAAGCTTGCAGATGGATAACTGTGGTCTAGACAAAATAGGCGACTTACAGTGATGGGCTGTTGGTGACAGGCAGATGCCCCTGCTCTGTTCCAGCATGGTGGCCTCCTTGGCAGCAGCACAGCATGGCGATGGCCGTTCTGACTGTGCGTCCTGGGCACTGCTGAGTGCACTGGGAGCTGCTGCTGGTCATGCTGCCCTTGTACAGCCTTGCTCTTGGCTGAAAGACCTCTCCCTGATGCCACAGAGCCCTGTTACTTCTTTCTCTTTTCCTGTGAAGTGCACTCACCACCTGCCCTGGTTGGTGACAAGGAAGATACTGTCACCATCAGTTTACAAGGATCTTAAGGAGGAACTTTCCATTAGGTAAATAACTGTGAAAGAAGAGCCCCAGAGAACAGGGAGAAACTGAAGCCTAGGATCCTGTTACACTGGCCAAATACCTTTGGCACCCATGCTTGCTGAGTATCATGCAAGGGTCAGGGAAACAACAGCACAGAACTGAGGAACACAGTGTGAATTTTCTCCCTCCATGCCATTCTACTCTCTACTTAGATTTCTGAAATCAGTGGTTCAGAGCCAGGTCCCAAGCCCTGACTAGCTTGCAGTGTTTCTATGTGTATGTTTTTACCCCTGTGCTGCAAACAATGCTGTATAGAACTTAACGACTTTGGACTGTGGCCAAAAGGCACAAGTGTGGCGAGTGCCGATGCTTCCGTCAGCTACAGAAGGGAACCCACTGTAAGTGCGTGAGCAGGTTCCTGAAGGACGTTCTGTTCCTTGGCACCTTTCATCTTCGCTAAGCTGACGTTTACTTGAAGCTCTAAGTGGTTTTGTAGGCTTGAGCTGTTTTGTGTTTTAAAGAGCTGGATTGACTTAACTCTGTAAACCCCCTGCTGTGGGGGTATTGACTATAACCACCAGAGTAGCTATTTGCTCACAGATGATTTCCCAAATGTCAGTACCTTTCCCAGTGTTAGCCCAGTGCACGCTCTGCTCCAGAGCTGCCAGCTCCCTCTGAACATGGCGTGCACCACACCGGAGGATCCTGTCATGCCATGGCACTGTCGAATGTGTTTATCATTTTACAGAAGTTGAAGCTTCTCAGCACAGTATCGAGTGTCCAATATATTATCTCTCCTGTGGTAAGGGCTGTAACACCTTGTCTGACCTCAACAAATCCTCCAAAGTGACATTTTTAATGTCCACCTAGGGGCTAAGAGTTAAAGTCACTGCCCATGGTCACTCTGCTATTAAGTGTCACAGTCAGAATATGAACTCTGGTGTGATTGTCTTTCTGTTACAACTCACACTCACGCATACCTCTAGGTGGCCACAGTAGCTCTTGGGCTGCTGCCTGTTAGACTGACCACATATCCAAGCTTAAGTTGCTCACATCCTAAAGACTTTGATCCTTTCCTCTAGAAGCCTCCAAGAGTCACATCTCCTTTGAATACTCTGGATGTCAGACTCCAGCATTCATTTACCTCAAGATAGTGAGAAAGGGGGTAAGGTGACCATGCCCTGCGTCAGTCAGATCACTTCAGTGCTGACATTGTAGGTCTTATGAGCATTTCTACCCTGTTGATGATTACCTTCAAAGCTGAGGGCATGGTTAGGAAGTGTTTCCCAGCCACAGCAAAGTCAAGGTTGTAGGCACAGAGAGGACCAGTCCTAGAATTCCTCCACAGCCTGCATATCAGCATGTTGTCTGTGGGGGGGAGACAGTGGTGTATTTTTCCTACTCACTTGGATGAATATGAGAAGTGACTTTAAAGATGATCATGCATGGGTCCCCAAAGTGATAGGAGGCCAATGTCTTAATCCCTGTGCCTACCATCTGTCTGGTTTTGGTTTTGTTTTTACTGTAAAGTGTCTCTTGGTAAGAACTGACCAACCTCCTAACAGGTCTGAATAGGTCACAGACTTCAACATCCTCCATTTTTTTCTATTCTCAAAACTGCTTTCTGTTGAGCAAGGTGCCACATATTCTTAATCCCAGAATTTGAGAGTGAAAGCAGGAGGATTAGGAGTTGTTTAGCATCGTACGCTTATACAGCACAATCTCAAAGCCAAAGCAAAGGGCTGCTTTCTAGGAGGGCAGACTTTTATAATAGTAGCTTATGGATATCTTTTTATGCTTTCAACTCACAAGTACCAAACACCAAAGCTAGATAGATGGCTTGCACAAATAGTTTTTATGGCAGAAAAGTAAGAATAGTAAATTAACTTAGGTGTGGACATCTTTAATAACAAAAGTAAAGTTCCTAGCCAGGGTGTTTCATGCCTATAGTCTGGGGCAGGAGAATCATCAGTTTGGGCACACATAGACAGACCCTATCTCAAAAACAAAACAAAACCAGATGAGGCACCAGAGAAGCATTTGGAAGAATCTGGCATTTGGAACAGAGTGACCTCTCTCGAGGGCTTGTTGGCATTAGGTATTGGGCAGCCGTGGCATTAATGCCCTTGTCATAGGCCCTCTCCTGAGCCTCTGGTGTCTGACTGGTTTTACAGAAGGGATTGGAAGAAGTCTGGATCATGTTGGGCACCCCTCCTAGATGATATCCCATGCTCAGAGGAGGAAAAGGTAGTTCTTATCTTTATCTTCACCAGCTGCCTAAAAGGCAACATGGCTTTCATTTATAATTTCTTCACAGTGCTTACCTCTTCTCCAACTGAGGAAGAGCCCAAAGGTGACCTGGGTGCTCAAGGGCATCCTGCAGAGACTGTCATTGACGTGCACCACATGGCTGTACCGCACCACCTCTGGGGCTTGGGCACAATGGGGATTGTGTTAATGCTAGTGCTCCAGCTAGTGCTGGCTGATGCATCTAGATCATCACTGTCATTGCAGTGAGACCTGTAGCTGCAGGGTAGGCCCCAAGGCTGGTGCTCATCTTCCCATTGAAAGTCCACACTGGCCCAGGCTCAGTGCTTTGTAAAGACATGCGCCGCGTAGACTGCTTAAAGTCCAGCTGGAAAGGTTTTGGAAGCCATCCACCGAACACTGTAACTTTATAGGTGGTCCCACTCTAACAACTTGGTTTGGGGCCTTGAGTTCATCTATTGTGAAGAATGGGGTGTTAAAGTTAAATCAGAGTTTGGCTGGCTACAATTCTAACCCTTTGAAAAGGGTGACTGTTCTAGGACTAGCAGCTGACTAATGGTGGTAGGAATACTAGTTGGACACCAGGCCCTGTGTTACTATTGCTGATCTTGCCAGCCATGCAGCTGAAGAAGGTACCATTGCCACGCTCCAGTGCAAATGGAGGCTCAGAACCCAAAGCTTCCACAGTGCTCTAGGGGTCTGACATCTGGCTCAGGCCCATGTGCAGGGTCCTGGCCTTCTGTCCTGTGGAGCTCTCCAAATACAAAGTCCATGCTCTGTGATCCACAGTGATAGCTTTGCAGCCTCCCCTGGTGCCTCTCATTGCCCCAAAGGAAGCTGTAAGATTAACTTTCATTAACTTTATTTCTATAACTAACTGTAGAGTGATGGAGAAGGTGAGGCTGAAAAGCAAACTGTGACAGGGATCTGATTTCCAACATGTGCCGTTGATGCTGTAGACCACATCAACATTGGTGTGGGCTTGGTGGGAGGAGCTTTCCCATAGCTGGCTCCACAAAGCACGTGCTGCTTCCTCCCCGTGTCCAAAACTCACCTGCCACTCATGTCAAGAAGCCTCAGGACTGATGGTTTCCAGAGCAGGTCTGATCTGTATTATCCACAACCAGAAGCCCTCCTTCCTCACCCCACCTTAATCAAATCAGAATGAAGCTTGCCTCCTCCAAGCAGTCCTCCAAGCAGGCTGTTGGCTTATAGTCTTCCCATTGAACTGTATATCTGAATAACATTCCTGTGAGTTTTCTGAGAGGTTAGTCCTGGGTCATTGGCACTTTAAACCAGTTGTTTTGGTAGATCCTTCCTGAGAAGGTTAATTATATATTTGATACCCTTCTCTTTTTATGCCTGAATGATGGGGATAAGTACCCTGTGGTTTATTAACTGTCATGTTAAACCTTTCCAAATTGTCTGGTGACAAAACAGAGTTTTACATCCTTTTTATCCTGCCTTGATGAATGAGACAGCTTCTCTGGGTAAAGTATGCCAGAGTAAATAAAGTCCTCTGACTTGTGGGGGATGATGGCTTTGCACTCATGGTTTCAAATCTGCTGTTCATCTTTTTGCCTACTTCCTTCCTTTGATAAATGGGGCTAGGCACCTGATGGGCACCTGGTAATTGTTGAGTAAGTGAAAGAAGGTGTAACTTTAGGAAGTTCATCTCACCTTTACTTTTCCCCCATCGAACCCCATGCTCAGTACATGCCAGGCAAACATTCCACCAGGCTGCACCTTTACCCAGGTTCTCCAGAAATTTTGATACAAAACCCTAGATTGATAATCGGGTGTTTTCTGCCTTGCAGTACACTGTCTATCAGCTCAAAGGGCTGTGTTCTGAACATCAAAGGATTCCAGTTCATACCATCCCACCCTAAATTTAAATTAAATTTAACTTAATTTAAAAAATATTTGTGTGTATATATGTTTTAGCATGTGTTTGTGGTGAATGTACATGTGTTTGTACACAAAGGCTGGAGAAAGAGGTGTCCGGCTCTAACAGGTTCTAGCTTATTTTCTTCAGACATGGTCCCTCATTAAACCTAGAGATAGACTGGTGACTAGCAAGGCCCAGCAACCCTGTTGTCTCTGGCAAAAGTATGCCAGGTAGATAATATCCTCTGATTTGTGGAAGAAGATGGATTTTCACTTGAAATCATGGGCCCAAATCTCCTGTTAACCCTTTTAACCACTGCTACACCCCTGGGATACCAGGCACCTGTACAGCAGTGACCAACTTTACATGGGTGGTGGGGATTTGAACTCCAGTCCTTGTGCTTGTTTGGCAAGTGTTTTAATCTGTTAAGCCACCTCTTTAGCCCTCCACACCTTTATCTTTTAATAAGCTTTTAGTGGTACAGGTAAAGTAGCTCTTACATGGGATACTTAGGCCTAGATGTATTTAAGATTTTATGATTTTTCCAGCCTCAGGACTATTTGCATGTGAGATTTCCTAAACTCAAGTTTAGATGTATAATTCAGCCAGTTTCAGACTTGGATTCATACACACCTCACACACAGTCTGGTGCCCTAACATCTGATTTGCAATCCTCCACATGGGGCAAGGCATGGAATTTTCCACTGTGGTATTATTTTAGTGCTCAAAAAGTTTCAGATGTTAGAATATCTTACATGTAAATGTTTTTTGGATTTGAGTCGTTGAGCCTATATTGTGTTCAGCAGATGTGTAAATGCTTTGAGAGAATTCTTCTAGTGCCTCTTGTTTCCCTGTGTCCACTACCGAGGGTTTGAAAGACAAGCTGCTGGGGCAGATAGTATGTAACTCAGCAGTGAACCTTTTTTTGTAATCACAATTTATTTACTCATAGCTAAGACCAGGGAAGGTATTTATTTAATAGAAAAAAAAATGTTGAGGCTTTAAAACTCCACGTGTTTTAATTTGTTCCAGTTTGCAGGGACCCTATCAGATGGCCTGGGGAAGACGATGGACAATCGGCACCAGTCAGAGCGAGAGTACATCAGATACCACGCGGCCACCAGTGGGGAGCACCTTGTGGCTGGCATCCATGGCTTGGCTCATGGTAAGGCACTTGCACTTAGGCTAAGGAAGAATGCCATTCCTGCCATGGACCCTCATAAGTACCTTTATATACATATCTGTGCACAGGGGGAGGGGAGCTGCCAGCAGCAGAGTACTGGTGAGGTGTCTTGGTGAGCCTGATAGACTTCCACTCCTTTGCTCAAGCCCTGTCCCTCTTCAGGATGCTGTGCACGGTGCACTTCCTCCCAGCTCTCCAGCTTCCATTTCCAAGGGCATCAGGTACAATCCACCAATCTCCTCTTAGAATCTGGGCCTGTTGTTGCTTTAAGACTACCTTTAGAGGGCTTAGAAAATGGCCAACTTGGTAAAGCACAGGCAAGGCAAGCACAAGCCCTGAGTTTCCCAGCACCCACATCAAAAGCCAGATGTGGATCCCTGGGGCTTGCCATTCAGCCAGCCAAGCTAAAGACACTCCCCAACAGCAACAACAGCAACGGCAGCAGCAAGAGGTGGATGACATCTAAGGTTGACTTCGGACATCTGCTTGCATGCAGACACCCATACCCAGGGCTGCCTGATGCTTGCCACTTGTTCCTTCCAAAGAAACTAAAATGTGAAAGTGGCTGCTGGCATATGGTCACACAGGAGGGGCCATCCAGAGCCCACTGCCCCATAGTGTATGTTCAGCAGTAGCTGGCAGCTTTGACCAGACACTGTGAGTCATTGATACCATGACAGTCCCCTACTCTATCTGTCACAACTGTCTGCATTTGGGAGAAGGGGAAACAGTATCTTGTAATGATGTGACTAGTTCTAAGCTTAGGGTACAGTGTTTACAGTAGAAGGATGGAATGTGGCTTTGCTTTTCTGAGCCTTAACAGTTATAAAGTGGGCAACCAAGCATCAGGCCGATGTAAAGTTGGGCTAAATATGTTTATAGAATTTGAAAGTGGGATTTGAAATAATCCTTCTGGAGTAAAGATTCAATCATCTTTATTAACTGTAATGATAATACAGTAACAAGTAGAGGACAGTTTTAATTAATGTGAAAATCTTTGCTGTGTCTAATGCTGTCCTTTCTTCAGAAAGGTGGCTAGCCTCACTTTTTGTATAAACACAACTATGTACTAAGAAGCTGGTGATTGTTCAGAGTTGCAAAGTCACCGCCAATCAAGGATTGTCCTTATGGTATATACAGCCCCTCCACTGGAGCCACTTAGGCCAGTCTGAACCCAGAACCAGTGCCCACCTCATCCAAGAGGACATTGAGCTCTGGGCAGTGTGAAAGGAGCGTCTCCTTTAGGAGGAAAAGACTCACATCATAATAAGACCAGAACCTATCCAGTCCCCTTAACTTAAAACTGGAGTCCTGGAAAAGATCGGAAGATCTCAGTGGATGAACATGCTTGCTGCCAAGCTAGACAAACTACATTCAATAGCCAGGACCCACACGATGGAAGGAGAGAACAGATTTCTGTAAATTGTCTCCTGACTTTGGCTTGTAAGTGTGCTTGTTTGAGCAGGTGTTTATATGAGTACATGTGTCTACAGGTGTGTGTGTGTGTGTGTGTGTGAGAGAGAGAGAGAGAGAGAGAGAGAGAGAGAGAGAGAGAGAGAGAGAGAGAGAGAGAGAGAGAGAGAGAGCATGCTCACATGCTTACAAAATAAATGAGTAAAAAACTGGAGTTCCTACTTGGCCTGGATCCATTGAAGTCCACCTCCTAAGTCCTAATTGTTTAGCAGGAATTCTGTTCAAAGTTAGGATAGAAATGTTGCCTCACTGAAGCAAAAGGACCCTGAGTCTGAAAGAAACACTATGAATTCTTAGTACACTCTCATCCAACCAGTTTCCTTTCCCAATTTGTCTCACTAGAACTGAAGAGTGCAGAGAGCTTCCTCACACCCCAACTGTCAGAGGGTAAACATCCTGTGAGTGTCCCTGGCCCAAGTCCTAGAAATGTTCACTGTACTGGGCCTGCCTCTTCCCTGCAATGCCTGTGACCTCACTAGCCTTTGCCAACTTGTGGACACTTCTGGGCCTGCTTCAGCCATAGCTGTCAGCTTTTAAAATAAACGTTTGAATGCCCTTTTCACTTAGATTGGTCTTTTAAGCTTAATACAACCCCAAGGGTCCTGGTTAGCCTTGGCAGCTATTTGGGGTGCCTTAATGAATTCTTCATCATTTACACTAATGGCCTCAGCAAAGCATGCAGTATTACACAAACCATGTCAAATATGTGGTGGTATTGGCTCACAGTATTCGTGGAAAAGTGAAATATGGTTAGCCAACTTTACATTTCAGAGGCTTTAACCTTTCCCAGGGACTATTTCCTAGTCTCCTGTTGCTTTATCCCCTTCACTGTATCCTCTCTTTACTGCCTGCATGCTGCTTCAGACTTGGACTAGAAGCGGGGGAAAGGCCTCCATTAACCTCTCACCTTTTCTTTCATTCAATCAGTGACTAGTGGACTGATGATTTTTTTGCATTTTTTTTTTTTTCAGTTTGAGGCAGGGTCTCATTTATTCCAGGCTGCCCTCAAATTTATGTAGCTAAATTCAAGATGGCCTTGCGTTTCTGGCCTCTGGTCTCTACTTCCCTAGTACTAGGATTCCTGTGTGTGCTACCGTTCCTGGTTTTATACAGCAGTACGGACTGAACCTGAGCTTTGTGTACTAGGCAGGCACACTACCTACCAACATTACAGCTCAGGGGTTTGTTTTGGTTTTGATTTTTTTTTTATTATCTTAGACATGTGTTCTTTCTAACGCACAGTCTGGTACAGTGTCCACTATTCTGGACTTTCTAGACAAGTCTCCTGGGTCCCTTGACTTATACATCCACAAACTGCATCATCATTCCAGATGCACAAACTGGAAATTTGGTTTGTAATACTTTTGGTTTTGATCTTGGCCAGGTAACAGTAACCTTGTTTGTTTTTCTCACTAGGTATCATCGGTGGATTGACCAGTGTTATAACATCAACAGTGGAAGGCGTGAAAACAGAAGGAGGAGTCAGCGGCTTCATATCTGGTCTTGGCAAGGGACTTGTGGGCACTGTGACCAAGCCAGTGGCAGGTGCCCTGGATTTTGCATCTGAAACGGCTCAGGCGGTGAGAGACACAGCCACACTCAGTGGTCCCAGGTCAGTGTCATAGCAAGAGTTGATCTCTGCTTTTGAGCTCAGGTCTGAGGCTTCTCTACTCCACATCGATGTGTTTAACAATGTGTTTGACTTAGTTATGTTGTTTAACTTAAACATGTAGCAGAAATGTCTTGGCTCGTGCAATAAAAATATATGGAAAGGAGGCACACCATGGCATGAAGAAGGGACAGAATATGCTTATAATTCCAGCACTGGGAAAGTGCAGACAGAAGAATCAAGAGTTTAAGATCATAGCATGTTCAAGGCCAGCCTGGGCTACATCAAACCTACTCTTACTGCACCCACCCACACAAAAAGTGTCATGTTTTTCTATAAATAGGTAAGAAAATACAATGTCTGGTCCTCTCATTAGAGAGATTGAAATTAGCAGTATATCATTATAAGCCTCCCCATGCCCATCAGCTTACTGAATGCTGGTAGGTGGTCTTTTCTCCTAGACCCAGTGTAGTTCTAGAATACATGATGTTGCAGTTAAGCACACGGGCTGTTCCTTCTTAGGTTTCCTTCTAGTCAGCATTGCCAGCCAGTCCTCTAGCCTTTGGAAAAGGAATCATCCCCACTTCTACAAGTAAGCTGGTAGTTCTGCTATGAGATATTGATTTGTCTTTATGCCAGTTAGGACTGGAAGTTAGAGATGGCCCATGTAGTGCCAAAGCCCATAGAACCCAGCCACTTTAACTTTAGGTGTTTAATGGTCTACTTTAGTTTCCCTTCTCCAAAGAAACAAGGAGGTTTGCTGTTTCTAGAGGGGCTTCACTGAGCCCATGGAAGATTACTGCAGCCTACATAGTTGATGATCCTCGGGTGAAAGCAAGAGTCAGCGGCTTCATATCTGGCCCTGGCAGGGGACTCGTGGGCACTGTGACCAAACCAGTGGCAGGTGCCCTGGATTTTGCATCTGAAACAGCTCAGCATCTGTACCTGTGTAGAAGCTAGTTGGCTGTATCCATACCTGTTGCTCCTTCAGAAGTCAACACCAATTAAAATGAGTGCCATTGTCTGCCATCGGGGAACTTCATCAGTGACATCTTGCTGCAGTAGGAGAAATGCTTATCATTATAGACCAAGCCCTTGCTATGTGTCCTGGCAAAATGTCTTCCATCTGGAAGCAGCTGCTTGTGGCATGTGGGGGAGTGGTGGTGGTAAGGTGAAGGCTGCACACAAGTTAAGCTACATTCTAGTCTCAGATATAAAGCTAAAACAGCCCTGATGTCTGTTTTAGGCATATGTGTAGCAGTGAAGATGGGCAAGCAGTAGAGAAACCTCCAAAGTATTTCCAGCATGTTCTTTATTTCTACTCAAAGCTCAAGAGATACCTTTCAGCATAAAGTGTAAATACAACTGAAAATCCCAAACATTCTCAAAGAACTGTTCATTATTTGTTAAAATATCACGGGATTGGTATGTTTGCTCAAAAAGAAAAAAGCTTTGTAAGGTGCTGGAAAAGTGACTCAGTGGGTAAGCCATGCAGTGCTCTTGCAGAGAACCTGAGTTCAGTTCCCAGAGCCCATGTTGTGTGGCTCACAACCACCTGTAATTCCAGCTTCAGGGTGTGTGTGCTCTTAACTCCATGAGCACTCACACACGCACAGACACCCTCTCCCCACATATACACATGTTTAAATGTTGAGTCTTTAAAAGATGATTTCTGTGCTGTGAAGAAGTTAATGATGTTGACTAAAAAGAAATGTTTTGGCCTTTGCACAGTGTTGGTTTGCAAGCCTGCAGGATGCTTTGTATTCTTTCTAGACGCACAAACCATGTCACCATGATTGCTGTAGGAATAGAGATATTTTTGTCATTTTTATCAGTCACCCAGCATTTCCCCCAGAACATTTGACTTAGTGCCATCCAGTTTCTGTCATTCTCTCATTTATTTCCAGTCATTAAATGTTGATTGAAATTTTCCTATGAAATCTAGGCTGAGAATACTGGAACGCTTAGGATTAATCAGGGCAACAGACTCGAACAATCATATACATCTTTATCTACAGAATGTTGCTAGATGACCCAGAATCAATGTAGAGATAGTGTGGTGATAGGCCTGATCAGAAAATGTGCAGGGGGTACAGTGGATGGCTGGTTTCGAGGCCTGAGGAATCAGGACACTTTTTTTTTTTCTAGAGATGAAGCCTGAAGTACAAGCAAGGAATGACCAGACAAAGGGAAGAAGTCCCGAAAGGGAACCTGGCAGAACAGACCAAGTAGATAGAATGAGCTTCTCACAGAGTTCTGTCTAGAGGCTTCCACCTGGCCAGTCTCACTCATCTTTGATCTTTACTTACAGGCAATTCAGGAAGCCTTGTGATTAGTCCAAAGCCACACAGCTGGCTAGAGATAATAAAGCCAGACTCAGGCAGCTTACTGCATGACCCCAGCCTAGCACCTGCTGCACTGTGCCCTGATTGGACAATCTTTCTGCCTAGAAACAAGCCACTCAGTGAAGGGCCCACGGGCATTAGATACTCAGGAAGAACTAACCACTTGCATCTGTCCTCTCAGATCCTTCAGGGCCAGTGACTGTGGATGTCATAGCAGCCATGTCCACAGGCCAGTGGATCAATCATGGTGCCCTCTACTTTATTGAAAAGGTGGAACAGGGGTTTTCCAAAGTACAACAGTAGCCTTTCACCTGGCTTTCTCAGTATATTTTTCTAGGTCTAGGTTATTAATAAGTTATGTGATGGAGAGAACAGAACACTTGACCCAAAAACCTCCCAGACCCTGCTCACTTACTAAACCTGACTCGTCGGTGTGATCTTTAGCCTGTCCACACCTCAGCATTTTCCATCTATACATAAGAGATTAGATATACTTGTCTATTAAATAGTCTACCTCCCAAGGGTTTGAAGCCCAACCAAGGTTATTTTAATATAGAAGCATGAAGAGCTACACTAAGGCTGGGCAATATTATCCTCAGGTCATGCACAGAGCTCCCTGCAGGTGGAGAAATGTGTCCTTGTCTCTGGGCTTTGCTCTGATAACACTAAGGTCTCTCCACAACATCCTGATACTACCCAAGGGATAAATAACCCAGGCTTCTTGGAAGTGAGGTAGAACCATCTCCAGCCATCCCCATTGATTGAACAGGATCCAGGAGTGTTACTCAGGATTTCCCCCACTGTTTAGACAATAGGGACTAACAAATGACTTGAAGGGATTAAAAGTGAGATTCTGACCGAAGACTGACCTGAACCCAGGGAGCATGCCAGGAACAGAACCCAAGAGTCCAAGAGTTCTGCCTCTGAGTCTGCACTTGGAAGAGATTCTCTGCTTCCTTTGCCATATTTCATCCTGTTGAAGGCTTAGATCTCAGCCATCTATGTTTTAAATGACCCAACTTTTGAGCAGATGAGAGTGAAGTAAGTCATAAACTGTGAAAGAGTACTCTTTCCAGTAATCCATCTGCATAGTAGCTTTACAGGAAACACTGGCTCTTTCTCATGGTTATTTGAGCATGGTTTTATTTATAGGGAACCCCCCTCCTTATGTTCTTTCAGATTAAAATACTTCTAAGTTTCTCTTGCTGGGCATTCCAAAAAGGCAGCCATCTAACTTTCTTCTAGTGTTCCCATGCAGTCTAACCGTCCTTAGGAAGGCCAGTGAAGGAAGGGGAAGAAAAGGCCAAGGACAGCAGCGCCTCTGGCCCATGAATCCATGTTGCAGACCAGTATCCCCTGCTGCATTTGTTAACTCTACAAGTATGTGTGGTTTGGAACCGAAACAGGAAGCTTTTTCCAAGGCAGTGTTCTGCTGGCTCAGGGTGCGTCTTCTAGTCTACGTGGAGTGGGCCACATTTGTCTGTTCTTAAGTAAAGTATAAAAATGGCACAGATGCTTGCAGTGCCACTGATGCCATATGAGAGCGCTTGGCACTCTCTGGGGAGACCAGGCCAAGCAGGGCAGCCAGCCATGTGCATGCCTGGTTCTCTTCCTAAATGCAGTGGTACTGAGGGGGTGTCCAGAAAAAGACCAATTTCAAATGAAGGTGGGACTGCCTGCCTGGGCCCACACTTTTCTCTGTGTCGTGGGCTCTTGGCAATACAGCATGCTGGGGAAGTAACAGACAGATTTATGAAGCCTGGCCCAGAGGTTTCCACCAAAATATTTCTTCACCTTTTTAGTCAAGACCCCAAAAAGCAGGAGAAATGGGAGTTGACAGAACTTGAAATATTTAAACCCATTTAGCAAAGGCCAGGAGTGTTGCGCTTATCTGGTTATTTAAGTTAGATAAGTAGGAAGGGAAGTTTGAAGGATGATGATAGATCAGTGTTTAAGAATATAGCCATCAGGACTGACATTCAGGAATCTCAGGACGCTATACCAAGCCCAGACATAGATTCTAGTTGCTGGGAAGCTTTTGAATAACCTTCGTTGATTTCACAGAGGATTTTTTAAGCATCTTTGACTTTTTTAGTAAAAACATTTCCAAGATACCACCTAAAATGTCCTAAAGACACTGTTAATGGCCTGTTGGTGAGAAACCAAATGGCTTTCCTAAGTTAGAACCGTTTCTGGTACAGGGTTTGCCCTCCTTTGGCTTCCAGGAGTATGAAAGAACTGCTTCCAGGGCTTCCCTGGCTATGGTGCTCCTGCTTTGCCTTGGACTTGGTGTCACATCAACACATGCAGCAGGCTTTTGGAACTTCCAGAGAGCAAAGTGTAACAGTGAAGGTGTTCATGAAAATACATAAGTGCTCTCGGTCTCCCCAGCAGTATTCCCATTGAGATGGAGAAGCAGACTCCTTGTTTGATCAGGTCCAGCATTTCTCTGGAAATTCCTCCGTTTAGTCCGTCAGTTGCAAATGAATTTTCTGTATTTTTCCATGTTTGTTTTAACAAATGATTTCATTTACTACCCAGGAAAATAAACACTTCTAAAGATGCACTGGGTTATTCAGCCTGCAGCCCCCACCTCTCATTTGTTTAACTTCAAGCATGTACCTTACAGATGAGTCCTGTGAACTGGGAGCAGGGATGCAGATGTGGGTATTGACGGGGTGAAAGCTGGGGCTCTCTGTGTTTGACTGTGAGGCTCTGTGCCCTGTCCTAGATTGTTGTGTCCATCAGCCTGGTACCATTCTGCTGGGGTATGGCATGATTACAATATGCTTGGGACCCCGTTTCTGTGAGGGCAGAACATCATTTCCATATCCTAACAAAGGGAAGGGACTATCTGCCCCTCCCCACCCCCACCACCGCTGTCCACAGGGCACCATGGGCAGCATGGTCTCCACTTCATCTGTCAGCTGCTCATGGCTACAGAGTGAGAACCATGGCTCCTCGGTTCCTCATGGACAGGACATATTCTCATTCCTCAGTCTTCCCGTGCTACCACAAAGCTATGCCAGCAGCTGCCTTAATGACAGTGGCTGCCTCACTCCGGTCTGAACTCAGGCTGAGGGAATTACAGAAGATATTTTTAAGAAACATCTTAACAGGCCTTCATGCCTTATAAGTTAAAATTCTCTCACAGGAACACAAGTAGAGAAGTCTTATTTTCTGAGACAGACTTCTTCCCTCTTGGTGAACTCTAAATCCTCCACTCCCCTTCACTCAAAAGGCCCCAGACAATGCCGTCCTCATTATAGCATGACTTATGGAAAGCTCAGCGCTACTGCTGCGAAAGAAAGGCAAGGTGTGTGTGTTCATGCTCACACGTATTTGAGAAAAGCCTTCCATTTCTGAAATCCCATGACTCATTTTTATGCAAGATTATCTGTTAAGAGAAAAAAAACCCACTTTTTTGGTCATGGTACATTATAATCCTTTCTAGAAAGGAGAGCATCTCATTTTTGCCATTTTTGGCATGCCAGGATGACTGACTTCATGGAAAAAGCCTGATCCTGCTCCCAAAGCAAAAACTGACTGAAGTTAGGGAGAACAGGCTCAGTGTCTGAACCAACATGTCCTATACAGATGGCTTTCAGGATTGGGCTTTTTGCCACCAGGGAACCAATGAACTGGCAATCGTTGGTCCATCTTGCCTCTGTTCAGTGAGTCCACGGGACTCACATTTGAGGTCTTCAGTCTGAACTTCCAGTAAAGCAACGCTCATAATTATCCCAGAGAGGGGTCTGTATTTTGTGTGGAGCTGTTTACTGACTATGAGAGTCCACTGCAAAGGCCATGGAGGCACCTTGAATCCTAACTGTAGCAGCATTCTTTGTCTTGGGGGAGACTGGGATCTTCCTTAAAGAGAGGCTCCAGGTAGAACTGGAAGCTCCTCTCCCAAAGCTTCAGATGAGATGAATTCTGAACTACACAGATTTAATCCTCTGCTGCAGACCAGCAATTACTGGAAGATTGGATGGCGGGGTAGGGATGAAGGATCATAAACTTGCAAGTGGCTTTGGGCCCCTTTCTTCCCCTTTCATAGCACCTTTCAAAGAGAATCCTGTTAAATTTCTCACTCATTTGGCTTATAGGAGAAGAATAAAATCAGGTCAGATCTACATTTTCAGTGGCAGTAAACTCTGGATGAAGCTGTCTGACCATAGAGTACATTTATAATCAAGTCAGTTGACAGTTGACCAATCAGCACCCTGAATGGCCTAAATACAGAATGTAAAGTGCTTTCATTAGTGCAGGTTTGAGCATGTGTGGGGACTTTTAGAGCAAGGACCACCAGGGAACCCCAGCTCTATAACAACCCTATACTTACATTCATGTACTTATATATGAACTATATAGTTCATATACTATATATGATAATATAGTTCATATTTATACACACACACACATACACACACACACACACACAACAGTTCTATACTGGTAATCTCTAATGTGTGTACAATGGCATTTTTCAGAACCCTCAACAGAGTGCATGTAGGGGCAGACATAGAATACAGATGTTTCAATTAAGGAAGACTCACAGAGATTGTAAATATGAAAAGCAATCAATCCCTTTCCCTCACCTTAAGTGACTGTGCAGGCACATTGATGGTGGCAGGTACACCTGTGCTTGGTTAATTTCCAGCAAGCCATTCTTTTGTAAAATGTAGTGATGATCCTCCTTTTGCTGATAAACTGCACATATCAGTGATGTCGGATTAATCTTGAAGAGGTAAGGGCAGCAACAGCGTCTTGATGTTCCACTTTGGTCTCTAGCCAACCATTGTCAGCTCTCCTGGCTTGCTCCAGAACTTTACTAGGTTTCACAAAGTAATGATTGGGAAGATTTTATCACATACCAGAAGGACCTCTTACAATAATTTACCTAATTTAGTCCTTCACCTTAACCTGCCCAACATAATAAACTGCAACCTTGGCAGCATCAGTGCTAAGCAGAGAGCCCAGGTCCGTCCTGTTGGAAGGATACTGGGTTGGGTTAGCACAGCTCTGACTATTCTCGGGTGCTGGGGACTGTGTCTTGGTTTCAGAGTTTACTTGCCCACTCTGTAGCTTTCTACCTAGTGAAGCTGGTGGAGCAGGGCCAGCCCCAGCATTTGGATAAGTCCTTTGAACTCCTGAAGGAAAGCTGTTTTTATGAGGCTGCTGCTCTCTGTTCACACTGGAGTCAGCTCCTGGTACACTTTCCCCAAACAGACTTCAAACATTGAGAATGGCAGGGGCGACCCAGGTCATATCATAAAATCCCAGCAACCACAGAAAACTTCAAAGAGGCAGAACAGAGCCCCACCTCTTCTCTTGAAGAGCCTGGGTCCTGGGGATCCTGGCTAGAATCCAGTCAGCCTTGCTGAGTAAGGGAGAATGCCAGGGCAGGGCTCATGGGTTCCCCAGATTTCACCAGTTGACCCCAGAAGCACAGTTTGGGTGGAAATAGCTGATACCTGTCCACCTCCTGTTAAGCCAGCCAAACTGTTGCATATGCTTTGCTATCCCGTAGAGCAGGGGTTTTGGGGGGTCACATATCAGATATTTACATTATAGTTCATAACAGCAGCAAAACTGCAGTTAGCAATGAAATAATTTTATGTTTGGAGATCATCACAACATGAAGTCCTATATTAAAGGGTGACAGCATTTAAAGGTTGAGAACCACTGCCTTCGAGGGATGATGTAGAAATTAGTCTTTTTGTGTCTGTTTGAACTGCTGGGGACCCCATTGATGCAGGTTCACCCGTTCTTGATTTCTGATTTTTCAGATATATTTGCTTAGTAATACTGTAAGTTGACAATAGACGTTGATTACTGAACTCTTATTTGTATGCATTCAGTAGGTATTAAATGAGGATATCTGAATAATTAGAGCCAAGCTATTCTGAAGAGTTTTCTGGTTGAGCATCAACCATCACCAAACCATTTAGTGTGTGTGTGTGTGTGTGTGTGTGTGTGTGTGTGTGTGAGCATGCGCACACGAGCTCTATCTACACATAAACCTGTGTGCCAGAAGAGGTTATCAGATCCCATTATAGATTGTGAGCCACCATGTGGTTGCTGGGAATTGAACTCAGGACCTCTGGAAGAACAGCCAGTGCTCTTAACCGAGCCATCTCTCCAGCCCTTAAAATAAGTCTCAATTTAAGGAGATAGCTTCTCTTTGGGGTAAGAGGGTGTTGAGATACAGTCTTGCTCATCCCATGCTGGCCTCATATTCACTCTTGATCAGAGTCTACCCTGAAACTCCTGGTTCTTCTGCCTCTGTCTTCCAAATAATGGGATTCCAAACAGTGCTACCACTAATTCCAACATTTTAACTTTCCTTTTTAACCAAAAGACTTTCTAATGTCTCAGTAGCTAACCCTACAGTCTTCTGCCCACCTTTCCCTGTTCCTGATTGCTGAGGCTCAAGGAGCTGCCTCCCTGATATGGGAACTCTCTCCCCAGAGAGATGTAAACAAATGTGTAGCTGCACAGGTGGAGTGCCGTCTTCTGTTACCCTTCCAGAGTCTCTGTTTTAGCACCTCCAAGACTCTGAGGCTTTGTGCTATTGGGGCAGAGGTCTATACTGTTAGCTGGGAGGCACAGGAAGTGAGATGAGATGAGATGAGGCTCCACTGACCCTCCCGACATGATTCCCATGAGGTGACATCCACACTCAGCAGGCCTGGTCCTGAAGGTCTCTTGGAAGCAGTCACAGCTTCTCGGATGAAGATGGAGGATTGCTACTTCGGAGACACCCTCCATAACACCCTCTTAGCATTTTAATAGTGTCTTTAATTTGGGGGCATCTGTCTCTTTAATTCTAAAATGAATGAATGAATAAGCAAACCGCTAGTCCCACACCCCATCAGACTTTCTATTGAAACACATATGTTGCTCTTATTTTCAGTATAGGTCTTTCCTTCTGTTCTGATAAATCAGTGATGACTGTATAAAGGGTGTTCCCAGTGAAGCCATAGGTTTTTAGTTATTTAATTTGTTGTCATCCCCAGTTCTCTCCCCCACTGCCCTGAATCTGTGACTACCTTAAGTATTATTGTTTGCTTAGTTTTCTATCTGCATCTTCTGAATGTCTATTTTAATTCCCATCTGTGTATTGCTCATTTACCCATAAACACTTCTCTGTGCATTGGAAAACAACATAGGTGGTTATCAGTTTCATTCATTCCCATGAAAATTCCTCCTAGACCTAGCTCCTCATCCGCTTTATGGACTGGTCCTGGTTATAGGTTTGTTTTCCCCTTGGCTATTCTCTGCACCATCCCCCAGAACTCCTGTCGTACCCCTGCTCTGAGTTTTTCCTTCTGTTTGTATTTGTTTCTGTCTTGTTCTCTTCTGAATAGACAGTCCTTGGGTGTTGGTGATATTCCACCCTCTGTAAGGCTGAAGAGGGCTCCAGAGTGTCGGGTGATGATGACCTGGCGGAACCCATTGGTTAGGTCAGATGGGTGTCCAAGGATATGTGTGCATCCATCTCCTCTTCCAGCCTCTGACCGGCCGATCCTCCTGCTTTCAGCACTTCACACAGACACCTCCCTATTTATCCTTTATACCCAGGCCTTCAAGGCTCCTTAGGGCCTTCATCTTTCTGAACTCTAGCAAGTTCTGCCATACTAATTAGCTCACTGCTTTGTGGCTTTCCCTCCCTCAGGCTTACATTTCATCACCATGTGTCCGTCTGCTTTTTTGCTTCTAAAACTTGTTGACCCCTTCCCTTTTTTCTTTGGGTGTGTGCCACATGCATTCTCTTGCTTTCACTTTCGAGGGGCTTCTGTGGACTGGATCTGCCATATATAATCAGAAGCCCTATATATAATGCAGACTTGATGTTAACTTATCCATCCTTAGTGCTATTTTTTCCCTAGCAGCTCTGGTAGAATTTGGTTTCCTGAAACCCAGAGTATTATCCTTGCTCACATCACTATTACACATTTGGTATTGTTAATTTGTAATAACATTGCTTGTACTTGTAAGCTTTTCCTGTGACCCAGGCCTAGTTCTCGGGGGCTTACACTCGGTTCGCCATCACAGCAACTTTGGAATATCTATGAAGGTAGTCCTTGGCATTTTCTCAGAATGATTGTTGCCAGTCTGACCCCAGCTTTGAGTCTGGTATTGCTCTTTAATCTCTCATTCTGTGTGTTGTAAAGAAACCGGTTATAGAAGGCTCTTGTCAAATCCAAGGAACATGAAAGAAAGAGCACAAGTCGATGGTAGTGACAGGGCCCTGTCACCACCCCTCCTTGAACCATAAAAGCCATTCAGAGGAGCGGGCAGCTGGTGAGCGACTCCCTTAGATCCTGGGTGCTGATGGGTGTTTTGTAGTTTGCAAGGGAAGTTGCTGAAAGTTTTCTTATCTTGACACTAGGAGGGCAAGAGGTCTTTCTTCAAAGAGAAAGGCTTGTCTCAGAAGGAGATGTGGGAAGAACATAAAACTGCATGTTCTTCCTGGTGTTGGACGGAAACGTGACAGCCAGTGAGAAGAGAGAACAAGCTCCAGGCCCTGGTGGCCTCCATATCTCGGTGGCACAAAGCGCTGCTGGCTTGCCGTCCGTGATTTGAGTCAGTGTCCTGTTCCTTGGCCTGAAGCCACCATTCCCCCTCCTAATCTCCCTTAGTCAAAGGTGAGATTCCTTTGACTCATAGGACTAGGGATAATAATACCTACCTCAGTGGGCGGTGATATGGATTGAATTATATAATGTATGTAAACCACTCAGCCTGGTGTGCGCCTCATAGTTGTGGCTCAAGCAATGGTGTTTCCTTCAATGGTCTCTCCTGAGTGTGGACTATGGAACAGATGAAGCAGCAGTTAATTGTATTAGTTTGAAATCTGTCTGATTCTTCGCTGTGCTGTGAAGCTTGAGACTTGTGTGTTAAGCTTTGTGTGTTCTCATTTTCATCACATAAAATCAATAGTTAAATCAGGCTGAGAACCTGACTGGACCTGCTGGCTGGTGGATCTTACCTGGGCTTTCAGCCCAAGTTCAAGAACTCTATTAGAGAAGGTGTGCAGAGGCCACGAACCTACCCTGAACCCACTTGAGATGAGCAGGTGACCCCAGACTGTTGTTAGTGTGTTCTGTAATTGAGATGCCTCTAAGTTTCAGCAGAGTTCAGCCAAAGGCCCCACATGACATGGAAATCTGCCCTGGAGCCAGGATTGTCGGGGAAGAGTTATGTAGCAAATGTCTCCAAACATTGGCATCTGTTGTCTGCCGGGGCTAGGGTGACCAAGAATGATGGCACACTTACGAAAATGTGGACAGGGCAAGCGACCTGTGACAGCTGACAGACCATTTTTGTCCACTGCTGCACAGCCAGATCCTAGGATAAACAACCTAAAAGCATTACATGGCTTGGAAGGCATTCTTCAAAAACGATTATCTTTTCCAGACGCATTACAGTCTATGGCTAAGTATTGTACAGCCAGGTTCCCCTCCAGCAGGGCCATTGTCACTGTTGAGGAGGGCCTGTGCATCTGAATCTGCCTGGACACTCTCCCAACTGTACTGGCATGGCAGTTGGGGTCTCCAGTTTCTGTTTAAAAACAAACAAAACAAAACAGCAGACTCAAGTTCTGGGCTCCATGTTTAGGAGGGAAAATTATTTTTACCTCTGTAAGTTTGGCTCATCCTGTCCTAACATTCCTATCATGTCCCCTATTCATAATTTTGACAGAATGGAGATGGCAAGCAGCTTATTCTAATGCTTTGAGTTATTGAATATGAACTTTCTCTAGACTATAAATGCTCAGCCCTAATTCACTTCAAACCTCATCCTCCTAGTTGGCCTATTCCAAGAAATTGAACCCATCACCTCTTGAGCCTCCTAGGAAATTCTGAATGGCATTAAGCAAGAGAGATGGCTCTTGGGACATAACATTCAAGCCAGGCCTTTTATTTGGGGGGAGGGGAGGGCAATTCTGTACCATGCAGATAATACAGTGTGTTCTATCTGATCACAATTTGAAGAAAAAAAAATTATCAAAATCAAATATATCACAACTTTTTTTTTTAACTTTCAGGGAAGGATTCAAAGGGTTGCTATTCCGAAATTATAGTGGGAGATCTGATAGGATGGCTTGGAACATCGCCCTGACTTGTTGTATTGAAGTGACAGCAGTTCATATCCTTTTCATCTGTCTGTGTAGGATCAGTTCTTCCTTGTCTCACGTCTTTGTGATCAAAATCACCTATCTGGATGTTCCCATTGAGTGTCAGCTGTAGGTAGGTCTCTGGGCATGAGAACAGGGCTGCAGATTGTAAGACACAAATCCTAGTTCTAGTCTTGGTACAGCTTTGTTTGCCGGCTTGTGCAGCTAGCTTTTGACCAATCCTACCCCCTACCCATGTCATTCTCTCCAGTGGCAAAGGGGAGAGGGTCATTTGTGTTCTGGTCACATGTGTATGGTATAGTGAACACCTATTGAGTTTTCTATAGGAGCGTCATAAAGAGGACTCCTTATAAGGGCTGACTCTGCAGATACTGGGAAGAAAGTCCATACAAGACTTTCAGTGCTGTTTTATCAAAATTAAAGGCATTGTCAGTATTGCTATGGGGTACTTAAAACATTCCTTAGCAACTGTGGCTCTAGCCCTGACCATAGTTGGACTGACCACCACTTAAGTTGGCTATATCTAATCACCCAGAAGAGTGAGTCACTGCTTCAGCCCTCCCTCTGAGTTCATCTCTGGGAAACTTGCAGGTATACCAGGCTAACTCAAACAGGTAGAGTGGGTCACTGCAGCCTACATAAGATGTAACATCTAGGAGCCTGCTGTAAGTGGACTCCTTCCCACACGCATCTTTTTTGAAGATGTACACGAATGTTCACAGTTGTTTGGGTGTTTTGCTTTGGTTTTTCTCCCCATTGGTGGTAGTAGTTTGGATTTTTTTGTTTGTTTGCTTGTTTGTTTTTTGAGGGTTTCAGGTTTTTGTTTGTTTTGTTTTGTTTTATTATATATTTTAGCTGCTGGTCAAGAGGTCAATATCAAAAGAAAAGAAAGACCTTGAGGAACATTTTCAGTAAAAGTAGATGTGTGTTGTTAGAAAATAAGTCCCATATCTATTTCTGCTCAGTCCCCAAAACCAATCTTATAGCACTGCTTCGTATCCTAACCATGTAGGGGACAAGTAGCAGCATTAAGGAGCTAATGGAATAGGTAGCCCACAGACAACCAGACAGATAGGTGGACAGTAGCAAGGCTGCTGCTGCTATGTAAGCAATTTGTGCACCTGCATTTTCAGAGTCTGGTCTTCTTGTTTGCTTTTGATCAGACGTCCTCCCTGGAATATTGTCACAAAGGTGATCTTAAGATGGTCCATCAGGAAGTAGAGGCATCAAGTTCACTGCTTATAAGTTCTCCCATTCACTATTGGCTGATGATAGACTCTCATTTTCAGGGACAAGCCATTTCACAAATTTGAATATTCCAGAGACTCTTGATACACAGAGTTTCACTGTGGGCCAAATCAGGTCTCCAGGGATCTTTACATTACCTAATGATCTCTAAAGGAGGCTGCATTCACTTCTGTATATTGACATGACCCATGTGGCAATTTGATACAAGTGCTCTGTTGACTGCCCCTGGAGATGCAAGGTTTCCTTGTGACTAAGGCTAACTGAACTCTAACCACATATGTAAGCAAGTGGGGACAAGTCCCACGGATCACACATTTCTCTTGAATTTCCTTGATGTGCCTATTTTTTGTCACTTCTTGTTTTCTGATTCATGTGGTTCTTAGTAATATTTTTATCAAATCAGAATAAAGAATATGCAAAAGATTTGCCATAGACAAGAGGGATTCTAAAAAGCAAGAAACTTTTTCTGTGATTAATTCATTCCTAGGCACTGCCCATAGAGCCCTTGAAAGAGTGCTTTAGGTTTGGGGATGACAGATTCACTGGCTCATCAATCTCTCAGCATTGGGGCATGGATAAAGAAGCCTTTGAGGACAACCAAGAGTGCCCCTCAGAAATAAGAGGCTTGCTTAGAATGAGGAGGCAAGCAGTTTCAGCTTGAAGCAAAGTCCTGGCCCAAGCCTGCCTCAGCCCAGGGTTAAAACATGCCTGTAGGTGTGTTGTCTCTGGAACGGGGGTCCACTGTTTTCAGATGGTTTGGGAATTGTCAAGATTTGTCCAGTTAGCAATGATCCTTCAGAGTTTTCCTGTCTGGTCCTGTAGTATCTTTGGTTAATCTTGTCCTTGGTTTTTTTCTTGCCCCTGTGTGCCTCCTTCCCCCTTCTCTTATGCTTGAATCCTGGTTAGAAGAGGACTAGTAACCATTCCAGACCTCTAAAATCCAACCTGACAGTCTCATTCCACAGAGAGCTGCAAATGCACACGAACAGGTTTCTAGCTGACTGGTGGGAGAAACTGGGATCAGCTTCCCTCTTCAGTTTGTACACATTCTCCATCAGTGTTGAACACAGATAAGCCACTGGAGCCAGGCAAGGAGGGCCTTCCTCATAGGTCAACCCTCAAACCTAAAGAAGCCCTGCCAGAGCAGGCCGGCTACCCAGCTCTGTGTATGCCAGTCAGAGACCCTGGGCTCGGGGCAAATGAATGGACATATTCAGAAGATCCGATGCGTGAGTCCTTAAGACCAATGCCTCAACAGACATGACAAGCATGCACACTCGTGTGGCATTCATGCAGTCTACTTTGGTAATCAAGAAAACCAAGTTTCCTTTTTTTATGTATTAAAAGTATGATCAGCTGGTAGTCAGTGTTTGCACTCCTGTCTCCTGTGGAACCAGGAAGATTAGAAGATGGGTAGAGATAGAACACGCCTCTTCCTGATGTCCTAGCAGAGTTGAAGTAGAGATTCAAATGCATAAGGATTTGGTAGCCGTTTTACGAGAAGCTTGCCAGGGCTTGGACTAAAGAGTTTGCTTTCATGAGGACAAAGTGAAGTTGTATGTTGAAGAGTAGTTTGGGGCCTATATACAGGGGCCCAGGGCCTGCTGGGATGGGGTTCACACTCGGGCTGTCCTTTTGCCCTTCCACTGAACTCTCTTCATTTCAGTCATGAGCAAACAGTCAGGGCCTGAACTAACAACCCTGCAGTCCTCCGAAGCACAGCTCGCTTACAGTACCGAACAAAGGGAGGGAGGGCCGCGTGGGCCGGCCCGGCCCAAGGAATGCAGCTTCAGGGTTCTGCTCCATAAATTTAACCAGCACGACGAAAAGGAGATAATATGAGCCTTCGTGATGATCTGAAAGGGGGAGGCTCTGTGTCCCATTGATTGCGGTCTGGCCCGTTGCCAGGCCCAAGCCTGACCGACAGTTGAACCATATCGTTAAGGCGTGTAATACAGCTCGAGTCTTGTACTGCCGCCAATGAGTACATATCCACAGGGCAAAAGTTTATAAAGAGTTGAGGCTGTCCTGCTTAACCCTCTCACACGGCATGTAATAGACCCAGCTGCCATTCAGAACCTGCCCATCTGAGGTCACACAGGGAAGCTTGCATGCTTCCTTTCTTCAAACAGCATTTCAAGTCTGGGGAGAGGGATGGAGAGCCACTTTGAAGGGGGTCACAGTGCTGGAATGTTCCACTCCAGAACAGCTAGGCAGTCTGCTTCCATCCCTCCCCCGTCCCCCAGCCCAGAAATGGGACACCATGGTGCTTTCTTCAGAGAGGCTCTCTGTTTGCAGTATAATGTTCCTGAAGGAAACGGGACTGACACAACAGGAAACATAGCCGTCTCCTAGAAGGCTGTGTTGGTAGCAGAGTGGTGGATGCCTGGATGCTGTATCTTCATAGCAAGGACTCTCCATGGACCTTACTCTCTGGCTCTTTGAGGTCAAGCCCCATGCTGATCAAAGCAGGTGGAAGGCTGCCTTATGGAATGACCTGGTGTTCCAGGTGGCCTCAAAGGAACTCTATCCCCTCACTAGAGAGAGCATGGGGAAGTAGATATCTCAGCAAGGCCCAGGCAGCCTGAGTTCTCAGAAGGAACCATTACATGAGCAAATGTGCAGATAGACATGGGCTTAATTAATATAGCTACCTGTATTTAGAAGGCCTAAGAGAGGAAATGGATTGGGGTAGTTTTATCTTGTCAGCCCATCTCTTCCCTTAGCCTCATTGGGGGCCTTGTCCATGCTTTGAGTCTGTCATTTCCAGAGCAGAGGGACCCTGGCTCATGTCCAAAGACCAGGTCACCACACTTTGTACTCAGGAACTGTGGCATTCCCTTCTATACTCAGAATCCGCCCTTCCAGAAAGCAGCAGTGACACTCCCTGGCTCTAGCCTTGTTTCTGCTCTGCCTTCAGAAATCCCTCTTTATCTGCTCATCACCTGGGAACACCAGCTGCTACACAGCTGGCACTGGAAGCCTCTGTGTAGGATGCCTGTTAAGTCAGATGCGTTCAGCATGCTGTGACCCCCTTGAGAGGCCAGGGGGATTTCTGTTTATTTTGGTGCTGTGGGCCTGAGTAAAAAGCTGTAGAGGTAAGGGAAAAGACACAGTGCCCAGGCAACCTAAGACCTTCAGGTTCTTTGTTAGTCATGTTTCCACTGTCAAGGTGCTCTGAAGGCCCCAAGAGACTCTGATGATGACTCCAGCATGGAGGGCGTTGTCATCTGGACTCCATTACACGATTGCTAAACCCAAACTGCATGTGTCTCTTCATCATGCATATATGAGGCCAAACTGTATGAAGAAATTTTGCTGCTTTTTGGATTTCTTTGGTTCTGTTTAATAATTAATCATTGAATATGCCGTGAGTTAGCCAGATGTTAACTAGCATTCATAGAGATTCTTATCTGCAAAAATCTGTAGTCAGAACACCAGGAAGTCCTCAATGGTTTTTGTGCCACATAGAAGGAAGTTTGGTCCCACTCCCTGGTCTGAGCAATCCTTTGGAAAGGGAGCCCTGAAGAACTGAAGACTAAAGAGTCATTTCTGGCCTCTCGTGTGACTCACCCTTTGTCAGCATCGGAGCTGCTCTAGGCTTGCTTATGCCCCTTTCTCCCCAAGGAACTTGATCATTACTTAGCCAAAGCTTGCCCTTGATGTCTGCTGTCTTGCCTAGGTCCAGAAGAAAAAGGAAACCCTCTGTTTTAGGGGTAGATAGGACAGAGCTTTTGTGTCCCTTGTTAGTATCAGAGGACGTTCAGCTGCACCTGCTTCTCTCTGAGCTACAAGGAGGCTTGGGCAGGAGGGCAGAGCCTACTCCTACCTTTCTGTCTTTCTCACAAGCCTGTATACCCTTGCACAGGGAAACAATTAGAAAGGCACATGCTGGGTGTGAGCAATGGCTGGCACCAGATCTAGGAGATTTTGCTTACTGCCCCATCTGTCTGGCAGTGTCTACCATCTTACCCCTGTCTCTCTGGCTCATAACATGTTTCTAACACAGTTTGTATGTGTGCAGTTTTTTTTCCAGGCCTATAAAGACAGCCCCCACTCCTTCCCCAGGCCAACAATACAAATGAATTCAGTCTTACTGACTCTTGTCTCCTGAGAGAATAGGCTCTGGGAAGGTCAGCTCTGGCCCAGGGTACATCTGATCTCTATGAAATCTCAAAATACACCTGTGAGGACCCAAGCCCTTATCTTTCATTTTGATCTCTTTACACCTGGACTATTAATTCTGCTTTCAAAGGAGGTTGGGGAGTGAAGAGCATTTCAAAGTGAGGTTGATTTGGTTTCTGAACCAGCGTGTCTTCTGGCTTGTGTTTGGCCCTGATGAGAATCAGAAGGGACAGCCATAAGCCCCTTCAGTCTTGTGGATCTGCAGCTGGAGAGCCTCAAAACCAGTTCCAGATGTCACTTTTTTCTTGTTGGTGGGTTGGGACTGGGGCATGCTGGAAGGCAAGCTGCACGTGCTCTTTCCCATTCTGATAATATATTCACAGTGCATGCCTTACCTGAGGGATGCTCTAACAACTGTACCATGCATACCCAGGACCCTGTTGGGCCTGCCAATTCCTCCAGCTTTTCTATCAGAGCCCATTATTCTGAGTTTGCTGACTCACATAAGAAGGAACACTCTTTCCTGCTGTTTAGGGTCAGAAAGTGACCATATGGTAAAAGTAAGTAAGTTCTTAAGCCAGGGAGAAGTCCTATAGACAACTGCAGCTTGGCAAAGTCACATACATGGCCCTCCTTACTGTATGTAAGCCAGGGAAACACAGGGCCTGGACAGGCTATGGGAAGAGACATAAGTAGTGGCCACTCCCCTCTGAGTGTCCCTTTTCCATAAAAAAGTCATTCAGCAACAGCCTCCTCACCTAGTCTGTGTGCTATACAGTATTACAGTGGAAACCTGGACTCATCTGTGGTTTCATTGTGAATATACTTTAGACATGTTTCTATGAACTAAACTGCTTCCTGGATCATCATAGTTTCTTAAAACCATAGTTTTAGTGCTTAAGTAAAAGAGCATGCTAGATGTATTCATTGAAGTTTGGAGCACTGTTAGTTAGCCCTTTAACTGTTACAGCACACCATTGAAATAGTTGCCATTATTTTCTCCCCTTCTTGTCTCGAGAGAGTGAGTAGAACTCAGTGTAACAGGTCATTAATAATCACCAAGAAGTTACCAATACGATGCCACTAAACACCTCTCTGCATGTCTAGATGTACACATGCATGGGCACATAAATATATGCATATATGTGAATGTTACACAAATACATGCATTTGTGCACTCGGGTGTGTGTCTGTGTGTGTGTGTGTGTGTCTGTGTGTCTGTGTGTCTGTGTGTGTCTGTGTGTGTCTGTGTGTGTATGTTGGAAGCTCAAGAATCCTAGCTCTGCTACCAAGTACAAACATTAACCTAAAAGCACCTTTCCATTCCAAAAGAAAGTTGTTTTGAACATTAATATACTATGTGGCTAATATGCCATAATATACTTGCCTCACGAATAACAGACACTTGCAGCTTCTCATAGCTAAGAAAAGCTGTGCTCAGGGTCAGTTTTTAAAAGCTTGATTGTTAGATTGGAGTGTTGCATGTTTTCTGTAGTGACAAATTACAGATCACTTCCTAGGAAGGTGAGGCAGTTTGCGCTTGACCTGCAGAGCTGAAGTGAAGCCTTTTCTTCAACCCTCTGCCAGCTCCTTCATTCAGTCACAGCTTTTATGGGGTGGCTGCTGTGCGAGACACCATAGTAAGAAAGAGGCTTTATCTTTTAAGCCTGCAAATCAGAGCAAATGTCTCATTGCTGCTGCTGCTCACACTTCTCTGCAAGTCAGCAGGGTTGCGTCATCACCCATATTTCTGTGGTCTGTTCCCACTTCCCACTTGTGAGCTGCTTGTTATTTGTTGTCTTCTATTCTTAAGTATCTATATGCAATCTGTTCCTTCTAGCTTACAGTACAGCAAGCCACATCTTGATGGCACGCCTTTTTCCAAAAAGCTGTAGCATGCTTTTCCAGGCCTCCATGGTTCGTAGCACTCCCACTTAGCTGCTGCACTCACTCATCTGATAGAAGATCTAGGCTTCTGTAGTCATCAAAAGTATAGACTGTGTGGTGCTGTGTGGCAGACTTTTCCTGGGGAAACACAACATACATATCTACTCACCCCAGACCAGGAATCTACAACAGACTAGTGAGCTTTGTTGGGGTTACTTACAGGAATATGAGTGAGTGGTTAATTACAGAATCGGAAATGGCTCAATGATAACTGCATTGCCAAAATCCAGCCCAGTACAAAAGCCGGAAACCTGGAGTGCACCAAACATTTTGCAAGGAACCCAATGAATTGGAGGGTGTCCTTTCCAGATAGTTTAATAGGCTTAAGTCTTTTTCAGGCAGCTCAGCTAGTGTTTGCTTATTTTTAGATAACTAGGCTAGCTTCTGGGGCTTCTTTGCACTTGGTTTGTCTAAGATTGACTCTTAACAGTCTTTACTGTTTACTCTTTGGGAGGGGGAGACCTAGTGAATCTGATCAGTTTCAGGAACTTTCTGAAGCTTTTTGGAGTTGCTTGCTTTCTCTCTTAAGGAGCGTCTCTTTAAGATGGACTGTTTCAATCTTAGAGGAAACTGCTCAATAACATAGGACTAGAGAGGTAGTATAGAAGTTAAGAGCACTTGATGCTTTTGCAGAAGACCTGGGTTTATTCCTGCACAGTGCTGTATAATCATCATTACTCCAGTTCTATAACCTGACGCTCTCTTCTGACTTCTGTGAATGCCAGACATCCATACAGTATACATACATGTAAATAAGATATGCACATAAAGTAAATAAATATTTTAAAAGATTTTAGACCTTGGGCACTGGAGAGATGGCTCTGTTGGTAATACTTTTGAGAATCTGAATTCAGATCCTCAGGACCTATGTAAAAGCTACATGCAACATTGTACATGTGTGATCCATCACTGGAAGGAGGGGCAGAGGAAACAGATAAAATTCTGAAGCCTAGCCAAGTTTATGAACTACAAATTCAGTGAGAGACTCTGCCTCAAAAATTAAGGTGGAAAACAACAGAAGAAGGCATCCAGTGTCAACTTATGAGCTCCCTATATGTATGTGCACATGTACATATAATACATACATACACACACACACACACACACACACACACACACACACAGGGGGGGGGCAAGAATGTGGACTGTACCTTTTTGATTGTAAGCTTCTCGGTATTGGTATCCCTTCATGGTGTCTACATGGTGATGAATTCTGTGTATCTTAAGAGTCTTTTTTCACAAATGATATACAGTAAGTTTACTGAGCTCAAGAGAATTAGAAAGACCCTTAGTCAAGTTTGCCACTTTCAGCAAGATATGTTTTCTTCACCATAGAGTACAATGCTAGTAAACACCCCCTGAGAAGAGCAGTGAAGGTTAGAGTGTCTGGGAATCCAGTGAGAATGTTCATAGCTACAGCCACAGCCCTACCCTGAATGCCAGCCGCCCAGTCTCTGCCTGGTGTCTTCTCACCTACGGCTGATGGGAAATGCATGTGCAAGAGCTAATGCTATAACCGTACATGGTTCTGGGACCTTTTCATGGTGCCTTGGGTCATTTACACACCCTTTCATTGTGTTCAAGTCATCCATAGACCAACACAGTGCCACCGTTTAAAACATACCAATTGTTCTCTCACGTTCTGCCATTTTCTTAAGTGTCATGAACCTCTGTGTAAAGTGCTTGGGATCAACTAAATTAGTTTCCTTTTGCCCAACATAGCAACCATCATCTCCAGTAGCCTCTGAGCACTCACCAAGTGTACTGTGCTTTTCTTCCGTTCTGTTTTTATTTGCAGTCATTCTAATATATGGAGAGTCAGCCATTCAAATGAGTCACCTTGTCATGAAAACCTGTTATTTACTTTAAACACTAAGAACTATAGGTCTGAGCACTGATTCTCTCATAACCTGCCAGTTTGCAACATACACAAACCAGAGTCTGCAGTGAGCTGCATAGCTACTCTTCCTAATGTCACCTTGCACCTCTCCTTGCTTGTGTTCAGTGGCCTTCAACATACAGCAAAAGAGCCCTTCTGGCCCGTGTCACTGGGGTCCTGATTCAACAGAATTCAGCAGACCTTTTGAGTGCAGTGCATGTTTAATGTGACACAGATGGGGGACATCCTGCAGACCTTTCTGCTTTACAAATTTTCAGCTTTTTGCATTTCATCAGCATTGCTTATTGTTTACAGACTGTAACCAGAGACAGCAGAACAGACTGTAATTTATAAAAAGGTTGGGGATGGGGGGGGGGAGAGACAGGGTGACAGAGCCTCAGGGGATCTGGGAGAGAAAAAGTCCAGTAGTGTGGAATGTTGCTTGCTGTCCAGACCAAACAAACCAGTTTGCCAAGGGTTGATGGACTATGACAGTCAGCCCTACTCATGCTAACACGGGGCAGCATGTAATTAACAGACAGCTTGACCATTTTATCACCAAATAGAGAAAACTCTCTGTCACAGGTGGAACATCCTGGTACCAGGCAGAAATGAGATCGTCATGGAGAGACCAAAGGGTATGGCCAGGGTGCCAGCTTTGCTGTTTCTTTCCTGTCCAGAAAGGACACTGCTGAACATTGTTTTCATTCAGACATGTAGCTCTTTTCTTTTGCCCCTTCCTGTAGGGACTTATGCCTGGCCCTATGGCAAGAACCAGAACAAAGAGACGGGTCTTTTTTGGTATGAAAAACTAGGATAGTCTTGAGGACATTGGACTGATAGACCAGAGCCAGACAGAAACAAGCTTCAAGACAGAGCCTATCTCTGGTTTTAGATGGTATGGCTGGCTGAAGGTGGCCTTGGCTTCTGTAAGAGCTTAGCCATTGGTTAAGTCTAAGGATTAACAAGAAACACAGCTGGTGAGAAGGGGCCTGGGGACTGGAGGTGACTTGTTGTCTTCAAGGTCAAAGGAACCTAAAGCTTGGGCTGATATTGTGTGAGCCATATGAGGAATTCACTCAGAATAGGTCTCTCTTTGGGATTCAAATGAAATTAGAGTCTAGACCACTGGATCAGATGTTTCTGAGCCATTGGCCAGCTGAATGTCAAGCTGAGTATTGCTTCCCAGAAGGAGCTGGACCCAAAGTAGCTGCCAAACTTCTGAGCCCATTTTTTTTTTCCTTCTCAGAAAAATGCAAACATTGAACAGTCCCCCAAAGCTGCCAGTTACCATCTGAGAGCGTGTGAGCTATACCAAGAGCTTCCTAGTAGAATCACCAGCATTCCTGTGCTCCAGGGGCTCCTGAGTCACTCCTAACACCCATTCTTCACCTCTTCACTCCAGAGGCCTTGATGCTGGCCAGCCTTCCCTAATTACCTGACTCTCCTGCACCAGCTCCTACAGTTTCCAGGGATGTACATTCATCTTGGCTGTATCTGGGCTGGAAGAAGGTGTACCTTTCTTTTCTCCCTTGGCCTCCTACAGCTCAGCTAAAAGGCCTGAACCGGGGCACAGGCTACTGGATGGCTTTTACTCCTTTGGAGTTCTCTTTCTTTTTCTACTTTTTCTTCCTTCCAGCCTCTTCCCTCTGTGTGACAGGAAAATGTGAGAAGCCCTGAGGCTGAGCAGATAGTCCCAAAGCAGCAAGCCCCTAAGCCACAGTACTCCAGGTCTACCTGGCTTTGGCTTGGACAGAGACCCTGGAATAGCAGTGGCTATACAGAAGAGGTTATTTTACAAATACATTTAGAGAAAGTGTTTTGCCAGTAATATACATACATACATACATACATACATACATACATACATACATACATACATGGTATATATTTACCATATATATATTATATATATATATATATATATATATATATATATATATATATATATATATACATATATTTGTATTTGTGTTATGTATGTTTTGTATGTATTACGGTATGTTAATGGTAAACTCTTGACAATGGTGAATTTTCCTAAAGACAGTACTCTGAGATTATTCCAGCTCTAAGAATTTCATTGACTATTGAATTCCAGCTGATTAGCACTGCTTCCTTACAAACATTACTTCAGGAAATTCATATCTGAATAGAATAGAACAGGGAAAATGCTTTTGTGTTCAGTTTCAACATGCTCTTAAGGAGTCACGCTTACTGGGAGCTATGTCACAGACCTTACCTCCCTCCCCCCATATGAGTGCTTTTGGCAATGAAACTAAATACTACACTCTCGGACTGAGGTGGTTTTTGTTTGGTTTGGGGTTTGCTTTTGTTGTTTTTCACGACAAGGTTTCTCTGTGTAACCCAGGCTGTCCTGGAACTCAGTATGTAGACCAGGCTAGCCTCTAAGTCGCTTTCCTCTGCCTCCCCAGTGCTGGGATTAAAGGTGTGCACTACCACACCCAGCAAGGATTTGGGTTTTTTAAGGCAGAGGCTCAGGCTGTAGCTCAGGCTGGCCTGGAACTCATTATGCAGCCTAAACTGGCCTCAGACTTTATAGTCTCCCAGTGCTGGGATTAAAGGGGATAGCCACTGTGCCCAGCCACATTTATGAGTTTTAAGTTGACTTACTTTTTCTAAGGAAGAGGGGGAATAGACAG
This sequence comes from Micromys minutus, assembly GCF_963924665.1. NCBI lineage: Eukaryota > Metazoa > Chordata > Mammalia > Rodentia > Muridae > Micromys > Micromys minutus. The sequence goes on along the minus strand of NC_137978.1, from coordinate 57,378,828 downwards.
TTAATTTTATGAGTCCTACTGTGTGCTGTTTGTCTTTTCATGCAATATTATCAACCAAGTAGGCACTACATTCTCACATGCTGATAAGGAAACAATCTGAGAATAATTGGTTGGCTTCTTAATGTCCAACAGCTAGTTAGTCTCTAGCTGGGATAGCCTTCTATTTTTCCTGTCCCCACAAACTTTTCTTCTCTGTTCCACCTTGACCACAAAAGATACCAACTTTTGGGAGATAGTTTCTTATTTCTTCCTTTGGAATTTTACATTATATAGTCATTTGTCAGAAGTCATCTGAAAATCAGCTTTTTCTCACAAGTCTTACAGACTCAGCTTTAGCCACTGGGAACAATTCTGGAGTCAGCATTAGAGTGACAGGTTTGCCAGGAGTGTGAATCTGGTCAAAGATAGATTCTAGTTTGAACTCAAGGATAAAACACAGTTTGGTTGTTTATTACCCCTTTCCTGTAATGAAAATTGTGGCCATTTTATAAAATAAAGCAACCCTAGAATGCAGGCAGATTTATGACATTTTGGAAACCTTTCCCAAGGCTCACAGCTGTGCAGAATTCATTATAAAGTGAGCCTTCTTGGCCTTCTGAAGCCAGCTGAAGTAAACAGGTAGTCTCACCCTGGAGGCAGTTGACCAAGAAAAGTCTGCAGTATCATTGTCCTCAAGTTGAAGTCCCAGCAGCACATCTGCTGGCATTAGCTCTACCAGCTGTCACGGTCACAGTGTCACGTTGTCCCCAAATGCTTGAGATTACAAAGAGCCTTGACCCCTATAAACAAGTCAGGTGTGAATCCCACTGATGAGTGCAAAACCAGCCCAGGAAATCGTCTCTGCTGGACTGCTAAAACCTAACAATATAAATAGGATTTCTATATTCCTTGAGTCAACATCTCCCTTATTCTCAGTGGCATTAGTATGGTGTGAGGCTTTATGTATTCCCTTACACATGACTCAGACTTCAGAGCTCCAGGGAGGGGAGTGGAATGTCAACAGGAAAGGAAGTGGCAAGCTGTGAGCCTTCCCTGGCCCATCTGTCTGAGCTTCCGCCCCTTGTCTGTGCTTTGAGTGCTGGTCTATGGAATGTGTTATATAGATTAGATCCCATTCTAAACACTATATGTTTATTGACTTATTTACTCCCAGTAATAGTCCTATTATCAACTTCATTTTAATATTTTTATATTCATTAATTTTCTTCTGTGTGTGTGTGTGTGTATGTATACATGTACATGTGATATGAGTGTACATATACCATGGTGAAGTATGAAAGTTGATTGTTTCACATGTGGGTCCTGGAGATTAAATACATGTCCTCAGGCCTAGCAGTAAGTGGCTCTTCCCACTGAGCCATCCTGCCAGTCATCAACTTTGTATTATAAACAAGGAAACAGTTTATAAATAATGGACTTGCTCTTCAAACCCAAGCTTCCTTGTCACCACACTGTACACTGAGTGGAGTGAAGTCTTTTTGTTCAGGAGAAGCACATTCCTCATAGTCTTTGCAAATGGATTTATGAGACAGAGACAAGAAAGATGATCTTCTGGACCATCAGAGTATATTTTAGCCATATCAGGCTCTCTGGTGCAGTTGGTGCCATTGGGTAGACTGGTTCTATTTAGAGCAATGACAAAAGTTTGATGGAGCCATTTAACCAAAACCCCTGTTGATACCTTATAGTTGTTAGCAGTGAACAGTCAATGTTGAGAGTCTGAGCCAACCTTCTGGTTTTAGTCTAGTTATTTGTGCTTGGTTAAACACACTGCATATCAGTAAGATAGTGGAAACAAAAATCTTGGGCTCACATATAAAATAAATGCAAGTATCATGTATCACTCCACAGAGGTCAGCTTGTACAACCCTCAGTAAGATGGTAGCCCTCTGTTGAATAAACATCTACTGTGCTTGGTCACCACAGTCTGTGCACACCTTCTACTCATTGACTGATATCACTAGCTTGATAGACATTGACAATGACAGACCTCTCAACCAGCTATCAGTTTACAGTGTGCCAGGGTTTGGACACACACAACCATCTGTCTCCACCTGACAGACTCGTGACACCGCTACTCATCATACAAACAGAGAACAAATCATGGCCTGGCCAACTGCTGACCTCAGGCTGAAAGGCAAGCTCAACCAAGTGGAACTGGTTAGATCTGCCTGCCACCTTGTTTGGATTTACTGTTGCTTCAAGACTATGACAGAGGTTGTTTTCATTGCTCTGATCTTTGGTTTGGGGGCCTCCGGTATCTGTCACATAGCCCCCACCAGATGAAGTGAGTATTCATGGACAGCTCACCCTGGGTGGGTATCTGCGGTGTATCAGCCACTGTGTGAGTAGCCTCTTCCCTGGGGGAAGAGGCATCCATGGTGTATCACAGCCTCCTGACATTTTCATGAAGTTCAAAGCCCAAGTTCATTTGGTGCTGACATTTTGGATTAGCTGGTTGACTGGAAGGCTGCTTCTTCCTATATGCTGTGAAATTTATAAACCACAGCAGCTGAGGGCTTAAAATGGCCGACAACCTCCAGCTGGCAGCAATTAAGTGTACCGCAGACCTTTGGCTAAACAAAGGCTTGTGGAGGCAGAGACTGCACACACTGAACTGACTCTTGTTCTCGGTGTTGGTCAAGAAACATGGTTACCCAAGGAGGGTAAGTGGGGGTTTTCCCCACTTCCTGTTTAGTGTGGTACTAGACATTGCCCAAGTGGCTGCCGATCATGGCATTTAGGAGTAGGGTGGCAGAACAGTTTGAATATTAACCTTCATGCCCCAGCGCCAATGACAGGAGCCACAGCTACCGCCTCATCAGTCAGGTTCTCTCAAGAAGCACAAACGGTAGAATGCATATACGGATGTAATGGGGAGCTAGTAGACTGGCTTTTAGGCTGGGACCCAGGCAGTCCAGCAATGGCTGTCTCACAATGCAAAGGCTGAGAATCTAGGATGGCTCGGCTGTGTAACATAGAGGATTCCTGGAAATCTGCTGGTTTTGTGACTACATTATAATTGGCCTCGGTAGGATAGATAAACTTGCAAAAGAGACTGGGGACAAGAAGGCAAAATACTTCCTTCTTCCTTCATCCCTATCCTTTTATGTGGGCTGCTACTATGAGGTATGGCTCAGAATGAGGGTAGTTCTTCCTTATTCACATAACCAGATTGGGAAAATTTCTCCCAGGAGTGTCCAACAGCTTGGTTCCAGTTGATTCCCAGATGTAATCAAGTCTACAATCGAGACTAGCTACCACAGAACACTGTTATCCTATCATTGGAAAGGAGATAGAATCAGAAAACACTAAGGCCATTTTATAGCCACTTCAGCAGTAGGCTGAAGAATCTAAACCCAGCTGGTGAGATGGTTTAGCAAGTAGATGGATAGATGGATAGATAGATAGATGGATGGATGGATGGATGGATGGATGGATGGATGGATAGATAGATAGATAGATAGATAGATAGATAGATAGATAGGTAGATAGATGGATAGATAGATGGATGGATGGATGGATGGATGGATGGATGGATAGATAGGTAGATAGATGCAAATAGATCACAGCTAAGTATGGAACAATTTAATTGTATTTTGTTTTTATCTTTTGAGACAGGATCTTATATAGTCCAGACTAGACTTTAATTTGCTTTTAACTAAGGTTTGCCTTGAATTACTGACACCCTATCCTCCAACCTCTGTCACTGCTTCTGGTTCCTGAATGTTGGGAGTATGCCACACCCCCAACATTCGTTTCTTTTCCTTTCCTTTGACTGCTTGTTCTCATGTAAAAGTAAGTTTCACATTTGATTCTTTTGTTACACTGGCCACATCTCACATGCTCGTAGCCATGTGGCATTGATAGCCTATTAACCAGTGCTGCCCTAGACAGTGCCAGGCACTGGAAGGGGCATAGTTATGTCTTTCTACTGCATCATAGTGGCAGTGCAAAGTGGCTCTACCCCTTTAAAAGCAGCAAAAATTCTCTTCTTCAGCAAACTTTAATATCCTGAAATCTGGCATAAACTATGTGTGTGTGTTTATGTTTGTGTGTGTGTGTGTGTGTGTGTGTGTGTGTGTGTGTGTGTGTGTGTATCTAAATCCAAAGGTCATCAATAATACAAAATGTATATTATTATTATTATTATATTGTTGTTCAAATGCACAAGAATGTTTATAGCCACATCACTTATAATAGCAAGACTTTGGCCAGCACTCAGATATTCATACCATGGGGTATTAGTAAACAGATACAGGTGAATTCCAGCTGCCCAAGCGAATGGCTGAATCCTCTCAGTAGTCAGTTATCTGCATCTACGGTTATCAGCACGATTAGAAATTATAGACAACACTGGTGTGCCAGAGCACACTTTGAAGTGTAGGAAGGCAGCCTAAGAAAGAAAATAGGCAATAGACACACGATTCAGAACCAGATACCAGAAAAGAAATGAGAGTCTAGATGCAAATGACCCAAGCTGTGGTTAGCAGTGGGGCTGGGTATTGTTTGTTCAAATAAAGAAGGAGGCCAGTGATAGTGGCAGGCCCTGAACAGAACATGAGGAAGCCATCCTAATGTCCTCCTCTCAGTGCCTGCTCACTGCCACCACAGATAAGTGTCTATGTGTCTACATAGTCGTACATGTGGCTGTGAGAACCACACGGTATCTCCTTTTCCCAGTGAAGGCAACCTCATAACCTTTCTGCCAACTCCTAGGCTTGGAAATATTTGCTTATGTTTGGCTTTTTTGTTGTTGTTGTTGTTTTTTCAGTAAGTTTAGGTTCAGATTTGTACTCACAGTGACTTTATACACCATCCCCAAACCCTGCTCACAAACTACCAACCCGGACATGAGAACTTGAAATTTTAGTTGTCTTTTAGAGAGGAAAAAGTAGCTTTAGTTATTCACTCAACATTGTAGAAGAATGAGGAAGAGAACCTTTAATCTGCCTTTCACCTTTCTAAAGAAGACTCTCAAATCACCGCTCTGTGGGGAGCCCCTCATTTACAGAGCTTGTCTTCTCTTTGAGCTGTGGGTTTTTCCCTTGTATATCACATTGACATGAACTGAACATCACAGTGAGTTCCTATAGCCCCGCACTAAGCACTGAGTCCCGCCTAGCCCTTGGTGTTTGGTAGACCATGAACAGAGGTCCATAAAAACTGGGGTAGTTTGCCCTCCGCAGAAAATCAAGGGGAAGATAATCATAACACATGGATATGTGGGTGTGCCCACAAGGGAGGTGCTCTACCTGCTCATTCTGGATAGATCTGTGGGGTATAGTTTTCAGGCTAGAAGATAATAAATGTATTGGAAGTAGAGATAAAGTTTAAGAAAGGTGGTCAAGGAACTTCTGGCAAGGAATAAACTTTTTGGTGACATGGGGTACATTTTCTTCCATTTTAAGCTGGTGTGACTTCTAGGAGCTCAGGAGCAGAGGCCTGCCACCTTTCATTGGTTTGCCAGACTTCCTTCAGTTCCTTCAGAGGGAGGGAGAGTTCACAATTCGTTTTCTCCTCACCCTGTTGTTATGCACTAAGGAAATCTGGAGTCTTGAAAGGAACAGGACACATATCCACAAAGGTTAAGGTTTCATATCTGGCCTTTCCTTTCCTAGTAGACTAGACAGAGGTATCCTGGACCTTTCTCTTAGACGAGGTGCCCATTGACTTTCACATCACAGAACCTCCTCTTTTCTTCATAGCCCAGCAAAGGTCTCTGCTGCTCCACTCCCACAAACAATTCACCATTCTGTGGCTTCTCTGCAGGCAGTAAGGTGCTGCTGAGGCCAAATGCTTTTTCTTATGCTATGTGCTGTCTGCATGGAGGCAATGAGTACATTTATATCTGAGTGAGGTGATGTGCTTTGAAGAGGTGACTGGTTTGCTCTTATGTTTCCAGAAGAGCCATTCTCACTGATGTAAGGGGAATTGGCATTTGGGAGGATAAGGCAGGCCAGCCAGAGCTATATAACAAGTTCAGGTCCAGCATGGTCTACAACATAGTAAGACCCTCACTCAAAGCAAGTAAACCCAAAGGCCATTTGTTAGCAGCTGTGGAGAGGTGGAAAGACTAGTTAGTGTGGAGTATATGTTACAGGTAAGCCCAGGAAGTGGAGTGAAAGGAGACTCGAACTTTACATTGAAAGGAGGTAGGAAAGTGACTTCACAGTCTTCCTCTTGGAGGGATGTTTGTTCTTCTACTTGGTAGCCAGTGGCCCTTCCAGGACCCTCTTAGGCAAAGGAGCCATAGGATTGCCTTGGAGAAGACATGTTATTGATTGGTCTAGACAGTGAAATGACAGCGATTATTTCACCAGTCCAGGAAACTAGAGAAGGCCATCTGGAAAAGCCCACCCAGCACCTTTCTGGGGACCCCTTACATATGGTGATCTTCTAGCATCCATAGATGAGCAGTTATGAAGTTCCTTTCCTGGTCAACTCAGTGTCTGCCAACACCACCATCCCCACTTGTGGGGAGAACATGGGAGTGAGCACATTAGTAAGCCTAAACCTTGAAGGAGGAATTGAGACTAACCATACTGGAAATATGTAAATGTATGCTATAAAGGAAGTAACCCATTGCCCGGTCCCTTGTGCAAGTCACTATGTGTTCTGTATCACTCCTGAAAACACAGCCAAGAGGACCTAAGCACGCTCACACCTAAGTATCTGAGAGCTATCACACACTTACACACACACATACACACGTGGCACCTTCTGGACCCACAGCCTGGTGCACTCAACCTGACCTGTGTCCAGAAACACTTGCAGTGATCTTAGCTCTGCAGATAGCCTGTGGCAAGTTGCAGAGTACTTCTTCCCAGTCAGTCTGTCTCCACCACCACCAGCGTGTGGTTCTAAAGTGCTGACTCAGTGTGGCTGCCTGTTCCCTTCTTTGAGGTATGTCTAGAGAGGGATGTTTTGCTTCAGTGGGTTCCAGGAACAAATAACAAAAAGTACAGAAAGTACGCGGCTAAGGACAGACGCGGTGCACTCTTATCAGTCATCTGAAGTATGTGCTGTCTTTCCAAGACCAATATGGACTCCTGTTTCTAGGAAAACACCAAAAAGTATTTATCAATTATCCTGTCTATGGTTTGTGGAAAAAGACAACAGCAGTCGACCCTGAAAGCCATAGCAAAGCAGATTCCTTTAGGCAACTAACAGCCAAGGGCATGAGTTAGGGCTGCTGCTGCTGTGGCCTGGGACTAGTCCCCTCACGTGGCTGCTGCATTCCTTACCCTTTACCAGGGAGACTGAACTTACTCCACAGGAGTGTGGCAGCATGGCAGATTCACCCTAATGCCTAGGCCCCTGCTGTGTTCTTCCTAAACCCACTGCATGTCCCCAGAGAGCTGACCCAAAGAGATCCCTAGCAAAATGGTGTGGGCCACAAGTAGGCTTGTGATAACCATCGTAAAGAGCCATGGTGTTAGGTAATCCATGGTCTCTAGCAGAAGCCCAGTGGGCACTTTACTTGATCTTCCAGCCAACAGGTAGGTTGTGTCATCCCATTACACAGAAAGTGAAAAGGAGAGCTAAGGAATTCAGCTGATTGAGCATCACAGTGGTCATGTCATAGACCACACAGGCCTGCAGCAGCTGGACCCTGTCTATGAAGCAGTGCCCTTTTAAATGAGGAGGAAAATTCTTTTAACTGTGACACTTTAACCTCTTCTTGTCCATTTGTCCTTCTAGGACCCAAGCCCAGAGGGTTCGGAAACCACGTTGCTGCACTGGCCCCCAGGGGCTGCTTCCTCGATATAATGAGAGCCAGGCAGAAGGACAGGAACAGCTCTTCAAGCTAACAGACAACATCCAAGATGAGTTGTAAGTAGAGGGCTGGGGGTTGGAGAAACAGCCCATTGGTCTTCTGTGTTGCCTCTTCTGTCTTTGAGAAATTTTTCTATGACCCAGGAGCTTTATGTTAATACAGCCCTTGGAAGAGACTGAAGAATGACTTATCCTAAATCTCAGATTGTAAATGGCCATTACTGGAGGGAGTGGCTGTCAGCCTGCTCCAGAACAGACCTTGCTGTGTTGTCTCTGCAGTATCAGTCTCTCTGTAGTCAGTTCAGAGAGGCCAGTGCATGAAATAGTCTCAGTCTTAAGGGATTTTTATCCCATACATTTTTTTAAACTTTAGTATCTAGTGTTTGCTAGAAATGCTAGCAAACTGAAACCAAGTAGCAAATTATTACCCATCAGATATTCTGGAGGTGCAGTTTTCTTATTATTTTGTCACTTACGCATTCCCAGCTGGTGAGGTATTCTTAGCTCACATGGTAACCATGGCAGTCTCTAGCACTATTTTGTGAAACTCTTCAGAATGTAAGGTGCTCTGTGACTTGACCAGGTGTGAAGGGACTGAATTTGTGGTGTAGAAATGTCCTGGTGTAACTTGTGCCCTCTAAGGTGAAGTGGGCTAGGGAGAATCTGGCACTGTGGCTGTTACTGGCTGGTGGAAGAGTTCAGGGGAAGATTAGCTCCTGGGGTGGCCTCCAGTGTCATTGGCTGAGACAGTACAAGAGGCCTCACTTCCCATTTCATGTCTTGTTTGGATGAGGACATAGAAAATGAAGCCTAGAATTTAGGAGACGGGATATGGCCTCTTCCTAGGTGTATCCTGCCATGGTATTATTGGAGTGTCTCTAAATAATGCTGTGCATTTCTTCCCTTGAGCCTATCCTGCTACCTAACCACGTGCAGTGGACTGAGTGGCTTCAACAACAGAAACTTGGATCTTCATTTCTGAAGGCTGAGAGGGTTGAGACTGTCCTATAAACTGCATCTTTGATGGAGCTTTGGGCCTCAGACTCAGACCTAAAGAATCATTTCACAGCCAAGAAAAACATGATACAGACTCTACTAGAATGACAGCCAGTGATGGCTGAGGTGTCCCACTCACTGGAGAACCCTCTGAACCTAGAGTAGTGCCTGGAATTCAAATCACTCAATAAACTCAGCTGGAGAGCCATAGCTCAACATTTGTGATAACACATGTCCCGCTTCCCACATCCCACGGGGATCTAGGGGTACTATCAAAGGTTAAGTAAGGGATGAGAGATGTAGCTAAGCTGGTAGAATGCTTGCTTAGCATGCACAGAGCCCCAGGTACCATCCCCAGCACTGCATAAACCAAGAGTAGTAGCATTTGCACTCAGGAAATGGAGGCAGGAGGATCACAAGTTCAAAGTCAACCTCAGCTACCTTCCATAGTCATCCTGTCATCCCTGTCTCATAAAGGAGGGTAGGCTAAGTAAAATTACAGATCTTTGTGTGTTAAATCATAAGTATTTTTGCTAACTCACTTCTATTCGATCCAAACCATCCCTGGTACTTTGCAGCAAGAGACAATAAGACCAGAAAAACACTATGGATATGTTGTGTAGTCCAGACACCATGGAGTTGCTGCCCACATGGTACAACCCTGGAAGCAGGTCAATGAGCTAAGATCTGCAGTCAGAATGAAATCAGCAAAATGAGTTTCACAAAACACTTGAAGTTCATGTGATCTGGGCATAGTTACTGGCTGAATTTTAACTTTGAAGATGAGGACCTTGTATCTCCACCCACACTGAAGATGGAGCCTGGCCAGTGGGTGGTGAGGGAGGCATGTGACCTCATTCTTCCTGGGCATATAGGAGAGGTCACCAGGCGCCCTAGCAGATGTGGCTCAGAGTGCCCTCTGTTAGCCTGTACTCAGGACAGTGTGAGTGGTCCAGTCATCCCTCTGCAGGAAGAGCCTTCTCAGGAAAAGCACGGGTGCTGACTTCTACCTCTGACTTTTATCCTAGATTTGTAATTAAAAACATGTTTAAGGACCTAATTATTTGCATATTCCCCTCAGAGTTAACCCGTTAAAGGGGTCTTAAATACCTTGCTCTACTGTTCTAACTAAATGCTTCCACATTTTTTTCCAGTTAGACTCACTGTTTCACTTCTGGAAAATATTGTGTAATTACTTCCTGATGGAGTGAAAACCCCACAAAGTCCCCCAGCACCACGGCAGCGTCAACTTTGATCTCACACATCAAGTTGCATTTAGTTTTGTAGGGTTTTTTCCATTTAATTAAACAGTATTGAACAGATTGTCACTAACATCCAATCTAAGGTCTGCTAAGGCTTCACAGCAGGCTCATTGGTTTTGTGCACCTCCATTACTTCCCATTCTCCCCAGTCTTAACCTACCATACAGTAAAATAACACTTACTCTATATGGTTAACTTTTCTGAACAATGCCGACTTTGTGGCTAGAAGTCACCCTTTAGGTTTTTTTTTTTTTTTTTTTTTTTTTTTTGTCTTTTATGAACTATACACTTTGTTTCTAGTACTTTATCAAGTTGGCCCATTCAGATTTCAGGAACAAAGGCGATTCTGGCCTTGTGATCCAGAAGCTGCTGTGCCCAGCAGCATGGTCCTTGGGTTCTTTCATCATTTAAACAGAAACGAATATTTAGGAGGTGTGTGTGTATATGTGTGTGTGCACGCACTCGTGTGTGTTTAATACAGAAAAGTATGTAAAAGGAAAACAGAGGCGGGCTTGTAAACCTCGGGTTTTTCTCCTTGGGTGCTTGTCTCCTAGAGGCTGGGGAGGAGGAAATTTTAAAAAAGAGGATCCTGACCAAAGTAGCATGCTAAAAATGTCACCTTTCTCTTCTAATGAAACCAACTCATTTACATGGTTAGCAAAATCAAAGCGTTCATGAGAGGAGTAATAGTGAAATCTTCTCTGTTCTCTTTGTCCCTCCTTCCTTGCTGAGAATGGACTCCAAGGCCTCACATGAGTAAGTGGGATTGTTTCTCCCAGCCACAGCCTAGCTCCAGCTTACACTTTCTAGGTCAAGAGCTAACCTACCAGAAACATTTGACACCTGCAGACTTGCTGCTCAGATAACAGTCAATGGCTTGCTTGAAGTTCTGAGAGCAGTACAGCCCCTGGTGCCCCACACCCAGTGTTGTTCCTATGTGTACTCAGGTTCCTCCACACCTCTTAGCAACCCTTCTCTGACATCTTCTGAGTCCTTGCCCAGCACATTAAGTTTTACTGTGTGCCAGGTCAGTTACAATTTTGTGGTGTTCCTCAGCAAGTCCACAGTCTAGCAAGTCAGACAGACTTGTTTGGGAGGGGAGGAAGATAGCAAAGGAGATAAACTGAGAGATGTTCACTGCTATTTCCCTTGTTGCCTACTGCCTGTAACATACAGTCGCTGTCCTAATAGAAGTCTGAGTCCCTGGTCATGGGCCTCTGGTGGTTAGTTTTGAAAAGCAGGCCTCTCTGTCCTCTTCTGGAAGGATAGAACTTATTCTGGTGCTTGAGTCTGTATCTTCTTCCCTCTGCTCTCACAGGACAGATGGAATGTCCCTCCTCTGTCACCTGAGAGGCTTTCCATCAGCCCATGTGGGCCAGCAGCAGTGAATAGCAGCTGTAGGTAGAGTATGGAAAGCCAAAGTCCATGTGTCAGCCATGGCCTCTGCTGCTCTGTTGGCTGGGGGTGGGGTGCAGAGCCGGTAGAGAGCTGGCCTGCAGGTGGGCAGCCACAGAGAAGGGGAGGGGCTGGAGGAATACGCAGAAGAATGAAGAGCCAAGATGGCTCTGCTTTGCCCTGAGTTAACTCCTCACAGAGTGAATGACAAGTTTGGGATCAGATCAGCAGATGAAGGGTCTGCCCCTAGCTGTTTAAGTGAGTGTTTGATGTGGTTTTCAGATTTGGGGGGGGGGGGGGGCAGGGGTGGTGGTGGGGGATGTCAAGCAAACTGAAAGCGGTGGTGGTGATGGGACTCAAAACCTTGACCTTGGGTAATGAGTTGCAGAGGAAGCCTCAGGGAAAATGGGGAGACAGCTATTGGCTGTCATTGCCTAGCTCTCTTTTTTCTGCTGACCCTGCCCTTGGTTCTGATCTGCATTTGGTTTGAAGGCTTTGGAACAGTAAATGCTGTGAGCAGCAGCAGCCCCGGGGCATGAGCAGGGCTCCTAGACCCGGAGTGGAGATACTGACAGTGAGGGCTGCTGTGTGCACTTGTTCTGTCCCAACATGCATCTTTTCCATGTATCTTAACCAAAGGAGTTTGTAGGCAGTACCATCTCCCTTGGAGATGAAGGAACTGAGTCACCAAGCTGCAAGCCACCTGACCAGAGTCCCAAACAAGTGGACCCTCCTTTCTAGCCTAGCTAAGATTTCCTTTACCATGCTGCCTGCCTTTTAGAAGCACCCCTGGCTCAGAGCCACACTTATTCTTTATGTTTCCTGGCCTGTATGTGCCATTTTTGGTCTCCTAGAAGGGAGTTGGGATGTGTACTCAGGACCACCCCCTGTGCCCTTTGGTATAAAGGCATCTTTCTGTGTGTCACCAAGGCTCCTGAGAGGACGGAGCACTAATTCAGTCTCTGCTGAATATTGTAGTCCATGTGCCTGCTCTCACCCTGCCTCATGGCCACCTTCATGGCTGGTTGCCTGGTCCATCTGTGCTCTAGAGAAAAGCTCTTTTTGTGTGTTCAGCTATTTTCCATCCAGTTCCAGCTGGCCCTGAGATGCTCTCTGTTCTTTCTGTCTTTCCTTCTGTCTCTCCGAGTTCTTTCCTCTTCCATTCTCCTCAGTAATGCTGCCCCTGACTCTTGAGTGTGGAGCATAAGGAGGCTGTGCTAAGCCTGCTGATCACCAAGAGTGGCTGAGTGCTTCTAATTTTGGCAGTGAGACTTTACAAGTCTACATTCTCGGCATTGCCAACCAGTTAAATGAGAACAGCAAACCCCAACTTTTGTCATGGGAGCCATAATTAAAATGATGACTGGAGCAACGTGGGTACTTAGCAAGTCCTCACGGGTGGCTGTCTCAGTGGTGGGTACTCAGGAGGTCCTGTGGGTATACAGTGGACCACACTGGTGCTTAGAGCGCCACTGAAGCCAGGATGCTTAACAAGAAGCAGAAGGAATCTTCTGGCAGTGCTTTGACAGGCCAAGGTGTTGAAAGGTCAGCAGCAATCAAGGGCCAGGATATTTGGGCAAGCTTTGAGGGTACAGATGGTGACTCGGTGTTGGAGAATAGGAAGGAGAGCGAAGGATGATGTACTTCTAGAGAGGTGCAGAGGAGAGTGGGGGCCAGCCATGCTTGGGTCTACAAACTGGCAAACTGGCCCTGCCCTGCCCTGCCCTTAATGACTCTACCCTTCCTGTTGATTTTTGTGCTTGAATTAAGGCTATCGACCTGGATCCATGGCAGTTCCAGATAGAGCCTTGGCTCTGAGCAAACACAATTTAAATCCCCAAGGTTCATAGCCAGCCCGTTGTCAGTCAGCTCTTGGTACGCTTGCCATCACCCGGAGTTTCCTTACTTCCCCTGATGCCCAGTCACACTGGGAAAGGCCAGCATAAGATACAGGTGGCTACTAAGCTGAGAAGGCTGTCACTGGCTTTCAAGGTAACTACTCTTGGCTCACCAGCTGAGCAGAGAGGTATGACCTGCATAAATTTTCACGTCAGTCTGTGAGCTCTGCAGCATGTACTCCAGGAATCAGGCTTCTCTCTGTGTATTTCGAATCTAAGCTGTTTCTGAGTGGCCTGGGAGCTTTGAGAAGTGATGACTACAGTTCTGAGAGTTCAGTGGTATCACAAGTCCTATGACCCTGGCCATACTGAACTGGGTCAGGTGACCTCTCTCATCAGGGCAGTCAGAGGAAAGAAGTAGATACAGGTGTGTAAATGCTATTGTTTGCAGTCTAGCAGACCTCTCCCCTCACTTTCTTCTAGCCTCTACTGTCTCTCCTCATGGTCTATCTGGTCTGTCACATGTCTTGTCATAAAGTATCCAAAAGTTCACGGATCACCCCACAAAGCTCATATCAGAACAGGATTCTTTTTTCTCTGTTTGAAACTCTTAGCAAATGTTGCTTGTTAATGTTCATGAGCACCCTACAGCAGACAGTTGTGAACAGCAGCTCCTGAGGCCATCCTTTCTAATACAAACTTACACGTGAGGAACCTGAGTGCCAGAGTAAGAAAGCCATTCGCATGCACAATGGGGGGTGGTAACTGGCAAGCCTGAGACCCTAAATCTCAGTGGGCCTCTTCCCTTTTGAGCATCAAGGGATGGCCTGACCTGACACAGCTCAGCATCACGAGTTCTCTCTCCCATGCAGTTTCATAGCCGTGGAGAACATCGACAGCTACTGTGTGCTCATCTCCTCCAAAGCTGTGTACTTCCTGAAGAGTGGGGACTACATAGACCGAGAGGCCATTTTCCTCGAGGTCAAATATGATGACCTCTACCACTGCCTTGTCTCCAAAGACCATGGGAAGGTGTATGTGCAAGTGACCAAGAAAGCTGCAAATTCCAGCAGTGGCGTGTCCATCCCAGGCCCATCCCACCAAAAGCCAATGGTGAGTACAGCTGCTTCTTGCCACTCACATGTACAAACCCTGCTCTGCCCCTGCTTTACTCTGAGGACTCCAGTGGGAGGTTGAACTGCACTGAACGTTCTGCTCCCGTTCTGATGGGAGCCCTGGGTGTGTTCTCTTACATTTTTGTCTCAGTTACCTGTTAACACAAAGCAGTGACATTACTCATAGAGTTTTGTGTCCCTGAAACATGGTACTAAGTGCTAGCACTCTGAGTCCAGGACAGGGCACATACTGTATTGTTTTTCTGGTATCAGAAAACCACAACCTTTTGATCTATGAACAGTAGTGTGAAGTACATTCAATAGATATTTGTAAATAATGGTATTCGACTCCGTAGGGTAGGAGGTGTGTCAGAACTTTTGGGTGGTGATGCACCCAAACGTTTCCAGCATGTACTTCTCAACAGTGCTGTTAGAGACAGAGGGGTTAGGGCAGGTGATCCCTTCAGGCCACATAGGACCCATGCTAGGGCTCAGACTTAGCTGACCCATCTGACCCCATTACTTAAGTCTAACCCAAAGAACTTGCTCTACTGAACTGCGAGTGAACCCATAGCACAGCAGTTGTGAGGAAGCAGCTCCATCTCTAGTCACAGTTCCAGGCATTGGTCCTACTTCTGCGTCCCCAAAGCTTCGCCCTTTCCAGTGATATTGTTCATCTCGGCTCTTTCTATAGACCAGAAAATCCATCTTGTTGGGTTTCTCACCAGGGGCACTTCAGCATTCTCTGTTCTCTCAGGGATGAACTGGAATGGGTTTGAGTTTGTCAGCCCCTCCTGGGGTCAGTTGCTTAAATTAGAGCTGGTAGGCTGCAAGTTAATGCCCCAAAGTGTGCATTTTCTACCAACATTGCCTACCCACCCCCTGTCTACCCTTTCAAAGCAAGCTAGCAATGACACACTCTGGGTAAAAAAGCCTTGCTGATTCTCATGTGCTCAGCCACCACCAAGCTTTGAACTTGAATAAGGGGTTCAATCCACTGTCCTCCCTTACCTCTGAATAGAAGCTCGTCAGTTAGAGGTGGTGATAGGCTGCTTGCAGTAACCTGGGCCATAAACTAAAAGCTTGGATCAGTGTACCAGGCACAGGCCCCTAGGAATCTCTTTATCTTGATGTTCAGATGGGAACTGCCTTGGGGTGACTCTCCTCTGCCCATGTCCTGTGGTAGTGCTTGGCTGCCCAACCTCAGGGCAATGTATTCATTCTTGTCTTCTCCCTAGGTGCATGTGAAATCTGAGGTCCTTGCCATCAAGTTATCACAAGAAATAAACTATGCAAAGAGCCTCTACTATGAACAGCAACTAATGTTAAGACTCAGTGAGAATCAAGAGCAGTTGGAGCTGGACTCCTGAGGACACCCGGCTGCTGGACAGGGATGCTCCAGGCTGAAGCCCAGCCCAGAGGGCTGAAGCCCAGACTCGGCTCCTGTTAGAAGGGAAGTCAGAAGAGGTTTGGGGGGAAAATATCAAGGAACAAGGGAAAAGAAATTCTCACGGGGAAAATGTAAACAGAAACCATATTAGTTTGTGGGACAGGGAGTTTCTTTAGATTATGGGGAAATAATTTCTAAAGTATCAATGGAATAACGTTTTAAAATGTATTAAGATGGATCTAATTTTTAGAATGCCCTGTATTTTGTTAACATGTATATATGTACAACTGTGTGTTTGTAAATACATAGAAGCTTCTGAGCAGGGCTGTGCTGTTGTGAAGGTTTGTTACCTGTACAGTAATGTAGAGTTGGACTGGCCCTTCTGCCACACTAGTTCTGCACGCCTCCTCCAGGGACCCCTGTGGGAATCAGTTCTGGAAGTGGAAGGGTGCATTGTGTGAGTGCAGCTGCAGTCAGTGTTCAAGGGTGCGTCTTCAGTCACCTAGAGGCAAGCAGAGCCACCATGGAAAGGACTAGAGACCAGCATGGTGCCCATCTTTGTTCTCACCCATGTTACAGGCAGTGTTGAAATTTCTCAGGCAGTTTTCTAATGTCTGTCCATTTGGCTTTCTTCAACCGCTCTACCCAACTGGGGGGTCAAATGTTAGTTGCTAAGTGTGTGCTTACACATCATGGCCATCCAGGTTTTCCTCATGCTGTTTGTGATTACAGTGAAGCACTGGTGGGTTCTCTTTTCATAAATGGAAGAAAGTCCCATTTCCCACTGTGTTCTTTTTAATAAAGCCACATGTTCACGTCAAGTACTGTGGCTCCCTGAGAGCAGGATGAGAAAAGAGAATTTCGGAGAAGGGTATGCATGGGAGGCAGGGACTTCTGGGTTTCACTTTGGTGGTTCCCTTTTCTAGGACTAAGCAAATTGGAGGTGGAAGGTGGGCCTCACCTTATACTACAATCAAGCCTTGTAGTTTTGGGTGTTTGTTTGTTTTGTATCGTATTGTTTTTAAATAAGTCTAGCCAATGTCTACAATTGTGTCACACACGTAGCTGAGATCCAGGGAGACCCAGTGGGTGTGTTTTGGTATGTATAATTCAAATTCTTCCAAGGCACAAACGTAGCGGATCTAT
Source organism: Micromys minutus (assembly GCF_963924665.1). Lineage (NCBI taxonomy): Eukaryota > Metazoa > Chordata > Mammalia > Rodentia > Muridae > Micromys > Micromys minutus. Next base: position 57,361,907 of record NC_137978.1, on the reverse strand, counting down.
TTTCCAACCCCCACCCCAATTTCCGTGTGTGTGTGTGTGTGTGTGTGTGTGTGTGTGTGTGTGTGTGTATCTGCTCTGTGTATGTGTCTGTGTGTTTGTGAATGTACCATGGTGTATAAGTAGGTATAGGGCAAAAGCAATCCTAAAGGAGCACTTTATCTACGTAAGTGCTTTCAAGGCGCTGTCTTCATGACCTCCAAGTTTGCCATCTTCACTGGACTGGACTGGACTTTTGTCAGTTGGGTCTTCGGTTGGTCATTTGTTGCTCTCTAAGGAGAGCTTGATGTTCTTAGTGCCCTTGTGGGAGACTCGCATCTAAGGGGAAGGAATTAGTTCCTCGTGGTCTTTCTCAACAACCTGGGCCCATATACCCATACAAGTCTTCCTCTGGTCTTATTATCAGTGACTCGAGACATGAGATCTTGGTGTCTTCTATAGGAGGCTGCAGAAGCATTGCTTATGTGTGTCCCCTGCCATATTCTGGGAGAGTCCCTTCAAATAGTCTAACCATTACGAGGAACTAGTGTTGCTAAGGGAAGTCTACCCTGCCTTGGGCCCCTTAAACTGGGTTTCTCAGTCTGCAGCTGGTGCTTCAGGAGGACCCAGGAGGAGTCAGACACCCCCCCCCCCAGCTCCTTTCTAATTTAATCAGCTCTTTAAATAACTGTCCATCTCCTGTGATGGCACAGCCCCTTCCTGTGATATTTAGCTTTAGAAGGAGTAGATATTAAAATGGGGTTTGGAGACCAGATGGGGTAAGGCTGCAGGGTGAAAGGAGATTAACTTTGAATTCTCAGTTCTCCCAACCCTCATGCTAGGCCTGGGAAATAGTCCAGATGCCTTCACCATTGCTTCCTGACTTGCCAGGACAGAGCCCAACGCTGCAAAAGAAACTGGCCTTGCTGCAGCTTCTGTTTCCTTTTAAGTCGGTACTCATCATGTGTCAGAGACTGCTGGGACAGTTTCATACTGCCTCAGATACAGCTCTTCTGGAAGAAGTTAGAAGATGAAGGGAAGCTGGATGAAGACACATTAGAAGCCACCCTGGTTCTTACATCATATTGGAAAGCCAAGAGAGCATCCTGTTCCAGACCCACGTGGAGGAGGCATAGAGGTAGCCTCTCGTGTCAGCCCCCAACTGTTCGGTGGGGCACTCATCCCACCTTAGTGTTCTAAAGGATCCAGGGCCACTTTGTGTTCAAGTGTCATTTGTGCCTCAAAAAAATAAATAAATAAATAAATAAAAGATATAAAAAGTATCAAAGCTGCTCAGTGAACAGAAAATAAAATACCCAGTTCTTCACGATGTATATACAGACTGTGCAAACTCCATACCCCAGAGTTAGCACATTCTATAAAATAAAATGCATTGTTGGTTTCTAACACGTTTGCCTTCTTTGTCTTCCTCTTCTTCCTCCTCCTCTTCCTCCTCATCTTCCTCTTCCTTCTTCTAGTTGCCAGAACTCTAGAATCATCACCTGTGACTACATCAAACAGTACAGCCTTGGCATTCAGGGGCAGCCTCTGCGCTCTCTCCAGTGACTTGCATCACCACTAGAAACTGGACATACCTGGAATGAGCAAACAGAAGCGGCTTTGCCCTCCAGTAGTCATGTGCTACATGCTGTTCACTACCACCAAAGAGCTGTTGGGCGGGGCCTACAGGGTAAAGGTCATCATTTAAAGTTCAGACAGATAGGAGGCAGAACAGGCCCATTTAGAGACAGGTGTTGATTCATGAGGGCATGGATCCATATAGATTTCAGAGTTATACTAGCAAATGCATCTAATAAACCAGGAGGACCACATTCACATTTCAGAATCAGGAGCAGTGGAGCAGTTGTAGTGGGGGCTGGGACTAAAAGCTGGGTGAGAGGAAAAACATTCCGGGGAAAATGGAAAGAGTGAAACCAGCGACACCACATACTGACACCTCTAGAATATTAGATGTTAGCTAATACCTGGTACCTCAAGAGGAAAGGGTGGCTATGGGCAAGGACCACACCTATATATCCCCAGCTGCTTATACAGAATGAGGAGGGTCCCTGAGCCCAGGCATTTGTAGTCCAGCAACTTAGCAAGGGGGGGAAAATACAGGGTAAGGGTGGTCATACATGAGAGAAGTTGGGTAGACATTTGAAGCTTCTGTGTTCTAAGGACAGGAGTTGGTTATGGCAGGGCAGGGGGTGATAGAGATACAGAAAGGGGTGGCTTCACCCTACAGGACAGTGGACAGTAGTAGGTCAAGGCAGCCATCTCTTTGCCAACACTGTGGTTTACCATTAGGAACAGTGCCTGCTGAGTTCTAGCAAGAATTTGCAGTGTCATTTTTATGAACATACTGGTTTTCTTCCTTTAGTTGAATTACCATTTGAATTACATGTATGTAGTGTGTGTGAGAGAGACAGGCAGGTAGACAGTCATCTTGTGGATACTGGGGATTGAACTCAGGCCATCTGCCGAGCCATCTTGCCAATATTCTGTGAATAGATTGCCTGATAGAGCCGACCCTTAGTCCCTGGAATGGTTCTCGTTTCTACAGTGTGTGATAATGTGTTAGTCTTTCCATATGTCTTGTTTCTTTTGCTGCTATTTTGAGTCTTTGTATCTTTAAAGTAAGAAATAGCTTTGCTTTTTGTTTTTTTGTTTTTTTGTTTTTGTTTTTTTTTTTTTTTTTTTTTTTTTTTTTTTTTTTTTTTTTTTTAATGGATCAGAGAGCTGTCCACATTCTTCTGGTTAGTACTACTTAAATTACAGTAGGGTTTCCTGTTGTGTTTTTTGATGGTTAGACCAGAGGGTGGGTTTTTTGGTATTTTTGCATTCGTTCCTTCAATCACTGCCCCGCTGTCTGCCAATTGGGGTATTTTAGATTTTCCACTTCTTAGTCAGCTTTGGCAACATTTTCTTAAAAACATGATTTAAGCCTTTTTGTTATCATACAGTTGTGTAGATTTTCTTCCTTTAATTCCTTCTGTGTTTTCTCATCCTAAATCCTTCATATTTCCACAGCTTGGTTTAAGCCTTTTGTCCTAATAACTACTCTGAAACGTCCTTCCCTTTGCTACTTTCTTTTTGTTACTCTTGATTCATTTTGATTTGTTTTACTCCTTCTTGCTTTCTAAGGTAGGTCCAGTTATGCCTTGGTATCCATGGAGACAACATCCCCATCCCTGTGGGTTCCACATCCTCAAATGCTCAAGTTCTTGATGGTACACGTATTTGCATATTGAGGTGATTAATGCCCATCAGCTTGAATGGGTTTGGAATCACCTAGGAGAGACACGAATGTCTGTGAGAGTGTTTCCAGTTTACCTGCGGAGGCAAGAAGTACTATGAATGCTGGCAGTACTAGCCCACGAGCTGGAATCCTAGACCCATCACCCACCAAAAAGAAAAAGAGAGAAAGCCAACTGAACAACAGCATTCATCGTTCTCCATTTTCCGACTGAGGATGCAACAGGACCTGATGCCTTGTAACTCTGCCACCATGCTTTCTCACCAAGCTAGACCAAACCTTTGGACTATGTTGGGTATTTTTGTTGTAGCAATGAGAAAAGACACTACCATAGAAAATTAATTCTAGCAGTGGGATGATGCTGTGAAAACCCCTATCCGTGTGGTTCTTAGGCATTTAGAACTGGTTTGTGGGAGGGATGTGCAAGGGTTTGTAGCTTGGGACCAAAGAAATCCTATTTGATTCTATAAGCAGAACTTAATGGAACATTCTGGTGGGGATCTGGAAAGCTAGAGTGCTGATAGTGCACACAGTGGAGGCTGAGGTGTTAGAGCGGGACAAGAATTCATTAGGAACTGGACTAGAGGTCATTTGTGTCACCTTCTGGCTAAGGGCATGGCTTTATTCAACCCTTGACCTGAGAATTTGAGTGAGGCTTAATACAGACACAATGGACTAATTTGGTTGTCGTAGGAAGTCACAAGACAGCCAGCATCTGTGGCAGTTACTGCTACTGCTCTTGTACAAGTTTCTGCTGGCACGGTGTAAAAAAATGTTCAGTTTTGTGATAAGGAAGTATCTTAGTTACTGTTCTGTTGCTGTGAAAAGACACATGACCAAGGCAACTTACAGAGGAAATCATTTAATTGAAGACTTGAAGTTCAGAGGGTGAGTCATGGCAGGAAGCATGACATCAGACAGGCATGGTGCTGTAGAAGTAGCTGAGAGCTCGCATCTTGTCTGCATGCCCAAGGCAGAGAGAAAGGGAGACCGAGCCTGGTATGCACTCTTAAAATCTCAGACTTACCCCAGTGACACACCTCCTCTAGCAAGGCCACACCTTCTAATCCTTCTCAAAAGTAGGGACTAAGCATTCAAAATATGTGAGCCTATTGGAACCATTTGCATTTAAGGCACCACGGGATGTATACAAATAAAGCAAGGTTGCTGATAGGAAGGGTACAGAGAAAATAGCTGTAACTGTTACAGGAATGAGTTCACTTGGAGTCAGGAGGGGCCTTATAGTGGAACACCAGAAAAGGTGCCTCATTGAGATTCCAACTTGTCAGAATCACAAATGCATTTGAAAGGAGAAAGTCTGAACAGAGAACACCACGGTGGGACTTTCCTGCTGCAAAGGGGGGCAAGTGTTTCCCAAGCTCAGCCGCCACCGAGCACAGAGGCCCTTCAGCCATGGGAAAAAGGACCACATGGTATCTTGAGCTCCCAGCAGAATTTGATAGTATCACCCATACTGTATTTGTTTTATAGACATAAAAAAGATGCATGAATTACAGGGTTGTGAAGACTTGTGCCAATGTTCCCAAAAGCACTGAGGCCAGGAAGTGTGTTACTCACAGGGTTGGAGTTTATGCAAGGAGGGTGTGAGATGCCATTGCATGCCTCTGGGAAGGGAAAGGCTAAAGTGTAATGGAGATACCTGGGTAGAAGGGATGCCAAGTCCATAAGATGTCTGCCAAGGAAAGGAACAGGGTCACCAAAGGCTGTTAGAGTCTAGCTGATACCACCAGGGGCCTCAAATGCAGGCCATAAAGCTCTAGGGTTTGGTGTTTTCCTGGCTGAGTTCTGACTTTGCTTTGGTCCAGTCTCTCCTAGCTATGCCTTTTTGGAATAGGAATGCTAAGTGTTCACCACTGTATATTGAGAGTATATAAAATCTTATAACTGTTATTTTATAGGGCTGACATCTAAGAGTTTCCCTGAGTTCCAGAAGAAACCCTGCAGGAACACTTTTGGTCGATATAGAAACTTAAGATTGTAGGGACTTTGAGAGATGAACTAAATGCATTCTGTGTTGTGGACCTGACATGAGACTTTAGAGAGCTGAAATGCAGCACTGTGGCTAACAGTGACGGGTTTGGGGGTATCGGGATGACAAGGCGTGGATCTTATGGTGGATCTTCAGTGTCAACTTGTCTGGTTTTGGAATCACTCAGGAGTCAGCGTGAGGAGTTTCCAAAGAGCCTTAACTGAGGAGGGAGACTCATCCTCTGGACACCATCTCATGGAATAAGAAGAGAGAAAAGGAAGAGGCCAGCTAAGCACATACATTCAGCTCTCTGCAGAGACTATGTGACCAGCTATCACACACTGCTGACATGCCTCCTTACCATGATGGAGAGGTAGTTTGTCACACAGAGAGGTAATGACTATAGAAAGTTGATACCAAGAGTGGGGTAAACGCTTCCTCCCTCAAGTCACTCTTATCAAAGAGTAATTAATACACGTTATAAACTACACACATTCTCCTACATGTTTTAACTTATCTCCTGCTTACTTATAAGACCTAATTGTTGTATGTTGTTTCCTCCAAATTGCCATGACTGTTGCTCTCCTAAATTATGTTTGAGTGGGCCGGTGTATATTCATACAAGCAGGGCGCACATGGGAAGTCAAAGACACCTTATGGGAGGTAATGTTCCCATGGAGGTCCTGGGGTTCAAACTCTAGTCTTCATACTGAACAGCAAGAGCTGTTACCCACTGAGGTACCTCACCAGCTTTCCCATTGCTTTCTTAAATCAGAGTAACTATGATCACCCTCATATGATTGGACGTGTTAACATTCTGTCTGAGTTAGGGTTTTATTGCTGTGAACAGACACCATGACCAAGGCAATTCGTATAAGGACAACATTTAATTGGGGCTGGCTTGCAGTTTCAAAGGTTCAGTCCGTTATCATTAAGGAGGGAACATGGCAGCATTCAGGCAGGCATGGTGCAGGAGGAGCTGAGAGTTCTACATATTCATCTGAAGGCTGCTAAGAAAAAGTGGTTTCCAGGCAGGTAGGATGAGAGTCTTAAAGCCTACACCCACAGTGACACACCTACTCCAACAAGGCCACACCTACTCCAACAGGGCCACACCTTCTAATAGTTCCACTCCCTGGGTCAAGCATATACAAACCATAACACATACCTTTGTGGCAGGAAGGGGAGGCAAACTGGAAAGGAAGGGACTCCTCAGTAATGTAACTACCAGTGAGTTGGACAGGAGTCTTCTACGACATGGCGTTCCTGAGCCATCAACCATATTGCGAAGGGATTTTCAATGACGTGGCTGCCCGAGTCACCTCTGTTCTTATAGGGTTACCTCTTAATTATGCTCCTGTGAGCAACCCCAGAAAACTTACTGGCTCCCAAAGCTGAACTTGGATGAAATTGTTTCTTTGGTGCTGATGTCCTTTCTGGAGTGAAGAGACATTTCTTTGTATCTCACCAGGAAGCCACATGACCCTAATGCAATAATATGTTTAAATAATTATCAAGTGCATGCTAATGTCATAGAAAGCAAGTTGATTCATTTTTAGGTACAGCTCTCCTTCCAAATATGTCCCCTTCCTGCTACCAGCATGGAACCTGCAGGTATGATGTGTAAAGACAGGCAGGACCAAATCTTTCTTTTGCTTGTCTCTTTCACCTTGCTTCTCAAGGGACACTGGTGTTTTAAGTTATAAATTCTTCTGAGAGAATGCATGTTTGCCTTCTCAATTTTGATAGTAAAGATTATTTTATTGATACCAGTTTGGGCAGTAAGGGTTCCCTAGAAATATGTTCAACTTCTAAACATTGTGATGCCATCCTTAAATTGGTGTCTTGAAATTTTTATTGTGATGTCATAACAGGGCACTTTGAGAATTGTGATGTCACAATTTATGTTTTGAAGACATAAGACTGCACTGTGATTTAACAATAGAACATCAAGATGTGACAGTAGTGCATTCTGATGTCATAATTCAGTACTGTGTTGTCATACTGTACCATTGTAATGGCATCATGATGTCACAATTAAGAATTGTGTTATCATAGTGGAGCATTGAGAAGGAGTGTCCTGAGAAGGAAGAAGACAGTCAACAGGGCTGAATGACACAAGACCGTCAAGGACATGTGGTTGGCTTCAGTGACATGGAGGATGTTACCTGTAGGAAAAGTTTCACTGATATTTGGGTAATTAAAGAAGGTGAACCTAGCCCACAAGGTGGCTAAGCTGATCAAAACACTTACTTCCTGTGCAGGCATGGTGACCAAGTGGGATTCTGGAACCCACATAAATAAAAGCAAGGGAGAGAATGAAGGTGTCCTCTGACCTCCACACTCTCACCATGGCACATGTGTACACACACACCTACACACAGAGACTTCATGCATACACATTACACAAATACCATAATGATAAATAAAAGTTTTGTAAATTAAAAAAAAAAAACAGTAAATTGATTATAAGAGAGATGAAGTAATTTGATTGGCAGGTCAAATGGAGATAGTGGAGTGACAGGGTAGCCAGAGACTAATTAGTCTGTGATGGTGACATCCTAAGCGCGTCTTCAGAATCATAGCCTTGGTGTGGGCAGATGGGCCAGCATGTGTCCTAGACATGACCAAAAACATGAGTAACACAGGGACAAGCTGATATGCTTGCTGTTATCGCCTGCCCTCGGCAGTTCTAAACAAAGCCTGCAGACTATGGAGACAGGACTCTCCGCTAGTGACTTTATAGTCTACCAAGTTTTAATAACACATGTGTAAGCCTCAGTTAGGCACATTTGCATTATATATCCTTTACTATGCCTTGCATCCCACATGGAAACAATCTCCAAGGGCTCACAGTTAGGAGGGTGTCCAACACCCCTGGTGCTCTCAGGGCGAGGGGTTGCTCACAAACTCTCAGGGTACAACTCAAGACTCCAGCCCTTCGGCAGGGCTCCTGATACCAGGCTCCCCATATGGAGCTTCTGCTATTAATGTTTGCTGAGAGAGTAAGGGATGATTCTTCAGTGGCTTATCCCACTAGTCAGATGTGCTTGTGTAAGCAACCATAATAAAACTCAGTGTCTCAAAAAAGAGAAGAAAAATGAAAGAAAGTAGAGGGTGGGCGAGATGGAAGGAGGGCATCAGCAGGGGTGAGAGAGGGACAACAGAGAAAATGAGCTGCACACAATCAAAACACATTACACACATGAGCTACATGTCACAGTGAAACCCATTACTGTGCATGATTCGTGTGTAATAGTTAACAAGAGTAGGAAAGACTCTAGCCCTCATTTCCAGCATATTCCTGCATTTAATCAGACTAGTAAACCATGGCAGATGATGGTTCAAAAGATGACTAAAACTGCTTGTCTGATTGCACCCTCCTGTGTGGCCACTTACCATTTGTTTGGTTTAAAAGTATTTGATACTGAAGCAATGCGGGCCAGGATGCAACATTTTTGTGTTTTGTAAGTGCAAGCTTTAGTTCATACATGAAATATAAAAAAGATCAATGCAGGTGTCAGGCCTATAATCCTGTTACTTGGGAGGTTGAGGCAAGATGACTGAAAATTCAAAGCCAGCTTAAACTATATAGCAAACCATGTCAGAGAGAAGGAAGGAGGGAGGGAAGAGGGGAGGAAAGTAAGTTACATCAGAAGTGTGTTCCAGTTTCATTCTGTTTCTATGATAAAATGCTGCACATCTAGGACACAGTCCACTATTGAGGGAAATCAGGGCAGGAACCTGAAGGGAGGCCTGCTTGCTATTCCATGCAGCACTGCCTCTGACAAGTGAAGTACAGCAGAAATTGTGGAGGATGCTGCTTGCTGACTCACTCACAGGCTCATGCTTAACTACTTCTGTTACTCAGTTCAGGACCACATGCCCAGGGAATGGTTCTGCCCACCGTGGGCTATGCCCTCCTACACCAACTAACAGTCAAGACGATACCCCACAAATGTGTCCACAGGCCAATGTGATCTGAGCAATCCCTCAAATGAGATACTCAGGTGACCCTAACTAGGCATGTTATAGCTTAGTAATAGCCGAAATCCCTCTGTCTGTGTGCATCTGCGTGTTTCTACATGTTGTCTTATGTATACATGACTGTGTGTGTGAGTGTGCGTATGTGCTCATTGCAATTACTAAGGTGTATGTTCTGTATGAGTGTATGAAGTCAACAATTACAATCTAAGGGTACTTGAGATCTGCCTCTTTTGCCAAAGCGAAGCCTGCCTCATCTGAGCTCTTTCATTGCATGAGGGCATCACTTCCCACCACTGTCTGTGGCACCCACTCTCCCTTTAGTATCAGGCCCTGTGGCAAAGCCTCCTGGTCTGTTAGACGATTCCTTTTTTTTTTTTTTTTTTTTTCTCAGATTTTCGGTCATTGGGTTCACTGTAGACAAATATCTCTTCCTTTACCAGCTTTTTGAAAACTAACCCTGGACAATTTGAGCCTTCAGACTCCCCATGCCCAGCATCTGCAACCCCTCTCACCCTGAGCTCACTAAACCTCTGCCCAGTACTTTTTCTACCACCAATTCTTGAGAATCATCTCTTTAGCTTTTTTACTTTCTTTTCCTTTCTTTCTTTTACCGCAGAATTTTTAAATCTCACTGTTTCCATGTTCCAGGGTCCTTTACAGATTGTGTGCCTCAGCGACTAATTGCTGGGATCCTAATGTTACCTTTTGTAGATGTGTGACAGTATTAAATCCTCTTACAAACTGCTGCAGGATTCTAATAAAACCTGCATGATATAGTGCAGTAACCAAATTAACTAAAACATTAAGTACTTGAAACTACATGTAAAATTCACGAAAGGACTAGTTATGTCTGTCTTCTAATACTTTTCTTTTTTACTGACATGATTATATATTTTAAAAGTTCAGGAGCCACTGAGATGACTCAACAGCTAAAGGTGTCTGTCATCAAGCCTGATGACCTAAATTCAGTTCTTGGAACCTATATGGTAGAAGGGGAGAATTGACTCCCATAAATTTTTCTCTGATCTCTGTGTGTGTTCTCAAATATGTATTCATATGCATACAGGATAAATAAAATTTAAAAATCTGACAGCTTAAATAAAGAGAAACATTTTTCAAAGTTAAAATTATAATATTCTATTATATTTTATATATATTTAGTATATAAATTTATGTTCTATATGTTATAATATATTAATTATGTGTAATATGTTTTTCTAATATATTAATTATATAATACAATAGAAAAAGAAATTAAAAATCTGAATAGCTCTATCAAAGAAATTAAACTTGAAATTAATTTAAAGACTCCCCATAAAATCTCACCCAAGCTGGCTCCATTTGTGAATTCTGTCAAACATTTACAGACAGACGAATATTGGTTTTGTATAGGTTCACAGAGGAGAGAAAAAGCACTTTCAACTCATTTCACTTTGGCACCAGAAAAAGATAAAGACTTTATAAGAAAATTAAAGGTACAGGTAGTAGAGATGTTGGCACACACCTTTAATTCTAGCCCTCAAGAGACAGAGGCAGGAGATCTCTGTGAGCTTGAGGCCAACTTGGTCTACAGAGTGTGTTCTTGTATATCCAAGGCTACACAGGGAAACCCTGTTTCTAGAAACCAAAACTAGGAAGAAGAAGGAAGAGGAGGAAGAAGACATGACGACATCATAAGAATTGTGACATATCAAAATTTAGCAACCACTTTAGATAAGCAGCCTAATCAGCGCACTCATTTTTATTTTTGTGTAAGTGTGTGCTTGTGTGAGTGTATGCCACTTGTGTTTAAGTGTTCATGAAGCCAGAAGAGAGGAAGCTTCAGACCCACTGGGGCTGGAGTTGGTGAAAGTTGTGAGCGCCCCGATGTCGGTGCTGAGAACCAAACTCGGATCCTCTGTAAGAGCAGCAAGTGTTCTTAACTTCTGGAGCCTCCATCTCTCCAGCCCAAATGCAACTTAATTAAAAACAGGGAAACAACCGGACAGAGACACCTTATAGAAGAGTCAAACAGGGTTAATGAGATGACTCAGCAGTAAAGGCACTCGCTGCCGACCCAGTGACCTGAATTTCAACCCCTGGATCCACAGGATGTAAGGAGAGAACACACCCTCTCAAATATTCTCTGACCTGCACACGGTGGTGCATGTGAAGTCTCTCACACACCCTCTGACCCACACACAGTGCACATGCACAGCTCCCTACATGAACAGACTCAAGTTAGCTGTCAGAAGAGTCACACATGCAGCCCGAGGTTTCTGAAAGATATCCAGTGCCACTCAAAGAAATGCAAGTTTAAATTACAAACACTACTGTTCCAGTAGAACGATTAGCACGAAAACATTCGACAACAATGAGTGTTGACAAGGGTGTGCAGTACCTGCAACCTTCATCCGTTGCTGGTGGAGATGTAAAATTACTCTAGAAAACAACTTGGCAATTTTTCAAAGCATTAGACATGGACTCACCTTGTGACCCATTAGTCTTAGTCCTTGGCATCTACTCAAGAGGAAGGAAAATGTGTCCACATGGAGACACATACACAAATATTCACCCACAATACTCTCAAACCGGAAACAAATTACATGTCCATCACTGGGGAAGAAATCAACAAACCATATGACAACACAGTATTGCGATAGTACTCCACCATCAAAATAAATCCAACACCCACACTTGCGTGGGCCAATCCCATGATGGTTTCCATCCAAACTTTCCAAAGACAAGCAACTCGGTGGTGTGCAAGATATGGGAACAGGATTAACAAACAGGGACTACTATGGAAATAGTGGGGACAAAGGACAGGAAGGTGAGGTTGCATACACTCAGAGAAAAGATATTTGGGGTAAGAATTAGCCCAAGCTTTAAGAATGTGGCTGGGAGAGAAAAGGGAAAAATGGGAGGAGGATTTGGAGACAAAGGGTGGGAGTTTCTACTATGCTACTGTGCCTCGCTCAAAGTCTCTCTCCTTCTGGAACTATCCATGGGGACCCTTGTCTCTCTCTTTCTGAGTCCTCGCTGAGAGCCTAAGAGAGCAGCATGTCCCAGCACTGGCCATTCAGCCATGTGCTCTCCCTGGCAAAGACCACTTTCGAGAGTAGTCATGTGACCCAGGGATGGCCCATCTGTGTGCTCCCATCCTGAGAGAGAGAGAGACAGACAGAGAGAGAGAGAGAGAGAGAGAGAGAGAGAGAGAGAGAGAGAGAGAGAGAGAGAGAGAGAGAGAGAGAGAATGAGAATGTGGCTCTTTCTTACACCAGACTTTGTCAGGTATAAGCCTGGAGCTGCCAGACATAGGTCAAGCTCAAAGGCTTGTTTAGGTCATTTACAGCAGGAAGGGTAGGGGCAGGGAGAGTGACAGGTACCTTCTGGACACCTTGAACATGAGGCCCTGTAGAATGTCTAAGGACAAGAGACTTGGAGTCACTCCTTCAGAGAATTAATTCTGATTAAACAGACAGGAATGGAAGACAGTGCACCGAGGGAACAGATTGGATTCAGCTAGAGGAGTTGGAAACAAGAAAGGTCCCCAGGAAGATCACAGACGCCTGTGGAAAGGGCAGGGGTGCCTGTTCCACCCACCCCGAGGTCAGGTTGTGCAAGACTGAACTGGATTAGGAAACTAGGCCTTAGGTGACCTGCTCCCTGAAGGTTCTGTGAGCCCTGGCCAGAAGCCACCCTGGTTTTTAAATAGGTTCCAAAGGTTAAACTGGGGAGGCAGGCAGGTCCCTGCCTCTAAAATTTGACTCTATGAGAGAAGGGTGGCTTCCTTTTGCTTCCCTTTGCGTGTTTTTAAAACAGCAAGGAGTTTTATAGGCTTGTAATTAAAGAGAAAGGGGAGGTGGGAGGAAGGGAGGAATGGGGGAGAGAGGAGCAGTAGGAGAGGGAGGAGAAATATTTTGGGGTGAACTCAGGCACTGTGCTACAGCTGGGACATGCCTGCGCCAATGCATTTGCTCCTGGATTCCGTGTTCTCTGTTTGTCAGGGGACACCTCCATCACTTATGTGGGTGGATCGAGAGTTGGAGGGTTCGAGAGGAAGCAGAGCCATAAGCTCCTCTGTGGGACAGAGTCTGTTCTAGACCCTGGGCCTCCGTAGCCCAGGCAGGTGCAGGAGGTGGAGGCAGGAGCAGAAACCACGCTCAGTGCCTGCTTTGGCAGGTCTGCCTGAAGACCTCAGAAAGAAGGGACTGAAAAACAAAGGAAGCCTTTTGTCAAGGCCACTCATGGGACTTAAAATTTTTAAGCAGCCCCATTTTAAAAGCAGAAAAAGAAATTAAGCTTGTTTTTTGATTTGATTTGATGTGATTTGATTTGATGAAGTGGATTACAGCACTGGAGAGGCAGAGGCAGGCAGGCAGACCTCTTGAGTTTGGGGCCAGCCTGGTCTACAGAGTGAGCTCCGGGACAGTCATAGCTACACAGAGAAACCCTGTGTTGATAAACAAGAAAATAACAAAAGACAGCATAAGACACTCCGTGCAGGGATATAATGAGATCAGCTCCATCTGCAGCCCCCATGCCCTGCTCTCCCTCTCTGTCCCCTTTGTCCTAGACAGTTTTTATTCTACACCCATGCCATCTGTGCATGTAAGATTTTATGTGTCTATATAAAATATACGACTTAAGTCAGAGGATGCTCAGCAGGTGAAGCACCTGCTGCCAACACCTGAGGACCTGATCAGTCCACATACGGTGAAAGCAGAGACCAAACTCCACAGACTTGTCCTCTGACTTCCACATGCATAACATGGCATGTTCACACATACATACACGCCCATACACCAAACATCACAGACATGCACATATACTACACACACAACACGCTCATACGTACCCCACATACACACACCAAGCTATGGTGTAAGACTGTGGTCCTGTGTGACTTCTCCACTGACATTACACTATAAAGATCCAGGGTACATGCTTTGTTCTCAGAGCTGGAGCTGGAGGGCTGCTGGAAGTGGTACCAAAGAACAAGACAACTTTCCAGGGCAGGACAGAGATGAAGCAGCCAAGGCAGTAGTGAGACTGAGATGCTCTCAAAACTGCTAGGATTCCTGACCTTTGTCCTGGAGGCCGTGGAGATCCACACCTTTGTACAGCTTGGCCCCAGGGAAGCTTCTTTATGGGCCAAGAGCAGGGTGTTATGAGATTTTCAATCTCATGTTGAGTAAAGAGGTTAAACATCAGGTAAGGGATCATGAAGACAGAGGACAAGCTCACCCAGAGGATGAGAAGGCTATGAATTCCACACTGCTGAGAAGAAGGAACATCAGAAGAGGTGGAGCAGGATGGCATCTCCTCTCATCCTGCTAACCTTGGACCAGCCAAGTCAGCAGCAGTGATCTGTATTCCCAAAGTATAATTCGTAAAATGAGCAGCAGCCTGTACTTTTCATAAATCCTTTGAAGCTCACCTCCAAGAAAGCTACATTTGAGAGCATTTTCTTAGTGCTTCTTGGGTCTGTGGGAGAAAAATCCTTGTGGGTCAGAAGCAGGCCCTATGTTGTTGGGCTCTAAGCGCTTGGCTTTGTTTGCCAAACACTAGCAAGATTAGGCAACTCTGCAAACAGAACCAAGGTCCTGGCCAGCTGCCCAGAGTGGTTACAGTCCTGGGCACAGAAGCAGAAGAAGTGCACATGGGGACACACACACACACACACACACACACACATAGATCAGGCAGGCAAGAAAAATTGGTTGGACACTTTGGTGGTCACCGTTGGCTGTCCAGGTCATTAATCATTAATAGGTACAAACTTTAGCCAGTTTATTTCAGAAGATAGCATCCATTCTGGCTGTAAATGCCAAAGTTGTAGGAGAAAGAAAGCATCCAATTTGATCAGTTCTTGGCAACCATATTTTGAACCTGAACTAATCCAGGGATCACATCAGTGGAGCTCACACAAATGAGAATAGAATGCTCATGGCTATTATTATTTTAAAATAGGCCTTTACTTAAAAAAAGTTATGTGTATGGCTACTTTACCTTCATATATGTATATAACCATTTGTGTATAGTGTCCAGCGATGCCAGAAGAGGGTGTTGGGTCTCCTGGAGTGAGAGTTACAGACAGTTGTGAGCTACCATGTGAGTGCTGAGAACAAAACTTGAGTCTTCTAGAAGAGTAGCCAGTGCTCTTAACCACTGAGCCACCTCTCCAGCCTCTAGTTTATAAAAATAAAAATGTAAAAATTAAAAACACCAACAAACCCAAAACAGAGTGATTAATTCTTTACAAACTCAAGAGTGGTCAATTCCATCCTAAGCCAAAGTGATTGGTAGTCTTAGCTCTAATTTGTAGCCTGCCTTTTTAGTTTGGCAGGTGGTCTAATTTGGGGGTTTAAATTCACTTTGGATCTTCTCAGTGGAATACTTCCTAGACATCTCTCTTTAGAAGATTAAGTGAGGTTGAGAAAGAGAACAGGAAGTTGGCTACATTGAGATCTTTTGTTGCACACTATCTCTTGCCTTCTGTGTTTGCTTGTGTTTATGGTTGCTTTATCATTTTCCTGCCTCCCACTCCTGTTATCCACTTGTCCAGTTTCCCTCCCTGGACTTTTGTGTGTTTTTCCAGACACTCACACATGTACACATCCACACATTTATAAGTATAGGTTTCAGCAAATACATGCATACTGATATATTCTCTGCCCTTTTTATTTTTATGACAAAAATATATTTCCCTTGCATTTTCATTAATAATATCTCTTAGAAATTATTCTATATCAACACATAAGTCACATTCTATTTTTTGGATCATATAGTATTTCCTTTGCATATATAGTATATACCAGTGCCCTACTGATGGTCACTCAGCTTTCTTTTAGTCTTCTTGTTATTGCAGACAAAGCTGCAGTGAATCACCTTGCTCAGGCCTGATTTTGCAACATGCCCAGAGTTGTAAAAGGGGAATTGCTCTATCTCTACACGTTGGCAGTTACATAAATGTTTCTAAATTACTTTCCATAGAGTTTGAATTTTTATTTGATCACCAGAAATGAAGGGTAGTGCACTTCCTCACGCCTTTATCAAGGTCATATGATAATCTTTTTATTTTTTTTAAATTTTTTCCAATTGGAAAGAAATGAGAATCAATCAAACAAACAAACAAAACCCACCCCAGAATGAATGACAACTCTTATTGGCTCCATTAAGACTGGAAAACTGGGGCTGGAGAGATGGCTCAGTGGTTAAGAGTACTGACTCTTCTTCCAGAGGTCCTGAGTTCAATTCCCAGCAACGACATGGTGGCTCACAACCATCTGTAATGGAATCTGATGCCCTCTTCTTCTGTGTCTGAAGACAGCAACAGTGTACTCATACATTAAATAAATAAATAAACAAATAAATAAATAAATAAAAGTTTAAAAAAATACTGGAAAACTGGATGGTAGCTCACCTGATTGAAGAGTCTCTTCTTCAGAGCAATTGTTACTGTTTATAGAGCCCCGGGGTGGAAGGGCTTACCAGTCTTGTAAATTTCAGGTTCTTCCTGGGACTTCTGAGTTGTATTTACTTCCTAAACCTTGTTTCAATTAGGTGGAAATAGCTACCCAACATTCCATCTATTCCTCTGGCTCTCACATTTTTTATACCCCCTTTGCAATTCTTCTTTAACCTCACAGAGAGTAATAAGTGATACTTTCCTTCCTTCTGTTGCTAAACAATGGACAACTATGCCACAGCAATAGTCACCCAGTTTCTTGACCAGGGTGGTTTGAATGAGCAATGTCCCCTGTAGGCTCATGTACATGAACAATTGGTCCCAGTTGGCAAGACGGTTTGGTAAGGTAATGGAACCTTGAGGTGGTAGAGCTTCAAGTACCCAGATTTGATCAGTTTTTCTATAATAATAAAAGACATTGGAACTGGTACATAACTCAGGTCTAGGTATCTTCCTCTGTGACATGCCACCGTAGGTTTTGAAGCAAGGTCTCTTGCCAAACCTGGAACTTGATTATTCTTCTATACTGGCTAGCCCGGAAGCCCAGCCCCAGAGGATCTCCTGTCTCTACTTGCCCAGCACTGGAATTGCAAATGCCCTACCATGCCCAGATGTTTGATGGAATGTGAACATTAGAACCCAGGTCTTCATTTTTATGTGCTTGGCATTTAAATAATGAAGCCAGCTCTTCAGACCCCTCTGGGTGAATTTTAAGAATGCTTACTTTATCTCTGGCTTTTATCAGTTTTCTATAATGGCCTGGGTGTGGTATTCTGGCAATTATTCTAGTTGGGATGTGCTGAGCTCTTGAGTCTGTGGATTGGTATCTTTCATCCATTTGGATGGAATATCCTTTATCACTTTCAGTGTTTTCTTTGTCCCATTTTTTCTCTGTAATTTCAAATAAGGCATCTCCAAAAGCAGCAAGATAACTCTCAGGTAGGGGCACTTGCCACCAAGCCTAATGGCCCACATAGTAAAAGCAGAAATTCACTCCTACAAATTGTTCTCTGACCGCTACACATGTGGTATAGTCATGAAATTTTGAAAAGTAGGAAAAAAAGTTTATATTTAACAATACTTCATTTACTATTTTGTGGGGTTTTTAAAATGCTGTTTATTTTAGTATTGTTGTTTTTCAGCCAGAGTGCCTGCCTCTAACTCCCCAACTGCTGGGACATGTGTCAGCACAGTTGGGTATTTTATTATTATTATTATTATTATTATTATTATTAGTTGTTGTTGTTGTTGTTATTGTTATTATTATTATTATTAATATATTTCCAATCCAGCCATTCCCCCCCATATCCTGATATCCCCCCAACACAGTTCCTAATCCCATTCCTCCTCCCTTATGTCTCCAAGAGGATGTCCCTACCCCTACCAGGCCTCTCACCTTCTCCGGGCCTCAAGTCTCTTGAGGATTAGGTGCATCTTCTCCCATTTAGTAGAATACTTTTATTCATATTTGACAACTCTTTACACACACACACACACACACACACACACACACACACACACACACAGTGCATTTGTTACTTTGAACCCTAACTCCTTCTTCTCACTCACCCTGGGACCCCTAACATGTCCCCATCTCCCTTTCATGTCCTCTGGTTTCCTTTGTTAATAACCTACTGGGTCCAATGACACTGTCAGTTAGAATGTTGCCTGATTGTACTGACTTGATCTTGTGACGAAAACCACAGCTACATGTTCATGAGTGCCATGGCCGTGTCCTGAAGATTGCCTTCCACATCACTCCTTGCACTCCAGTTCTGACATTCTTCCAGCCCCTCTTCCATGATGTTCCCTGTGCCTTTGGGTAGGAGTTAGTGCAGTGACATATTTAGGGCTGACCACTCGACAGATACATATTCTCAGCACCCTGACCAACTATGAGTCTCTGCATCAACCGCTGACCGCAGCAGAGAGGAGCTTCCCTGGCCAGAGTTGAAGGCAGCACTAATCTATGAGTGTGAGCATAACTCTTTAGTAGGTGGTTTGACAACATGTGCACCACCACCACCACCACCACCACCACAACAACAACAACAACAAAGCATCAGTAGTCGGTTCCCCCCAGAGTCAGTGACCTTTTGAGCCATTGACTTTTGACCAGATTAATGGTATGAGACATAAATTGCTTCCCGTGCAGTAGGCCTCAGATAAATCTAAAAGCCCATAACCTACCTTCATGCCATTTTTGTGCCCCTGGGCACATCTGTCTTGGCAGGCCAGTACTGTCCCATGCAGGATTGACTGCTGGAGACACCATTGATGATTTTTCTCTCCCAGCAACCTCAATAGCTATTCAACAGGGAGAAACATTTTTTAAATTAATTTACGTAATCAAATGCTGCACCCCCTCCTGATCCCCCCTCACAGAAACCCTCTCCCTATCCTGACTGTGGTATTTGTTCCCCATCAGGGCTCCATTGTCTGGCCTCAGTGAGAGAGGATGCACCTATCTCCTGGGCGGGAGAAAATTTTAAAGTCAATTTCAGTTTGATTTCCCTATGACCTGCAAAGTATGTGGTGTCTTCAGCCATAGGGCTTTACCGTCCAACTGTGGAGGGCAGCCAGGGGCAGTGACAGCAGCCTATGTTGTTGCCATGAGTGTTTCTGGGCGTCCTCAACCAATGACTTCTAGAGCAATATCCCATACCTAGTACTGATATTTTCATGTAAGAGTCTGTCTTCTTGGGAATCATTGTTCTCCTATGTGGGAACTCTAGATTAAAACTCCAGCCATTTTTAAATTATATTTTAATTAGTTTACAAAGTATGGATTCCTATAGAAACTTTTCATATATTCTTACTTTTGATTAACCTACCTTCACTTTCTTCTCCCCCATGCACCCCTGTTTCTGGTTAATCCATTAACTCTTGGTATTCCACCCCTCACCCCACACCCCTGCCATCTCCCTGGTGTCTGTGTCCTATTATGCCCTCCCCTCTTAAGGCTTCTTTCCCTCTCAGGAGTCCTTTCTTGCTTCCAGGGCTTACAGTTACTCCACATTAACACAAAAATCTAAAAATTTGAACTAGGATCTACATCTGAGGGAGAACCTGAGACATTTGTCTCTCTGGACCCCGGGGTGCTTCACGTTTGATCTGTTTTTTTTTTTTTTTTGAGATTTCATTTTTTTCCTTATAGATAAACAAAGGTCCACTGTGTCTATTTTCATTGCTCACTCATTGGCTCGGGGACATCTATGCTGATTCCACTCCCTAGTTACTGCAAGCAGAGCGGTAATGAGCCGGATGAGTAAGTCTCTCCCTGGGAAGATTGGAGTGTTTGGGATGCATGCCCAGGAGCATCGTGGCTGGGTCATATGGAAGTTCTATTTTTATCTTTTTGAGGAACCTCCAGACTGGTTTCCATAGTGGGTGTACCAGTATTTGGTGTTGTTTGTTTTCTTGATGATAGGCGCTCTGACTGGGGTGAGGTGGGATCTCCATGTGGTTTCAATTTGATTTCTCTGATGGCCAGTGACGTTAAACACGTCTAAAAATGATTTTTTAATCAGCTGTATTTTTGTCATTGTTCAATTCCATGGCCGATTTTTAATTGTTTTGTTTTACTTTGTTTTCTTGGTGTCTGTTTTCTTATGCTCTTTGTATGTTTTGGAAACTGATGCTTGGTCAGATTTATAGTTGGCAGGTATTTTCCCCTATTCTATAAGCTGTTTCCTCATTTGACTGACAGGTTTTTTTTTTTTTTTTTTTTTTTTTTTTTTTTGTATGTCTTATTAGGATTCATTTACTTTCTTCGCTTTTACACAGTTCAGAGACCAAGCCTAGGGAATTGTGCCACTCACAGTAGGCTGGTTCTTCTGATATCAACTAATGTAATCAAGACAACTCCCCACAGAATACTCACTGGCCAACCTGTTCTAGGCAGTTCTACACTGAGACTCTCCTTTCAAGTGATTCTAGGTTGGGTCAATTGACAATTAGAACTATCCATCTTGAGAAGCAAATGCTCTCATCTCTCTCGATGCCCTCTGACCTTCTGTCACTGTCTCCTATTGGCTGAGGATAACTGGAAGCCAGGTGCCCAGTGATCCAATATCTGGAAACCAGTCACATTATCAAGTGAGAAAAAGAATGGAGATCAGAAGGCATATGGACCCCGTGTCCCAAATCTCAGTGTTTCCCCACAACCGCCCATGGGAAGGTAGGGGAAGGTAGAGCCACAAGGTGGCCAGAACCTGGGTCTATAACACCCTAACTGGAGGAAGGTTTCCAGCTAAGCAGGAGCTGGCATCTGGTTTAAGAGAGTTGTAAACCACATTCATGTTAGAGTTACTACATGTGTGGCTTTTTACTTAGCAACCCGACTCTGCATATCCACAGAACAGGGCAGCACATTTCATCTCTACAGCATTGTTGAGAGACTTCAACCAGGTAGAATTTGCTTCCGACCATGCTTGAAAATATCACAGATCCCTAAGCAATGGCAGCAATTATTATTATTGCTTAGTATTTGAAAGGAATTCAAAATCATGACATTTTTATTTTCTTTTCATGTGTATGTGTGGCTTGCATGCATAAGTGTACATGTGTGGGTGTACATAGTGTGTGTGTGGGGTAGGTACATGTGTGTGTGGCTACATGGAGAGGTCTAAGGTTAACATTGGGAACCTTCCTAGATCGCTTTAGTGGGAGAACAGATCGACTATGAGGAATATGTACAGAAGGAAGTACAGCATCCCTACCACCAGCCCCATCCTTCTGAAAGTGTGGTCTCTAGGCATCGAGCTCATGTCAAATGTCTCCACAAGAATTCACAGTGTGACAAGCGGGCCTCAAGAAGGCCCTCGGGGACACTGTGTCCAGGCCAGAGCCTGACTCTCTACGGGACAGGACGGAGGTAATGCTGCATTCACTAGGCTTACAACCTTCCACTTTTGTGTTTCAGAAGCTGAAGGCACTCACTGGCTATTGTCTGGTTACCCTGGGGACAGGACTCAGGACAGAGCGAGGCTCCCAGAGAATGTGGAGAGGAGAGGTAGGCCCCACCTCTTCAGTAGTGAACCCAGCCTTCCCAGTGATGCTACAAAATTAATAGGTATGTGCCTGAGCCCAGTGGCCACTCCCCACCCCTGGGTGGCCCCCTACCCACAAGGCCATGGCTTCTCCACCAGCTAATCGCAAAGAGCAGGAGGTGCTTTGAGATTCAGAAGAGGTAATCAGATGGCCTATGTCGCCAGGGAGGCTATCAAGTAGCAACAGATACCTAGCCATAAGCCTCAGACCAGGCCAGGGCATGGTGTTCCCTGCTTTGAAGGACTGGCCCCAAACCCCACCCCCATGCAGAACAGACCATCCTCAGCTTTGCAATGTTGCAACCAGATGCAGGCTGCTGGCCTGGCCGGCCCGATGGAATGTACTGTTGGCTCTCTCTCTCTTTCTCAGGGAGTCTGCATCCTGCCCCTTGGGGAGAGGCTGAGCTCACCAGCTTTCTCCATTCCTCTTCTTGATTGGCACTTTAATGAGGGCAGAAGGGGCTGACCCCCTGCCAAGGGGCCAGTTCATGCCCCGTTTATCTCACAGCCCGAGTCAGACTAAAACAACACTGCAGGCCTAGCCGCCAGGAGCCTGGGGGCCTGCCGCCCCCACCCTGGGTGATGGATTGAGTGACCACAGTGAGCTGGCAGCTGAAGTGTGTGGTGGCCGCACCTTCCTGTCAGTGTGCAACAAAGGAGCCTGGCCCCACCGGCTGGCTGGCCAAACTGCTTTCCTCCTTGGGGCAGCTCCAGGAGCTTGGCCTTCCTCCCTGCTTCCTGAACACCAGTGCCAAACTTTTAGAGACAGGTCTAGGGACGAACCTGATGTACTCTGGAACCATTTGGGGTCCTGGGGACAATGCCTGGAATGGGGCCTTCTGAGGTTTCAAGCTTGGCTGACCAATAAGGACTTCTTCATTTTAGGTTCCAAGTATCACGGTCCAAGATGGACTTTTCTCAGCTGATTCTCCATATCATATGCATCTGACCAGCTCTGAGCCCACTCACTGGGGGAGTCCAGCCAGGCCTTCCATTTGCTGTGCAGCTGTGAGTTAATTTATCAACCTTACTGAACATTTGAGTCTTTTTCCCTAAAAGGCTTATATTTGGTATCCCCCTCATTGTTTTTTGTTTTTGTTTTTGTTTTTGTTTTTTAATGAGGCAAAGCCAGTACTGTCAGAACACAAGTTCCTATAAACCAGGTCTCAGTTTACCTGATTAGCAATGACTATATCTCAAGCACCCACCCCACTCTTCTCTCTCTCCCTCTCTCTCTCTCTTTCTCACCCCCCACCACGCACACACACACACACACACACACACACACACACACACACACACACACTCATGCTATGGCACACATGTGGAAGTGAGAGAACAAGTTACAGAAGCTACTTCTCTCTATTTACAATATAGGTTCCAGGGGATCAAACTTGGGTCCTCAGAGCCAGCAGCAGACACTGTCACTTACTGAGCCATCTTACTGACTCCTTTGATTGACTTTCTGAGGAAGAACCAGGAGTTGTCACACTCTCTCCACTGGTACCCTATCCTAATGGCTTCCGGAGGAAGCTCGCTTTACACATGGGGAAACTGAGTCTCAAGGTTGTCCATTTGCCCAGTGTAGTGCAGAGTAGAAAGCTGTTCTCACCAGACCACAAACATCTTCCCAAGGTTCTGGGTGACAGGTTAGAATTTCCCTCTGGAAAAAAAGTGGACAACCCCAAGGCCCCCCACAGACAAGGAGCTATAGCAAGGCTTGTGACATTTTTCTGGGCCACTTGGAGTAGTCAAGATGCCAAGCTTTCTCATGGCCCTGCTGATGACAACAAGTGAACTTGAACTCTAAGCTATTCCCCAGACCTCACAGAAAGCAGGGGCCACAGAGGGAAAGATGCTGCCTGCTTCAGCTAAGGGGTATTGCCATATCTTCTCCTCTGCTTCAAGGTTCCCTGGGGCTTTACACCAAGAATAGGGCAGTCTCAAAAGGCCTAGTTGTTTGGTTCCTTGGAGCTTCATCTATAAACCCAGACCTCCCTGGAGTGGGAGGGAACCATTCTCCACTTGGAGGAGATATCACCTCCCTGTGAACTCCCAAAGGGCAGGAGGCCAAGTCCCAGCCAAGGTCAGAGGAAGTGACAGACCGTAATGGGACTCTGTGTGGTTCTTCTGGTCCTTGGTGCAGGCCCTCCAACTCAGGGATCTGCCTTTCAGCAATGATACCCTTCACACTGGACAAAAGATGACAGACGTGAACAAGGCAAGGTAGATGGGGTCTCAGAGGGTGGGTTGAACCCCAAACTCTGAGCCAACAGACAAAAGTAGACTTTGGACCTTTATTAGGCCCATGAGGCCTAGTGCCCAACCACAAATCTGTGGAGTAGCCTTAAAACTTTCCCCAGTCATTCCTTCCTATCTTTCAGCCCCAAGTCAGCCCTAGGACCCTTTTGTCATGGGACCTTTTGGAAAAACTCTCCCTCACTGGCCCTGCTCTCAGAAGACCCCCCCCCCCTGTCAACCTCCCTAGACAAAATAAGCCATGTTCCATTCTGGGTCAGGCTCTGCTGAACTCCACAGGGCCAGTCCAAGAGGATGCCACCGGTTAACGCCAGGCTGTAATAAGCCAGCTGTGCAGAGCTGCCTCTCCTTGCCTGGGGTCCAAACAGATAGCCAGGCATGTATCTGATGCCTGCAATTGCTATGTTCTTGCAGAGTGCCACCCATGCTGTATGAACACACTCCACCAGCCTGTGTGCAGGGACTGGTATGTTTTATTTACCCTGCAGCCCCCAAACCTAAAAGACTCTTGTTGAATATTTGATCAGTGGATGTGTGTGTGTGTGTGTGTGTGTGTGTGTGTGTGTAATATAACTAGGGGCATCTCTGGGGATGAGTGGGGAATAAACATCAAAAGATAAGCTTTCCAACCTGTATACCAACGGCACAGAACAAGATAAGACCTGTGGGGAAGAGCCAGAGGAAAGATTGTAAGGAGGGAGAGAGGATGAGTGACAAAGGACTGACACATATGACCTCACAGAGACTGTGGCAGCACAAAAATAGCCTGCACAAGTTCAAGCCAGACAGGATACCAGCACTGAAAGAGAGAAGGGGACAGGAGCTCCCATTAACCAAGGAGTTACTTCCAACTGACAACTGTTCACAAAAGAAAACTGGTTTCTCCAATGGAATCTCACTGGGTATACAAACCACACTTATGGGTAGCTTTACACCCAGCAATAGACAACCAAGAAAACACAATATTTTTTGTCACTTTTTTTGTTTGTTTGGTTTTGGTTTTTTGAGACAGGGTTTCTCTGTGTAGACCTGGCTGTCCTGAAACTTGCTCTGTAGACTATGCCTACGAACTCACAGATCTGCCCAGACACTGCCTGGGATTCTGGAATTAGGAATGAGGGCATGTGCCATTATTTATTTATTTGTTTGTTTCTTGGTTTATTATTGTCCTTTGCTTGAGTACAATTTCCAATTTTGTATTTCTATGCGTTTTGTTTTTGTATATCTCTATGTGTGTTTTTCTTGTGTGTGTTTTTTTTCTTTTTTGTTTGCCTATTTGTTTTCTTAAGGGGGGCATGGAGTTGGGTAGGTCTGGAGGTAGAGTATGTGGGAACAGTTGAGAGAGGAGAACTTGTAATCGAAATGTATAAAATTGTTTTCAGTGTGTGTGTGTGTGTGTGTGTGTCCTATATGGTCTTATTATATTGCTAGCTACATATAAAACAAAGCATCCATTCATGGTAGACTTAGCATGTGACTTTGTTTGTAGATCACTTGCTTTGCAAGAGGACCTAAGTTTAAGCCCTAGGTCCTATGTAAAAAGCCAGGCAAGTGGGTGCGCATTTATAACCCCAGCACTGAGAAGTCTTAGCTAGCTAGTCAAGTTGAACTGGTAAGCTCCAGGTCAAGAAGAGATTTTATTCCAAAGGTAGTGGACAATGTTCCTGAGGATTTTCTGACGTTCATGTGCACGATTGCACATATGTACGTGCACACACACTCGCGAGTGCGCGCGCACACACACACACACACACACACTTACGCATGTACACATTAAAAGAAAACAAATAAGAAAATAGACCTATAGGGCCAGTGACAGGGATCAGCAGGTAAAGCACTTGCTGCACAGGCCTGAGGTCCTGGGTTCAACCCAAGTCCACACAAAAGTGGAAGGAGAGCACTGACTCCTGAAAGTTGTCCTTTGACCTCCACTTGCAAATCCTGAGATGGACCGTACAGCAGCATCGGAATAGTAACAGTCGTAACGATAATAAATCGAAAAGGTATGAAAAGAAGAGGATCGTGGCCATGTCCAGGTTTGTGTGCTTTGAGCAGGGTTGTGAGGGCCGTCTGCAGATGTGAAAATGGCACTGGCTCTGAGAATTGGTGGGTGCCTCATATCTGCTTTCATTTCCCCCTTCTTGTCACATCATCTTTTTAATAATGCTGAACACATATTTTAAACAATGAACGCATGGATGGATCATCTACTCCGGGAAGCCCCTGGCCCAGGAGTTGTTGGAAACACAGGAAGCAGAAAGGTCACAATCTATAGGGGGAATCCCACTGTTTGATGATAGATCCAGCTTCAGAGGACATATCCCTCCTTGCTGACCACATGACGTGTTTTTTTTTTTTTTTTATTGTTGAATGTGCACATGTCTATGTGCTCGTGTGTGTGCAGAGGTCAGAGGACAAGCTTAGATGTTGTTCCTTGACTTCTATCTTGCTTGAAACAGGTATCATCTCCTGTTTCGTTTTGTTTTTTTCTGTCTGCTGTGTGTGCCAGGAAAGTTGGCTCCTGAGTCTCCAAAGGTCTCCTGTCACTGCCTCATCTCACAGGACGAGCTCTGGGATTATGCATCCATCCAGCAGCTTCGTTCAGCTTTGGGATGGATTCTGGGGACTTGAACTTAGGTCCTTCTGCTCGCCCAGGAACTGCTTTACCCTCTGATCTGTCTCAGCCTACATGACCCATTTTTTTGGGAAATATCACTCTCCAAAAGATCACACAAGTTTAATGTGAGACTATTTTTCCCTTCCTCCCTTCCTCCATCCTCCCTTCCTCCTGCATTCCTTCCCTCCCCCATCTCTCCCTCCTTTTGTTCAGCAATCATCTGAACAGAGAATTTTCTAAACTGACACATCTTTAATGAGGTAGGCTAGGAAGATGCTTTTGGCTACTATGAGAGGTTAAACACAACTCATTTCAACATTTATTTTGTTGCTGTTTTCAAGTAGCTGATGATGACCTTGAACTTCTGATCTTCCTTCCTCCACTTCCTGAGTGCTGGGGTGAGAGGCACTCACCACACCCCAGTGCTTCAGGCATGCTGGCAGGCATGCTACCAATCTCAATTGGCATGGAGGCTATATGCCTAGCCTTCAACACTCATTTTTAAAGCTAGTGAGTATTCTGTTGAGGCAGAGCTTGGTGATAGGCCACCAGCTGCCTAGTGTAGAAAAGCCTTGGGCTGATGGCCAGCACTGTGAATATCGTCAGAAATGCAGAGCTTAGCTCATGTGAGGACATAAAGGAACAATGGCCGTTTATAAAATCCTAAGGAGAACCCCAGAAATCAGTACTCTCTATCCAGAAGCCACTTGCAACCCTGGCTCCCTGGCAATGACCTATGACTGTCAGATGACAAGCAGATTTCCTCCCAATGGGTCCCATCTCTGGGTTTACAGGATTCTGACCCCTAAGGAGCAGAGAAATAAGAAGGCTAGTTTGTGCTGTCCTGCCCAACTCAGGAACACAACTGGAGCGGCCATGTTTTTTATATATCTCACCCCTGACTAGAGAGGTGGGACGGATGTTTCTTGCTCTCACAGAGGCTTCTCAGAGTCTTCCATCTAGGAACTAGGGACATCAAGAGAAGAAGGGAGAGGAATGTGGGGGTGGACAGGACCTTTCTTTCTACAAAGATCTCAGTCCTGGCAGCACCACAGAGCATCCCTGGGGATGGAAGAAACTTCCAGGCCATGGCTGTAACCAGAGTTCAGGCTTTCACGTACTTCAGTTGTGCTGGCTACATTGGATGTCTTTCACTGTGAAGATGCAGCCAGACACTTCTACTTCCTTCCCAGTCTCAAGCTGTGTCTTCAGGTCTCTTCTTCCATCTATTCTGGGAACCAAGACATCTCAGGCAGTTGTATACTGCCTTTCTCCCCTACCCAGGGAAGGCTGGGGCTGAATGCCCATTTCACAGAAGGCTAAACTACTCTCAGGGTTGGAAATGTCTATGTCACGGTATGCCAGTGGCATAGTGTTCCATCGTGACACCCACCTCCTGAAGGCAGGTCTTCCCTATGGTTGGAAAAGGAGATGAAGCCTAGTCAGAGAGATTCGAGGTGGATGGCAGAACTTTATGCTGAGAAGAAGCCCAAGGGTATAGCCACATCTGTGACTCTGGCTCAGCTCCCACCTCTTACCTGTAGATAAGCAAGATCTGGCCATCTCTTCACTTAGCCCAGGCTACTCTCTTTTTACATAGCCTTGTCATGAGGACTGTAGTCACTCAGCCATGGTCCCCACCACCTGACTCTGATGAATCAACCTGTCATGTCCTCACCAAGCCCAACACTACTTGGCATGTGCCCTGCTGTTGACTATGTCCACATTCACTCACCTCTGCCCCATGCTTCATTTTCCCTCAAAGAGTGAGCAGTGTGCCTCTAACTAGTTCAATAGGCTGCCGGTCAGGGTGCCGGCGTGTGCAGACCCTTTACCACAGCCCAGCCCACTTGGTGCTTTGGAGTCATGCATGTCCTCCAAGAGCCATCATGAATCTAGGCTGGGCAGCCATTGATGATGAGACAGTGAGAGAGAGGATGGTAGACACCTAGGGGTTGGGCCTAGGGCCTCCTTCAGCTCTTCTGAAGACCCTCTCATTACTTCGACCAAAGCACCTGAAACAACTTAAGGAAGCTAGGGTATTCTGTTCATGGTTTTGGGCACAGTCTGCCGTGGTGGCAGAAGTGTGAGGTTCACGGTTTTGGGCACAGTCTGCCGTGGTGGCAGAAGTGTGAGGTTCACGGTTTTGGGCACAGTCTGCCGTGGTGGCAGAAGTGTGAGGTGGCTGGTCACATCACGTCTGCAGTCACGAGTCAGAGAGAGAGGTGCATGCTGGTGCTCAACTCCCATTCTCCTTCCATTCAGTCCTGGGATAATCCTGATGACATTCAGGGTGGGTTGTCCTTACTCAGTTAAACCTTTCTAGAAACATCTTCAGAGACACACCCAGAGTTGTGTTTCCATGGTGATTCTACATACAGTAAAACTGGCAACGACGGTTAACTAGGATGCCTTCCTCCTTCCTTCTTAGGAAGACCCTATAATGCCAGGTTGTCCTGACACACATGCCCTCTTTTGGTTCTGTGACTTTGGTGTCCTGAGAGACCCTTTCTGCCCATAGGCCCTGGTTCAGAGAGACTTACTGTCTGAGGACAAGCCTACTTGTGTAAGAATCCCAGACCTAGGACTATTGTACTTTATCTTAGAGCGGGGCCCTTCCCCTGCTCAGGAAGAAAGTGGGTGGCCTCAGAGGGTGGCGCAGCTGGAAGTAGAGAAGGGCTGGGGTTTGAACTTGGAGTGGCACATATCAAATGAGACAGCCTACCTGTTTCATTTTGGCCCTATTCTGGTGAGAGCAGCTGCCAAAGCCATCCTGCCCACCATGAACTTGGGGGAGGGAGGGAAGCCCTCTAACTAGTTAAGTAAGGCAGCTGCTCCCTCCTGGGGACTTCATTCTCAGACTTTCACCTGGGCCTGTGGGGGCGGGGACTGGGGAAAAGAGGCAGGTGACAATCCCCCCAGGAGAGGTGACAGCCCCGAGGTGGGAGCCGCCACCGCCACCTGAGAGTGGGTGAGAAGCAGGTTAGCTGGGTGAAAAGTTCGCTGCGAGGGGAGCTGTCTGTTTCCTTTGCTTAATTTATCCACTATTTGGCTAACCTCACTCTGAACCCAGGCCCGAGACCCCTTGACTCTCTCCCCCGCCTCCCACTGGGCTCCTGGGCAGACACTATCCCTCAGCCTGCCTGTGGCCAGGCGGGGACACGCTGGCCTTGAAACAGCCTGGGGCCCATGGGCTGCCTGGGGGAGAGGCCTTCTGCCTGGACAGCAGTTATTTATGGCCGAGGTCTTCTCCCGCACCTTTAATAACCAAAATAAAGTTCAGTTGCCATGAGGTCTGGGACCCCAGGGCCAGACATCCACCAAGCTGTACAAGATGTCCCACCCGTCGCCTTCACCAAACACACAACGGCACTGGAGACAGTGACCTTTTCTTCAGGGCCATCTGTCATCCTGGTTAGGGCTGCAGCTGGACACACGGACCTGGTGTCAGACGGAAGGCCAGCCTCCTTCCCGGGCCCTGGGATAGCTTCTGTGACTTCCATCTGTCCTCTGTTGCTCAGAGCATGCCTGGTAGACTCATCTTTACCGAAGAACCTCTTACTCTCTCTCCCTCTCCATTACCCAACCCCCCCCCCGCCTTGTTTTTATTACATTCTATTTATTTACAGTGTGTGGTGAGTGTGTTCGAGCTATAATGGATGTGTGGAGGTCAGAGGACAACCTGTGGGAGTTGGTTTACTTTCTATCATGTAGGATCTGTAGATTGAACTCAGGTAGTCAACCTTGAGAGCTACTGCCTCATCCTAACTCAGCCTGTTGGCCCAGCCCTTGTTCTCTCAAACACATGAGAGGAGGTTGGGTGTAGTCCTTCTTCATCCATCCTATCACAAGCTGAGACACCACCCTAGGTCCCCTCATGATAGACTGAACCCGGATCCCACAGAGATCACTCTGCCACTGTGGCCAATGTGGCCAGCCCAGTACTCAACCTTCCGTGACAGCAAACCTCTGTTGCCAGCTTCACAGAACTGGGGAGAGAGGCACTCAGCGGAAGAGGGCTTGCTTCCTCAGACTGGCCGGTAGCCATATCTGTGGAGAATTTTCTCGATTGCTAATTGGTATGAAGGGGCCTACACCACTGTGGGCAATACCATCTAGGACCTGGGCTGTATAAGAAAGGTAACCATGGGCCAGGGAGCAGTGTCCCTCTGTGCTCACTGCCTCAACTCCTGCCTGAGTCCCTGCCGTGACTCCCTCAGTGACAGGCCATGACCTGAAAGTGTAAGGCAAATGAACCTTTTCCTCCCTGAATTGAGTTTGGTCATGGTGTTTCTCACAGTAACAAACAAGCTAAGACACCTTCCTGTCTCAACTTCATGCAACCATTGGGATCTATCTGACAGCTATGACAGTCACATATTCCCAGTAGAATAAAGATTCATAAAGAACAAATTGTCCTGGCACCTACCACTTCTGGGCCTCAGAGGCCTTCCCTCAGCTCTGGTCTCTGACCTGTGGGTGTACAGATGCATGTGTTCAGAGCACAGCTTGTAGTAAGGAGGACCTCACAGGCATGGGGCACACATCTCTCTGTAGCCGACAACTGATAATAAATAATGTTTTCTCTCTGTGTATGTACAGTATCTGTGTTAATATGTATACACGTATGTGCATGCGTTTGAAGGCCATAGGTCAACATTGGGTGTTGTCTTATGTCACTGGGTTTCTTTGCTGAGAAGAGACAGACCATGAACACAGCTACTCTTCTAAGGAAAACATTTAACTGGGGGGCTGTCTTACAGTTCAGAGGTTTTGTCCATTATCATGATGGCTGCAAGGCAGCGCGCAGGCAGAAATGGTACCGGAGAAGGAACTGAGAGTTCTACATCTGGATGGGTAGGCAGCAGGAAGCAAGTACTGCATGGGGCCAGGCTTGAGCTTCTGAAAATTTCAAAGCTCTCCCTTGAGTGACACACGTCCTCCAGTAAAGCCACGCCTCCTAATGGTACCACCCCCCATGGGCCTATGGGGGCCATCTTCATCCAATCACTTTCCACCATATTTTTGAGACAGGGTTTCTCGCCCAACCAGAAGTATGTTGGTTTGAGGAGGCTGACTAACCAGGGAGCCGCAGGGATCTTCTAGTCTCAGATTCCCCAGCACTGGGATTGACAGCTAAGCCATTGTGGGCAGAGGTCCTCTTGCTGTCCTGCAAGCACCTTGCCCACTGAGCCATCTTTTAAGTCCCCTAAAATGGACTTTTGGGACAAGGATAGCTTTGAACTCACAGTTCTTCTGTAGGAATTAAAGGCATGCACCACCACACCTAACCAGTCATTCTTTTTAATAGCTGCCTGTTATTCCTAATCTGGGTGAACTGAGATTTCTGCTTCTTTCCTTTGCAGTGAGGTGGGAGGTATATCAGTCCTAAACACAGGGCTCAGTCAGGGTCACACGGATGGCTGTAATTCAGATCGCCATGCCAAATATTCCCATCCTTAAAGACTTCTCTTTTCCCCCCTCTAACCATACCAACCCAAAGATAATTACTAGACCTATTTTGAACTTCCTATGAATTGACTCATGCAAAGTGAAGTCTCTTGTCTCTGGTTCCTTTTGCTCAATAATATGTTTGTGAGACTTATCCATATTGATGTGTATGGCAACAACCCACTTATTTTCAATGTTGTGTAATGTTCCACAGAAGGAACTTTAACCAGATAGAAATGTACATAGCTTTCAGTGCCCAACCTTTAATAAACACAATGTGGTCATAACTCTCTTTTTGCAAACCTCTATATGTACCTGAACATTTATCTATAGAGAATCCACATGTCTACTTGTTGACAAAAATAAAAGGTTTCTTTCTATGCTTTTCCGCAGAGATTATTTTTTTCCACTCTGGAAGATCATTCACAAAATTTGTGGAGCCTTCGTTGTCTAGGTGGAGTCAGAACATTCCTATCCTATGGGCAATGGTGAGCTACTGAGGGTTCTAAACAGGAAGCTGCGTATTCAGATCTATATTCTAAAGGACTTCTGAAATGCATGGTGGGGATAAGGCTAAGGATTTGGCTGTAGGAGGGCTGGAGGATTCGGGGAAGAGCAGAGGGAACTTATGAGAGACTAGCCAAGGACAAAGCTCAGAGGACTAGTTCCTACTTCACCAGAGTCCTCAGTCATAGCAGGGTGGTCCTGTCTCAGTACCATTGGGAAGACAGTCTCAGAGGCTCAAGTCTACTGGGACAAACACTACTTTCTTTCCCCAAGAGAGGTCTGCCCTATGGCCACTCTCTGAGTCCTGAGTTCCCTATCTACCAAGGGACTCCAGGCCACCACACAGAGGGGTAGGAAAGGGACCCTATAGGCAAAGGTGTCTGTCTCTCTACTGTCCCTGCACACAGTGATTCATTCTTCCCCATCCAGAAGCAGGGACAGCATCCTCAATCATGACCAACCAACCCAACCATCTTACCCTGCCCTGGGCAGCTGTCTGCCTTTAGTCATCCAGTTGCAGGAGCCTCTTCCTCCCTCAGTCGTCTCAGTCTGGCTCTTAGTGCAGATGAGCCAGGCCACACCCATGATGGCATCCCCATACAATCCCCTTTGGTTTTAGCCATCTTTCAGTCCTGCCCCAGGTCACCTCCCTCTGCTGGTTTTAAAGTTTCCTCACAGCTTTGGAATCTAGAAGGACTTCTCTATGAAACAGTTTTGGTTATGGCTCTTACTCTCTCTGTCTTCTCCTCCAAGACATGGGAGATGCTTCTAAATCCCTCCCAGGGTCTCCAGTGTCAGTATCGTCTAAGTTGCTTTCCATGTGTGGTCATGGTTCTCTCTCCAGCTGTTCTGACCTTTTCCTTCTTCCATGGAGTTCTCCTGCAGCAGAGCCCCTGTCTCTTTGTCTGTCTGTATGTATGTATGTCTCTCTGTGTTTCTCTGTGTCTGTCTGTGTCTGTGTCTGTGTCTGTCTCTGTGTCTGTCTCTGTCTCTGTCTCTGTCTCTGTCTCTCTGTCTCTGTCTCTCTCTCTCTCTTTCTCTCTCTCTCTCTCTCTCTCTCTCTCTCTCTCTCTTTCTCTCTCTCTCTCTCTCTCTCTCTCTCTCTCTCTCTCACACACACACACACACACACACACACACACACATACACAAGTTTGGATGCCTTCTCTCTTTGTACCTGACACACTCCTAGCAGAGGGCCATTTTCAAGCCTGGTCTCTCGGCTCCTAGGAACAAAATTTCAGAAATGATGAGCAAATGAGCAAGATAAATCAGGGCCCTTCTCAGAACTTTTTAACCCCTTCCACCCAGGGACCCCAGTGACCCATAGCTCTCAGAAGACACTGCAGGCCCCAAACAGACTTTTGCCCTGCTATGTAGGGGCAGTTGTTATCAAACAAGGGCAAAAAGCTTTAGAGATTGTGCGGCTTCTGTCTAGGTTGTAGGGAAAGCTGTTCCCACAGCCATTCGTGGACGACTAGAGGCCACATGGAAGTGGGGAGTTAAGGGGAGTCCCTCTCCCTTTCTTCCTCAGGGCAGTGGTGATAGGATGACAGACAGGCTGGGTCTACTGCCAACTGCCACACTGCCAACTGCCCACCAGGATGCTAGCTTACTGCCCATCTTTAGGAGCCTGCCAACTGCCTGTCGCCTTGCTAGCCAACTGCCAGTCAGTCCAAGTCCTGGGAACTCTAGACTGCTTGTTAGGACCTCAGCCAACCGTCACTCCCAAGTCCCAGGGGCAAGTCAGGGGACCCACCACTGGTCATCCTGATGACAGCTACTTTTTGTGCTGCCTAGCATCCTGTCACCCTTTCCTTGGCACAGATCTCAGCATCCCCAACTCTCAGTCTGTGGTCTCTAGTGCTGATTTGTTCTGTGGCTGGAAGGGACAGCCTGTAAGCCTCGGGCTTTGTCTATTGGAGCATCCTCTGACTGCTAGCATTGGTTTATATGTGGACAAGGGACTCAACCCATGATTGCTATAACCAACAAGAATTAAGCCTGGGAAACTTGCATCTTGCTTTTCCCATTGTCCTTACAGGAGTTGGGCAGGATGCTGGGTACATTGTAAGGGCCTCTGGCAATTTACTGAATGGAAGAATCTGCATGAGGTATTTGACTGAAACATTTTTATTTGTTTGTTTGTTTGTTTGTTTGTTTCTTTACTTACATGTGTGCATTCGCACACACACATGCAAATGGCAGAGGAAGATTTGGGGTGCCTTGTTCTATTTCTTTCGGCTTTATTTCCTTGTGATGTCTTGTTGAGAGCTGAGCTAGCTTGGTAGCCAGCAGCCACAAGGAATCCTATTGTTTTTCTCATGCAATCTCACTTGCCCAAGGGTTGCCATAATTAAGGGCATTTAACCACTCATGGGGATTTGAACTTGGGTCCCCATGCTTGCACGACAGTGCTCTTATTAAGCCACCTCCTAAGTCCCATCAAGGTACTAGCTTTGTCTCTGGCCCTTGAGGTGGGAAGGAGAGAAGGGCAGAGAAAAAAATAAGGGAGAAGAGAAGAGAAAAGAAGACAGGACAGGACAGGACAGGACAGGACAAGATAAGAAAGAAAGGAAGAAGTACACTTTACAACTTCCCACGGTGGGAGGCCAGCACACTCTATTCACAAAGTCCCAGAAGCCACCTGATTGTCCTTCCACAGTTGGGCTGTGAGTTGTTTCTGATTCCAACAACGACATGGCTGGCATAGCAGGAAGTGTTCAGGTTGGGCCAGATAAAGTTGCTGGAGAGTCATGACAAGTACTGGTCTTCACACAGATGGCTTCTTCACAAAGACACGAGGCCAGGGATTAAAAGCAGGATTTTATAATGAGACTCTAGTGTTCCAATCCCAACTGTAGCATTGCTTAGACTTGTTTCCTTTCTAAGCATATAATTCTGGTTCAGTCCCACTAGGCACACAGTGACTCATTGCTGTTATTGCAAAGTAAAGAAGAAACACATTTATTAATGGATGCTTAGTAGCGCTCAGTATGTTTAATTCATTATTTGTATTTTTCTTTTGACTTTTTCCCCCAGGAGCCCCACCCTTCAGATGAGAAACCGGAGCTTCGAAAGGTTAAGTTCAGGTTAAGGTGAAGCTCATGGTCTCACGGAGCCAAGACTCAGCCAGGTATGGATGGCTTCAAGTTCCAGACCCACCCCTCCCCTGTGTCCTTCCTGGCTCTCAGCAGATCTGGATGGACAGCCAAGCTGACTTCTCTTTATTTCAGCATCTCACACAGAGCAGACAGCAGGGCAGTAAATCTAACATGGTAAAAAAGGGTGGACTGGGCTATATCCTTGCCAGCCCATGCCCAGTAAGAAGACAAGGCATTAGGACCCCAGAGTGGCACTTGAGGTAACTCACACTCACATGTGGTGGAACAGCTCACAAAGCCCAAGCCCATCCTGCCTCTCCCAGTCTGGGGTTTTGCCCAGATCCAAGTCACCTTCCCAGGCAGGATCCAATTACAACCCTGCAGCAGCCTGGGATTGAGCACAGCATGTGTCTTCTTCAACTGCTTATTTCCTTTTGTCTTGTGAGTCTTAAAAAATGAAAGGAATGATAAGGATTTGGTGGGGGGGGGGGGTGCTAGAAAATTCTGCAGATACTGGGTGTCTCACCAGGAGGGAGGCATGGATGCCTCAGCACTGTGAGACCTTTTAGAGGATTAGAGATCTTAGCCCTGGAACCCAGAGGCTCAAGCTCCTGGATCTGCTAACCACTTAGGGAAAAGGCTAGTAAAACTTCCTGGCCCTCAGTTTCCACAGCTAGCAGAAAACAGTGCTAACTCTCTATTGTGTGTATGTGTGTGTGTGTGTGTGTGTGTGTGTGTGTGTGAGTGTGTGTGTGTGTGTTATGACAGGGCCTCTCTGCATAACTCTGGCTGTCCTAGAACTTACTATGTGGGTCAGGCTGACCTTGAATTTATAGAGATCTGCCTGCTTCTGCCTCCTGAGAGCTGGGATTAAACGAATGCACCACCACACCCAGCAGGTGTGGACTTTTGAAACCTCTTGGTGTCACACACCTCATAATTCTTCTCAAACAGTTCCATTAGCCGGGGAACAAGTGTTGAAACATCTGAGCCTATGGGGGTCCATTCTTATTTAAACTGCCACACAACCCGGAGTTGTTGCAAAAAAGAAACAAGTGGCCTGAAGACCAAAATATCCCAATCAGGGTGACTCAGCTCTGACATTTCATAGAGCCCAGGGGTTATTTTTGGTTGTCACACTGTGAAAGGCAGTAGGTGAAGACAGAGGTGCTGTCAGGTGTCCTATAGAGCTCAGGACAACTCTGCCAGTGACCCTTGTCCACAGTGTCAGGAATACTGGGACTTGAATACAAGGAATAATGTCTTGAACATTTACTGTGGCTTTTCTTGCTCAGGGGCTTCACTTGGACATAGACGCTGGTTCCCTATGCAGCCATAGTCGAAGAGTCTATGTATGCAGACAGCTGGGTTGTGCCAGATGCTCTGCCCCCATAGAGTGTCTGGTCTCAAGGAGGCAAGGACAGCATCCTGCAGACATTGTCCTCAAATATCCATCGACTTTGATGATGGATGGGCAAACTTTGATCTGGTCATATAATGGAAGGTTATTTTGGAAGGGTCCATTGTTTGCTGAAGAAATGATACCCCAGACTCAAATAATATGCAAAAGCAGGGAGCATTGTATTCTGCAGAGACTTGCATGAGGCTCGTGGGGGGAAGGTGGGGGAGTCCTTCATTCCAAAACTGAGAGATAACAAATTGAACTCACAGGTTAGAGTTGAAGCATTTTAGGAGATTCTGAGATAGGTGACCTATCTCTTACTCCATGTCTAAGGACATTCCATTCAGTAATAGGCATGGGGGCTGGAAATTGTTACTGAGGAAGTCTCTGTTAGGCAGCCTTTATCTTACTCCTTTTCTAAGGACATTCTATTACTGGGGCATGGGGATTGGAACCTGTTACTGGGGAGGTCTGGAAACTTGCTGACCCACTGTCCTTGCTTTGGGCTACGTGACTGGGCACTTTCTAGTTTCTGACTAGTTGCCTGAAGCCTGTTTTTTTTTTCTTAGGCCTAGTCTCCTAGCCCACAAATTTGAAACCTGTCTTGGGGTCAGCCTGTCTCAATTTGACTGTCATAAGGAAGGAGGATTCTTTGGCATCTTCCTTTCCTATTTGTGTCTGTAGGTCTGTATTCATTTCTCTTTCTTGCCTTATTACTTGGCTGACAACTCAAGCCCTATATGGAATGGAAGTGGAACGAGAAGACACCTTTCCGTGCTCATCTTAGGGGACCACTCTCAGTTCTTCCTCATTTACTATAATGTTACCTAGAGGTTTTCTGTATCCAGACTTCATACTGAATGAGCTTCATGCTACCCTTTGTCTCTTTCGACTTTGACTGTGAAGGGATGTCGAATTTTATCAGACCTCTTCAGCATCTATTGAGAAGATCATGCAATTTTTTTAAAAAATCTTGATTCTGTCTATATACTGGTTTTTGGGTTTTTTTATAAATATTTTATTTTTATAATTATGTAAATGTGTGTGTCTGGATTTGTGTGAGTCAAGGTGCCCACAAAAAACAGTTTTGAAAAATATCTTACACACCATTGGATGACAGAGCTTAATGAATTTGACTCTTATCTCAATAATGCTCCATGATGTGTACTGACCAGACAGCCTCCAGGGTCAGGACAGGCCACCTGGTGCCAGTGTGATGGCTATTCTTGGATGTCAACTTGACTACATCTGGTATTAACTAAAACGCAAGTAGTTGGGTACACCTGTGAGTGATTTTTTTTTTTTCTTAACTAAACAATTTGAAGTGGGAATAATTTAATCCAAAATTTTTTTTGAGGAGAGAATATCCATCTTTAATCTGGGCCACACCTTCTGGTGACAGACTATGACATGAAAGGAAAGAGCTCTCTGTCCTTTGCCTGCTTGCCCTCATCCTTGCTAGTAAGCCCATCCCTTCATTGGCATTAAAGCCTACTTCTTCAGACCAGCTGAGGTGTCCAGCCCCATGGACTAGACAGCTACTGGATCTTGGCCCTTCCATTGGTAGACTAACTGGACCTCAGCCTGTAAGTAATTCTAATAAATCTTATATATGTATATGGATGTGTATACGTATACGTATATGTATATGATGTATATGTATATGATGTATATGTATATGTGTATGTATATGCTATATATGTACATGCACATGTGTATTCACACACATCTTTCTGTTTCTCTACAGAACCCTGATACAGCATTTGCTGCCATTTGCAATACCTCTATGATGACCTTGCTGCTCAAACTTTCGGTCCACCCCGGGCATCTCCCATTTGGAGAGCAGTATCCCAGCAGGACAATAACTGTTACTCTTACCTGTGCCTTCTAACAGGTCATCTTTAGTTGTTTTTTTTTCCCCAAGACACAGGGAGCTGTGTCAAAGGGCTTCTCAGAGCCAAGGATGGTGGAATAGTACTCACTGGGCACAGAAGGGCTGCACCCTGCTTTCTAGGAAGCAACTTCTGTCCTTCTGGGGACACCACAACTGTCCTCCCTTGAGATCTCTCCTCACCCCCATGCCATTGCATGTGAGGGGGGTCTTCTGAGCCTTAGATTTTCATACTATGGTCAGACCAAGCCACAAAATATGTCACTACCACAGGCCAGGCCATAGCATCGATCCAGGTACTTTGAGGGGCTGTCAGTTTGTTTCTGGGGCTATGAGAAACACAAATACCAGGCCATCCCTTTAGCTTCACTGTGCCTTCGCTAGCTCAGTTTACACTGGATAGTCACCCAGCCAAGACACAGGAGGGCAAGGGGGAGATGCTATTACAACCTGAGCCAAGATTGAACCCAGCATTATGGATTCCTTCCTGTAACGGTAAACATTAGTTGCTATCAAGGCAGAATCTAAAATGTCCTGGAAGGAAGGCCCCTGAGCATGCCTTCAGGAAATTGTTCAATATGAGAAAAGAATTTTAATTGTGGGCAGGACCACTCCCTAAATAGGAGATTCTGATCTGTCTGAAATTGAGGGCGAGCTTAGCCCTACCATGCATGGATTCATGGCTCTGATTGTAGCCATACATGACTAGCTTACTTCAGGCTCCATCTTCCTCAGCGTCCCCACCTTGATGGACTGTCTGTCCCTTGAACTGTGAGCCAAAGTAAACCCTTTCTCCCTTAAGTTGCTTTCATCGAGGTTTTATTATAGCAATGGGAAAGGGGCCTCTCACTTCCTGTGGGGCTATTTGGCTTCATGGTGGTCTTGAGAGCTGGGAAATTTGGGGTGGGCATCTGAGCCCTGGCTCAGCTCTGAGGGGTGGGGCTGAGAGGTAGAGAGTGGGAGCTTTGAGCAGATGAGAACAGTGGCTCTGGGATGTGAAGAGCTGTGTTAATACCTCTCTACATCCAGGTGGACGCAGGTGTGTTTTAAAATATTTTACACTGATCCATCTATTGTGTGTGTGTGTGTGTGTGTGTGTGTGTGTGTGTGTGTGTGTGTAGGGATACATGTGGAGGTCAGAGAATAATCTAAGGACACTGGTTCTCTCCTTCTACTATGTGGACATCAGGGATCTAACTCAGGTTGTCTGGGTAGACAGTAAGTGCCTTTATCTGCGGAACTATGTGTCTGGTTCCTAATCAATATATTTGTTTGTTTGTTTGTGGTTTTGATACAGGTTCTCAAGTTGAATCCCAGACTGGCTTTTAGTTCCTTGTGTAGCTGAGGATAGCCTTGAACTTTTTGATTCTTCTGTCTCCATCTCCCAAGTGCTAGAAATAAAAGCACACAGCACACTTGGATTTTGCGGTATTGGGGATCAAACCCAGAGCTAGAGAAGCACTCTACAAACTGAGCTCTACTCCAAGCCCCAAGGAATGTTTGGGAACTTGGTGAGATTTGTCTGGGAGCAGTTCCAGCCCTTCCTTCTGCGTCAGCGGATATTTGTCGCCTT
The DNA here is from genome assembly GCF_963924665.1 of Micromys minutus. Lineage (NCBI taxonomy): Eukaryota > Metazoa > Chordata > Mammalia > Rodentia > Muridae > Micromys > Micromys minutus. The sequence goes on along the minus strand of NC_137978.1, from coordinate 57,321,390 downwards.
TGGCTTTGCCTGAAGCCAGGAGTGTGCGTAGAGAAGCCCTCTCCGCTTACTTCAGTCCCATACCACTGAGCGTCAGAAAGACATTCTTCAGGGGAGGAGTTGTATTTGGGCCACAGCCTCCTTTCTCCTTTCCCAGCCACAAGAGCTGTTCTTTGAGGACTTCAGCTCCTGTTCCTTGTGGCCTGGGTTCTCTTTGTTTGTTTGTCTTTCACAAAGGTGAAAGCAGCCTTCTGTGGGATGGAGCTCTCTGGTAGGAGGGGTAGGGGTTTAACAGTGACCTCTGGAGTTAACCTTGGAGCTTTCTGTTCTGTCCCTTTAGACATCAGCTTATTCCTGGGAGAGTTGGTTTCTCAAAGAATTTGGTCTCTGGGAGCTACTGGTGACCACAGGACTGAATTCCTGACCACTGGTCCAGCCAGACAGCCTGCTCCCTGGATCTGCGCCAGACAGGGCTGAGGTCTGATGCCTCCCTGGGCTTGGCACCCACCCCCAATCTGCTTCTCTTTGGGGCTTGGGAGGAACCTCCACCCTGGCAACTGGGTCATTTCCCAGGACCCAAGGTTTCTTTGCAGGGTTGGCACAGCCTGTTTTGCCCCTCAGGGGGTTGGCGCTTGTCACTCTCCTTCACTTGGACAAGCAAAGGGACAGAATTAGCTCTTCACTCTCACTCTTGAAGCTCTCCAGGCAGTCAAATCATTCCAGGGAGGGACCAGAGAGGCCTCCTGGGAATCTGCCCAAGGCCTTTTCTCTGGTTTCTCTTGGAAGCAATCCAAAAAAAGAAAAAAAGAAAAAAAAAAAAAAAGAAACCAAAAAGTGGGGTCCTGGTTTATGTGTGTGTGTAGGGGAACCAGGCTCCATCCTTCTACCAGTAGAAACCATTAGCATTCTGGGAAACCAGGGTATCCAGTTTCTGTAGCTAAGGTAGTGATCATGCTTGGTGGGCTCTGGGGAAGGCTCTCTGGGCCTTGCTTATCCCAGCATCCCAGTATATTCCTTTGGGATTCTTACTACATTTCCCAGTTTATAGGCCAAATGCAATGTCATGGACACCCTAATAAATTAAAGCATCTCCATAAGGTCAGCCTGCAGGCCATGACACAGAAACACCTCAGCTGCTTAGAGGTGGTCAGGAGAACCGGGGCTCAGCCGACAGGACACCCCCCCCCCATGCACACACCTTGCCCCACTCATTTCTTCCTGTCCACCAAGATGGACCCACCCCAGCCTCTCTCCTAGAAGAGCCAGCCACAGGCACTTGCCTTGGGAGATTTCTAGACACCATAGAGAACTGAGCTGCACTAACAGCCCCCGTACACACTGGAGACACCTGTCCTCAAGGACCAAAGTGCAGATGCCATAGATAGTTCGGACTTGACTCCTTGTTGTTTGTCATTATCTGGGGTCACAGAAAACCAGGGGTCAGAGCTGTGTTCAAATCCTGGACCTGGACAAGCCCACACCCTGCTCTGAACTCATCTTGTCATCCATGAAGTGAGCCTCCAAATTCTCCCTTCGGAAGGGTGTTTGGAAGTGAGCCAGGCATTTGCCTCTGTAGGGATTGCTCAGCACCAGCATGGTCTCCAGGGCTACCATATCCTTGAGTTGGCTTCAATGCTAATTTTTCCTCATGAAGTCTTCTTCCAAGGCTTGGCAGCCCACCTGATCTTTGGCAGGTATGATCCCATGACTGAATTTGGCCACTGAGATGGGAACGAAAGTGACATATATTATTTCCAGGGAGACCTCATCTTGGATAGTGGCTTCCCAGAGGGAAGCCAGTCTCATGAATAAAGTTGAGGTTGCAAGGTGGACCCTTTTCCTGTAGGAAGCCGTGGTGCTCTGGGGGGTCGAATCTGGCTGACACCCACCACCAAGTGGTAAGACTGTGATCACTCTGAGCTGTTTTTGTTTGTTTGTTTTCTCCACTGGCTGAAGGGAGAGTCGACAGCTGATACAGTGCAAACACTAGGTCTTAGGCTGGCAGTACCCCAACAGTGTTCTACAAACAGTGGGTGCCTGGTATTTCCCTTGCAGACCAGCCTGCTTTCATTCGGGTTATCTCATCCTCCTTGCTATGAGGTGCTCAGGTCTGCATGGCCTTTGTGCAGCTTCCAAGGGAGCCCCTCGCTAAGTCAGAGGCCTGCGACCCTCTCCTCCATCTGGAGGAACTCCTGCCTAGTCCCTGCCACCCACATGCAAAAGCTGTATCCACTGATGCCATTTCTAGCAGGTCACATTGCTCCCTGCTCCGCACAGACTACAGTGACACTTACTGAATTTTCTCAGCATGAAAGTCACACCAGAGACCTACAGGCACCTCTACCCTTGACTGAGACCATGCCAGCTCCTTCCATTCTCTGGGTTTTCTGTTTCCCACAATTATATGTGCGGTTGGGGCTGTAATACCTCCACAGTGCTGGACCTCCATGACGAACTGTCATTGTTTCTGGTGACCCACAATGAATGCCATCTTTTGTTAGTGTCATCTTGGCTTCTTCATGTAGGGTAGGCAGCAAGTGCTCAGTGGAGTCTGACTTTACTTTTATATTGGTGGCCCAGTGGGACAAGGGAAGGACAGCTCTTGGGGATCCAACCAGAGAAGCCACATGTCTGGACAGCCTGGCCATACCTCCTCCCCCCCTTCTTGGACTGGGCTGCAGTTCTTCTCCTGTTCTCTGTAGACCCCAAGGCAGACCCCTTCTCTCTCAAAAGATGGGGCTTTGTGGTTGGGACAGGCTTCTTTCCAGTTGCCTCCCTCCCAAGCATGTGAACAAAAGAAGATGTGAAAGCCACCACTTTATTTTGCATTCCTGCCGTGTAACCAGTTTGCGTGAGCTGGGAATGAGAGGGTTTTGGAGGGAAAGGCAGAGCGTCTGGGGGAAGACTCTCCTGGAAATAGTAGATGCACATGGCTCAGGCGGATTAGGCTGGAGAAGCAATTTCACGATAAACCCTACAGAATGAGAAATATACAAGTTGTTGGGTGGCTGCTGGCTTCTTGCCTCCCCATGGGGGTCAGAGTTACACCCATCAGTCCTGCACAGAGGTCCTGGAGTTGACCTGGGGAGCTGCAAAATCTTCCCTGGGGACAAGAACAGTCCTGCTCACCCAGCAGATGTGCCAACGCACAGGCACATGAGTGTGTGCCCAGTGGCTGTGGCTCCTCCTCAGGTGGTGTGTTTTCCTCCTGCCTCTATGTCCGGCCCTTAAAGGTGTTCATACAGGTGTAAGTCCCCGAGAACCTGTGGATCTCCTCCAGTGCAGCCTGTGGGAGTATGCTGAGGGGAGAGGAGGGGTTGGTCAGTGGTGGCAGTGACAAAGAGTAATAGACAACTGGCCCCCCTTAAAAATATCCTCTGAACCCTGAGAATTAGCACTTTCACTAGGTAAAGGGCGAAGCATAGGAACAGACAGGGCTGTACCGTCAGCATCCAAGGTGCACTGTCCCTTCCAAGATGCAAGCTGAAACTTGACTGTCTTTATGGTGAGACAGAAGTGACTGGGTCATGAGGGGATCTACCCAGCCACGGATTAATGGACAATCTGAAAGGTGGCTTTATTGCTGAAGTAAGCTCTCTGGTCATACTTGTTCTGGCCTGTATGGGGAACTGTCCATCACGTCATGAGGCAGCAGGAAGGTCCTTGTCAGACGCTATACCATACCAGAACCCGAATATGCACACGTATTGTGGGCTGTCTGATGTGGGTGCTGGGAACTGAATTCTGCAAGAACAGCAAGTGCTCTTAACCGCTGGCCATCTCTCCAGCCCTCTTTTAAAGAAACCAATCTGTCTGTCTCTGCATATGTATGAGTGCACATATGGAGGTCAGATATAGGTGTTGGGGATCAAACTCAGATCATCCCCATGCTTACACACCAAGCACATTGCCATCTATACCATCTACCCAGCCTGGTATCTGCTCCAGTAGAGGACCTCTCGGGCAGTCAAGAGAACAATCTTAGATGGAAAGTCAGGGTATGCTGGGATGTTCCAAGTGCCCTCTCCCATGTTCTCCACTCTCCACCTTCTGCCTACACAAAGGCTAGTCAGAGTGGAAGACAAAGAGCCAGCTGCCACTGTTCCCTTGGTGTCAATGTTCCACGTCACATAGCCAATGGCTTGGCTTTCCTGGGAGTCGATTTCTGGTCACAACAGGGTGAGCCTAGAACAAAGTGGCTGTACTTCCTGACAAATGGGGGCCAGAGGCCTTACTGCAAGGATACAGCCCTCCCAGTACTGAAGGTCATGATGAGACAGCTACATGGCCCTCCCCTTCAACTCGAGACCCAGGTGTAACGTCTTGCTGTGCTCAGTCTGGATGGTTCCAGATTGAATTCAGTGCTGAAAAAGGTCTAGAGAAAAATATCTCCATTCTGAAGCCCACCTTCCCAGGTGACCTGCCCTGGAAAACTCCACCTCACTAGAGCTACGGCATGTTTCCAAATTTCATGCCATCGGCATGAAAACCCTGTTCTCTGAGCTACTTGGGAGCTGGGGCTATGACTGACAGTGCACAGAGCAGTTTTTCTTAAAAATGTGGTCCAGGAATTCTTGAGGGGGTGCTGAGATCTCTTCTGGATATATATACTGCAGAATAATCAATCTTTCTTCTTTTTTTCTTTCCTCCTTATTCTTCCTTCCTTTCCACTGCAGTATAACTTCTCTTCCTTCTTCCTTTCTTCCTCTCTCCTCTCTTCCTCTCCCCTAATCTCTAAGGCAGTGTTTTATGTCACCCAGGCTAGCCTCAAACTTACTATGCAGCTAAAGATAAACCTCACACTTCTAATTTCCTGCCTTTCCTTCTTACACGCTGGTATTGTAGGCAGGAGTCACCACATCTGGTTTAGGCAGCATCAAGAACTGATTCTAAGCCTTCACGCAAAGCCAGACAGGCTCTCTACCAACAGGGTCATACCTCCTGCTCTTCATCTGTCTTTCTTATTCTCTCTGCACATGCAGTGGAGTTTCCCAAAGGTTTTGCTACAGGAGACTACCCCAATTCACCGAAATAAGAAGCAGATGTAAGAATCTAGTTGTTTCAGATTAAACCAGACAATGGAGAGATCTGCAGAAACACAATCCAGTGTCTCTCTTAACTGCTTGTCTGTGTTATTTTAGAAAATATAATTTCCTTGTCATAAAAATATATTTATGAGCTGAAGCTAGATTGGGATACCTAGTGAAATCCTGTCTAAAAAAAAAAAAAAAAAGAGTATAAAGGCAACCAAACAAATAAAACAGTTATGATAATTAAACAGTTCTGGTTACTCCTCTTTATTAATGAAAAATATTATAAATAAAAACTGATGTGTGAATTCAACATCTTCTCTCAGTTTTAATTTCTAATGCAGTTAAGTAGTGATAGATAAAACTCACATAAACAAGAGCTGTTTGGATTCCTCAATAATTTTTAAACCAGGCATGGTAGTGCAATGCTTATAATCCCAGGACTAGAGAGACAAGAGGATTTCAAGTTCGAGGCCAACCTAGGCTTCTTTGTATTGTGTTCCAGACAAGCCTGAGCTACTGTGGGCTCTGCTTTAAAGATAAAAGATAAAAGAAAAAAGAAAGAAAAAAAGAAAGGGAGGGAGGAAGAAATAAGCAAAAGAAAGAACAGACAAAACAAACAAAACATTCAGAGATACTTAGATCAACAAACCACTATTACTGGTCAGTATAGTCAGAGGTGTCACTCAGTCTCATGCCCCAGCAGACATGACTAATCGAGCTCACATTCCCCTTCTCTGGCCTGTTGTCTTTTTTCTTCCCCACCATGGCCCGAACCTGACAAAGATCTATCTCTCCCAAATCCCATACCTTTTCAAGATAATAAGGATATTCATGGTCCACGGGAGCAAGAGAAGGGCCTGGTTTTGTTGTACAGCTTCCACCGTCCTCCGGGCTACTGTTTCTGGCTTCAGTGGTGGGAAGAGGTTGGGAAACCTGAAGGCAGGAAAATACTGGTTTTTCCTGGAGAAGTTGACCCTTCTGCTGGGTATCTTGGTAAGTGACTAAATGTCTCTGAGGGCATTATTTTGGATCTTTTGGGTGAGGAACTTGAGCCTGTGGGATTCTCTCCCAGTCCATGCCTGTCAGGGACTCATGCTCCCCCCACCTTGATCTAGCTGCCCCATCACCTGAGTGGAGTGTGCCCACTGGCAGGTAGGATCTCTGTCAGAGACATGGAATTAGAGTCCGCCCTGCTGGGCCCATTCTCCAATGTCCTCCAGGCCTCCTGGCACACTGGACTCCCTCCACACTCTATAGCATAGGCCAGCCTTCAGCCTTTCTCACTGTACCTCTTTTCTCACTAGCCATCCTTATGGCATGCTCATTCTTCCTAGTTCTTCTGCTGAGAGACCTCAGCCTCTCACATGGCTGGGTAGCCTCTGTTCTTACTGCCTTTGTCGCCTTAACCACATCTAGAATGACCTGATATGTCAAGTTCTCTCTTGTCAATGGTCTGTCTCCTGATCAGATTATAGGTTCTCAGAGGGTAGAGATCTAGTGAGTCTTGATTCCTGTTGCATTATCAACATCTAGTAATACCTGCTATTCAGCAGGGGCTCAATAAATTCCTGTTATTTTGCCCTATTCCTCTGCTGGGCCTTTCTGTTAGGGAGGTCCTCAGTCTGCTGGTTCACTAACCAGTCAGTCTCTTACAAAGTGGTTTTCCATGGGACGTCCAGATGAACAAGTGGTCAGATACTTAAACAACAGGGTTTTCCCATGTTATTCAAAGGCATCAGACCCCAGACCTATGCAATGATAATTCCCTGAGTATCAGGCCCATGCACAAATATTCTCTGCAATTTATGGATAATGAACAGGCATAGCGAAGCAGAGGGCAAAGGGGTGAACTACTAGCCACTATTCTAATGTCTCTGTTCTTGGCTCTTCCTGCCTTCTTCATTCTGAAGGCACATGCTGCTAGAGCCCTGACCTCTGTCCCTCAAAGGGCTTGCGATCCACTTTGGTACCATTAAGATTAAGGGCTGTGAGTCATCTGGTCTGATGTCATTCCTGAGCAAGGGGCAGCCCTGAAGCTCATAGGCTGTAGCCCCTCCCTGTACCTTCTCAGCTGTGTGACAAGTGTGGCTTGGGTTGTGTGTGTGTGTGTGTGTGTGTGTGTGTGTGCGTGTGTGTGTGTGTGTATATATGTGTGTGTGTGTGTGTGTGTGTGTGTGTATGTGTGTGTGTGTGTGTGTATGTGTGTGTGTGTGTGTATGTGTGTGTGTGTGTGTGTGTGTGTGTGTATGTGAGTATGGGTGTTTATGTATGTGGAGGTATGTAACATGAATGTATGGAGGGCAGGGTAGAGGTCAGCTTTTAGTATTGTTCCTCAGGAGTCATACATACTGTTTTATGGCCCTGGTCGTTTAAAAGCCTGAAGCTTGCAATTTGGCTAGCCTGACTGGCCAACCAGCCCTAGGAATTTGCCTGTCTCTCTGCCTCCACAGTGCTGGGATGACAAGTATATGCTATCTTGCCTGGATTTTTATAACTGTGAGTTTCAGAGATCAAACTCAGGTCATACATACTTTGATGACTAGATTTTCTTCGAAGGCCAAGATAGTGATTCCTGGAACCTCATGAACCTGCAGCCTAGAAGGTTTTTCAGGGAGGTGCATGCTGATGTAATTCACTGCAACCCCAGGGACACAATAACATATCTGCAGTCTCCAGCCTCCGCCTGTGTCCAGTACTGTCTCTTGGGAGAGGGGAGACAGGACAGCAAGAACCAGCTGTCTGGGCTTTGAAGAACCCTTCCTGGTAAAACCTCTGCAGAAGGACCCAATGGAGAGGCCTCAAACCTGTTAAGATCTTTCCCTTTCTCTCCACAGTGGTTGGAATGACAACGAAGGACCCTGGGAAGTGGCCAGAGAAGCCTGCTCAGCTGGCCCAATTCCAGCTGTGCTGCCTCATACTGATGATGTCTCTCTGATACTCAGTTTCCTATCTGTGAAATGGGGTTACAGCTTATTTTCAAGGAAGGCTGCTGGGAGGGCCAAATGCAACAAGAGGAGTGGAAAGGGTGGTGTCTCGTGGTGTGGCTGGAATACAGAATGAGTCGGTCACTATGCAAACAGTGGTGACCACTGGTAACAGCAAATCCTACCTGTTAGGTCCTATCTCAATCACCATCCCCAGGAAATTGCTGAAAAGGCTACAGGACAAAACTAAGGAACTTCCCCCCTTTTCTTTCAATAAAGAGGAGCTGGTTGAAGTACAAATCTTCCAGACAAACCCTTGGTTCTCACTGGCACAACTATAGGTACTATAGTAGCTAGTACTCACCTAGTGCTCACAAAGCAGGCAGAGCCAGTCAATTCCCCCCCTGGGCTCTCCCCCAACTTGTGCCATAGGGGGTTACTATTGACAATTACCATAAAAATATAAACAGGAAAACTGAGGCACAGAAATGTCAAGTCACTAGCTAGAGGTTGCAGAGAGCTGGGATTTGATCCTTGGACACCAGTCTCGTCACCAGCACAAACCTTGAAATTCAGAACGTGTGATGATTTGTCTGTAAGCCAGATAGAACTATCTACTTCTGGACACACTCTAAAGAGACTGTCTTCTAGTAAAACCAGTAAAACTTATCTAGACCATGCTTAGTCTTGGTAAAAATAACAATAGCCAGGTATGGAGGGATGCTGCTATAGTCCCAAGCACCCGTGAGGCTTAGGCAGGAGGATCACCACGCGTTGAAGGTCATCTTGGGCTACAGATGAGACCCTGTCTCAAAAAGTAAGATAACCAGGGCGGACATCTCTTTTATGAGGAACTTGTGTGCGCTAGAGTTTGTGCCAGGGATGCTACGTTCTTTATTATCTCTTCATTTTACCAGAAATCTATCAGGTAGAACACTGCTCTTGCCATTTTATGGATGAGCAAAGCATAGCTCCGAGAGGCAACAAATCCTTCCCCTAAATTGGGTGTGTGGTGTGTGACATGTACCGGTACGGCGGCGTTCAGTATCAGTGCCTTTTACTGTCTGCGATGCCAGGCATCACCCGACTTTACAGACTGGCAATGAGGCCTGGCATCACACGGCAGGCACATCACAGGAACAGCATGATGCCATCTTAGGATCTGGCATTCAGGCATGAACACTAAGCCCAAGTGGGCCTTGGGATTTCTTCAGATGGGGCTCTCACTTACATTTATTAGTTTAGAAAGTTATTGGTGTGTGTTATGATTATGGGCATGCTGTAGATAGGTGTGAGTGGGCATGTACCACAGAGTGCATGTGGAGATCAGAGGGCACCTTGCTGGAGTCAGTTCTCCTCTTCCACCATGTGGGTCTCAGGGACCAAACTCAGATAGTCAGGCTTGGCAGCAAGCTCCTTCACCCACCGAACCACCTCACCTGTCTTGGCTCCATAATTAAGGCTCACATCCTCAGCACATAGCTCAATTAACTTTCTCTTGTTTAACCACCGCCACTTAGTTCCCTCGGGTTCATTCCCAAAGCACTAATCCACCAATCCTGTCTCTAGCACCATAGTTTTGCCTGGTCAAGAATGTCGTGCACATGGGACCGTGCAGAACGTGATCATATGGGTCCTTTCACTCAGCATCATGGGTATGAGCTTCGTTATGCAGGTTACGTGTGGATATCCACTTCCGTTCTTGTTGGGTAGTGTTTCACTACGTACACTGAGCTTTGTGAAAGCTCCTGCACTAAGAAGGATGCTAAACATGGGAAGCGGGTCTTGGACTGAACAAAGTAGAGAAAGGGAGCTGAGCACCAGCATCCACCCCTCTCTGCTTATTGACTGTGGATGCAGTGTGACCAGCTGCCTCGTTGCTATGGCTGCCACCAGGACAGACTGTAACCTCAACAAACCCTTCCTTCCTTAATTCTGGGGGTTCTTCCTGTGAAGACCGTTGGCTGGGTTGACTCAGGAGGGTATCTGGTCCCACCCACTGACCTGACTCTCATGCCCTGGAACATCTCGGTGCTGGTGTGAAAGGGCAGAACGGTGGTGGCGCTGACACCTGGACAATCCAACAGCCCCAAGGTCAGGCTCTCCATGAAGGCGAAGGCCGACGCTTTTGACGTGCAGTAGTCGATGGCACCTGGGATGGCCGACAGTGCAAGCACGGAATTGAGGCACACAATATGGCCGTTCTGGAGCTCCAGCATACGTGGCAAGAAGGCCTTGGTGGTCTGAGGGTAGACAGCAGGGGTCAGATTGGAGGTACAGCTTCTGCCAAGCCCTGCACCTGTGCACTTTGGAGAACAGCCTACTCTGGATGCATATCTATTCTGGTGACACCCTTCAATCAGGAAGAGGCTGAGGCCTCCCACTGAAGAACACTAGGTTAGCCAGTCAGAAGTTCCAAGGCCTCCCTGCCAGTCATTTCTTTTATCTAGTTATTTTGCTGTTGAACGTCCCTGCTAGCATGAGCCTCAGTCCCAATGAGCATCTTTCTCCCCATCTCACACAGGCTTCCTGCATTGCCTATGGCTGGCTCTGGGCCAGAAAAGAACCCTTACCCAGAATTGGCCCAGAGTGTTGACATGCTGGGACTTGAGGAGGGCATCATCATCACTGTTCATCAAGCTTTTCCCGTGGACCACAGCGGCATTGTTCACCAGGATTGTGATGTCACCCACCTGTGGGCAAGAGGGGGCTGTGGAGCCGTGAGGGCAGCCAGTCCCTGTGGGCTGTACCTGGAGGGGCACAGACCAGGCTCCGCAACCACCAGCCACATGGCCTTTCTGAGCATCAGTCTTGTTTATAAATGGCGCTGGTGCCATACCAGCTGTGTCTGAGGATTAGAAATAGTTTATGGTACATACTATACCCAGAACATAGCATATTTATCATAAATAGGTTATGGTCACATAAAAATGGTTAATGTTACCATGAGTGTGATGTGTAACAGGGTGAATTCCTTTTCTCTATTAGTGTTCACTCATCTACCCAGCCCAAATGTCTTGGATTAGGAAAAAGGTTTTCCCAGAATGCAATGGGACACTTGCTCCTCTTGGTCTCAGAGAGAAACTAATAGTGTCTAAATATCCAAGGGACCAAAGAGGGCTACTCTTACTGTGTCATTAACTTCAGTCCCTGCCCACATAACTTAGACCGGCTTCATGGAAAGACCCCAAAGGTGCCCTGTACAAAGCCAGTCTGCCATGACAACACTCCCTCCCAGACCATTTGAATTGAGTGTGCTGCAACTAGGCTTGGCCAGGCTACTAACCTTCTCTCGGACAGCTTTGGCCATCTGGTATACCTCCTCCCGGTTGCCTACGTCACAGATGAAGTAGTGGCACTCTGTGCCCATCTGCCGAATCTCCTCTGTTGTCTCCTTCAGGCATTTCTCAGTCCGGCCCCAGAGAACAATCTGGAAGGAGAGAAAACCAGCATGGAATAGGTGGCTCTGAAACAGGAGATTGATCAAATCAGTTGATCAAATCAAATGAATGATTGATCAAATGATTGTTGCCAGAAATTTAGAAATTTAATACTCTTTAAAAATGCTGGTTTCCTTGATTCCACCTAAAAATGAAGTGACCAAAGCAAATCAATTGTATTATTATTAGTAGTATTACTATTACTGTTGTTACTGTTTGCGTATGTCAAGTGTACCATAGTGTATGCCAGCACATGTGCGGAGGTTAGAGGTCAACTTTTAAGAATTGATTTGCTCCTTCTGTTGTGGGTTTGGGGACCAAACTTAGGTTGTTAGAACTGTTTTTACCTGTTATGCCGCTGTGTTTGCTGTCTTAGTTGGGGTTTCTATCACTGTAATAAAACACCATGAGCAAAAGCAACTTGGGGAGGGAAGGGTTTATTTAGCTAAAACTTCCAGGTTACTAACAGCTCATCACTAAGGGAAATCAAGACAGGAACTTACTCATGGCAGGAACTTGGAGGCAGGAGCTGAGGCCATGGAATGGTGCTATTTACTGGCTCACTTCTATGGCTTGCTCAGCCTGGCCTGCTTTCTTACAGAACTCAGAACTGCCAGCCTCGAGGTGGTAGAACCCACAGTGGGCGGAGTCTCTCCCCATCAATCACTAATGAAGAAAATGTTTTATAGGCTTACATACAGCCCAATCATATGAAGGCGTTTCTCAGCTAAGTCCTTCCTCTCAGATGCCTCTAGTTTGTATCAAGTTGACATAAAATTAACAACCACACTGGTTAACAATAACTTTTCTTTCTACTTTTCACTTTTACTTTATGTATATGTGTATATGCCTGTTTATGTGTGCAAATGGGTGTAGGACCAAGAGAGGCCAAAAGAGGGTGTCAGAGCCCCCTGGAGCTGGATTACAGACTGTTCGATGTGGGTACTAGGAAGAGAACTCAGGTTCTTCGCAAGAAGCAGCAAGTGCTGTTGACCATCGAATCATCTCTCCTGCCCCAACAGGGTTTTAAAAGGAGTATCATTCACTCTGAAGTGGGCCAGCAGTGCTGAGCACACTTATGAACAGTTTGCTGTTTTCCCCAGCAGGACACCTCCTACCAGCCCAGTTCCAGCCTTTTACTTGATTCTTAGAGGCGACAGAAAAATTGTTGGTACAATATCCCAGAATGTTTTTTTGTCAGGGAGCAGCTAGCACTCACACCAATTATGTTCAGAGCTGGGATTATTCCCACCAGCCACTAGGAAGGATGGGGATCACATTCTCCTTCCACAGGCCTTGGAGGGCTTTCGCCTCCCTTTGTTCACACTGGGAACGAAGGATACAAGGACAGACAGGAGACAATGAGACTTCTGCTGAGAAGCAAGGGCTTCTTTGCCCATCAGGTGACAAATGAAGGAGTTACCCAGTGACCTTGATGGGTAAGAGGGTGCTAAAGAAGTTGGGCAGATGCATAAATGGTTCACAAAAGGCTGGGAATTGAAGCCTGGTTAGTGTTCAGCCTAGATCTGAAGGAGAACAGCACATTTTCCTCCACAAAAGAGCCCAGGTTTGGGTGCCTGGGGAGCTAGCGGCCCTGAGATGCAGCCTTATGGTATACAGAGAGGTAGGGTAACGAACAACACAGTTCAGGTAAATCAGCATAGGAGAGGCCAGTCTCCAGCAAGGGTCTGTGTAAACATGTATTTACTTTTATCTTATGTGTATGTACATCTGCCTGACGTATACATGTGTACTACATGCAAACAAGTGTCTGTGTAGGCCAGAAGAACATGTGACCCTCTAGAACTGGTTAAAGGTAAATGTGAAGAAGTATGTGGGTGCTGGGAACTGAGCCCAGTCCTCTGCAAGAGCAGCAAGTGCTCTTAAGTCAGCAAGATCTCTTTAGCCACAGATCTATGTCTCTTTTCCTTTTTAAAGCACCAACAAGGGGCCGGATGTCATTATGGACCCCTGTGGTTTTCTTAGCAAAAATAAATGTGCACGCAGAAGGAGCCTGGGTGCTCCATGATTCTACAGAAATTTGTTCCTCCTGGTTCTTGGTTGTCCAGAGAAAGATGGTTTCCATGGTCTGCTCCAGCGTCTACAGTGTGCCATGGTCTGCTCAGAATATTTGCAATCAGGAACTAAGAAGACCAGCCTTGTCAACTGGGCTGGAAGGCGGCCCTGGAGAGGGACATAGTGGGGGCCAGGCATGTGGGGTGAAGGTCTGTGCACACTGTCTTCTGAAAGCAGTGGCCACAATCAGAACCATGGTCCTCTTGAGGTCACCCCTTGTGTGCTGGCAGAGTGGCTCTACCTCTCTCCCTGTTACCATGGCTATGTGTCTCTGTGACCCTTGAGTCCCTAAGATCCAATTCTGTTCATTTTAGTATCTCCGTGCTTACCAAGGCACATGTTGCCTGCGTGATGACTGATGGGGCCAAACCTGGGACACTGTAGGTGGGTAATAAACTACCTCTTGAAGCTGGAAGACCTTCTGTGGCTGAGCTATTAGCAGCCACAGAACCTTCCATAAGTAAATCTGTGTGGACCAGCAGTCAGTGGGACTTGGGGTTTCCTAGAACACCCTCAACCCAGCAAGTACAGACAAGGAGCTAGCCATGGTGCTGGGCAAAGATGAGGGGGGAGGGGGAAGGAAGCTGCATCTCTCTGGGCAAATCTCTGTATATGGTGTTCATGAGTCTGTGTCTGTGAGTACTAGTATCTCTGAACCTGACCGAGTGTGCACCTGTGTGTCCATAAGTCTATGTATGCATTTGCGTGTCTGTGAATGTGTGTGTGTCCGAGTATGCACCGTGTATCTGAGAGTGTGCATCTGTGGGTTCATATCTCTGTGGTGTGTGTGTCTGTGAGCATACTTTGTGTGTGTGCATCTGTGAACATGTGTCTATAAGCCTGCATCTGTGCATGTGAACAGAGAGAGGTGGGCATCTATGGATTTGTCCAGCCCCATGTGTTTGTGCCTTCAGGTCCTCTGGTGGATGCACATGGGTTTTTGGATAGGACACTCTATGCCCATCCGTTCTCATGAGAGAGCTCGCACCTCCGTGGTGATGGCGGCTCCAATGTGGAGCTGTCTTAAAGGCACAGGACTCCCTGGGTGAAGCTGCTCTAGTGACAGGCTCCTGCTGGAGCCTCTGCCTGGCACTCAGAGAATCTGAGTCCCCGACGGGTGCAATGCATGCAGAAAGTCTGCCCTCATAGCTCTGCCATAGTCTCCTAGACAACCACAACTACTGACCAATCCTGCCCAGGGCCAGGAGAGTGGAAGGGAGAAGTGAGGTTTGATAGGACAGTGGGAAAGGGGTAGCCCTGGAAACTGCTTCAGCTTCCTCTTAAATCTCCTGGCTAACAAGCTGGCAAGGTCAGGTTAGGCTGAGCTTATAAAGTCAGGACTGGAGTCTTCACACCTCTTGGCCTCCAGTCTCCTGTAAGTTAAACAGTGGGCTTCTGCTCCCTTCCCCTCTCAGGGCAGGTGAGCAAGAGGAGGAAGAAAAGGGTCTTGGCCCCCAGTGTAAACTACCCACAGTGCCTGCCCTGCCATCTGCCAGTCTCAGCAGTGGAAGCTTTTCTCATCCTCTCAGCTAGAGACTTACAGTGCCTACTTTCCATATGTGGGAACTGGGGCTCAATTATTAAGTCAGATATCCAAAGACACACCTGGTGTGTGGTGGAGGCAGGATCCGAATCCAGAGTCTAGCCTCTCTCTGCAAGTGCAGCCCTGAGGCATAGCAGCATAGGTTAATCATGAAAGGCTGAACTCCAACTCTAAATCTGTCCATTGCTGGCACTTGTTCCTGCCTAGGAAGCCCTCCTTGTGTCTCATCCAGCTTGCTGCCTGTGCTACCACCTCATCCACCTATCTGCCAGGGCCAGAGAACCTGCTATGGATGGCTGCTGAGCCCAGTGCTGGGACCTAAGAGAACAAAAGAAACACAGTCCCCACCTCAGAAACCCTTTCCAGTAAGGATCAAGGATCAACCAGGGGCTGGGGGGCGGGGAGGGTAAGAGGAGAAGGAATAAACAAAGGGACCCCACGGGGATCCAGGAGCTAGCCAAAGTGGCCATTCCCAGAGAAGGAAACCAGCTCAGAGAAGCCTAAGCACCTGTCCGAGGCCACACACACAGAGTGACAGAGCTGGTGTTTGAACGTCAGTCATTGTTGTGTGGCTCCAAGCACAGGTGGTCAGCAACAACTGCTAATCACTGTCCTAAACTCAATTCCCAGTAGTACTGAAGACAAGTAAAGCCTTGTCTGTTTCCTTTCAAATCCCTTAGGGGACTCAGTACAGAGCTGGTGCCTACTGGGTGTCCTGCAGGCTGGCTTTGCTGGTATTCTCTTGGGGAGGAGAACAGACAGGCCACAGTGTCACCACTGACATCCTTGGTAGTCACTCAAGTGTATTAGGGCTATGGAAAGAGGTCAGGGATTCAGAGTGCAAAGAAAAGGGGAGAAGCATGGAATAATCCAGAAAAGCCCACCTCTGACACCTCAACAGGTCAAGGAAGCAAGCAGCCTCAGATGGACCCCAGGGAGAAGGATCAGGCCTGACTGCCACTCTCTTCTTTATGTCCCTTTATGGGACACAGCTCTAATGAACAAGGTGACTTTGCAGGAGGACAGACAGTTCACGGTCAACCTGGGCTACAGAGAAGGACCCTGTCTTAAAGCAACACAGGTGCCAGTAAGAACAGAGGCATGATACAAAACTTCCCCATTGGAACCCAGCATCAATTACCCCTGTCTAGCTTTAGTGCTCCTCAATACCTCTTTAAAAAAAGAAGAACACTGGTATTCTGCCTGCACGTATGCCTGTGAGGGTGTCAGATCCCCTAGAATTGGAATCACAGACAGTTGTGAGCTGCTATGTGGGTGCAGGGAATTGAACCCAGGACCTCTGGAAGAACAGCCAGTGTTCTTAAGTGCTGAGCCATCTCTCCAGCCCCTCATCAATACCTCTTTAGGGCCTCTACCCATGATAAGGCAGCTGTTTATTGTCTCTATCACTATTTATCTCTAAAACATTGCTAAGTCCTATTCATTCTGCAGAGCCAAGCCTGGATGTCCCTAGTTCCAAAGCCTCTTTGGCCATTTCTTCTACCCTTCCTACAACACCCAGTAACATCTAATATTAACAGATACCTCACTGTGGGCCAGGCCCTGTGTTAAGTACACGGGATGCCCTCTTTCATCCTGACACAGTGTGGATGGGCATGTTACTCCCCACACAATAGGTCTCAGACAGATAAAGTGACTTGCCCAGGGTCACACCTCTCCTATCTGTACAGATGTATGACTCAGAAACTCCACTCCTCCCTGCTAAGACTAGCCCTTGTTTTGTGTTTCCACTGACAGACAGATAAGTGTGTCAGCCATTTGGAAGCCCTTTGCCTTGGCTTAGAGTAATCAAGGGACTCTTATTCATCTTATGAATCCAGCACCAGCCAGGGTCAGCTGACCCAGTCACATGGTGCTGGCCCTTCTAGAAAAGTCTGCTGATTCTAGGGTCCTTTCTACTCACTCTTCTAGGTTCAGGGAGATACCCAAGAGATTGGCTGTGTGTGTGTGGTAGGAGTGTGGAGGGTGGGGTGGGGCATTCCACCAATGACATGAGCAGGTAATCTCAGGTCCAAGTCCTTGGACAGGTCAGGGAACTCATGGTCCATGAACCCTGTGGCTTAGAGTCAGACTGATGATATTAGCCTTGTAGACAGAAGGAAAATGACAAGCAGAGAGACGGAGCATGTTAGGTAGGGCAGCAGACTGGGTTAGAGAGCTCTGGGAGGGGTGTGGCTTCTTGTGCCCACACCCAGCACAGCAGGTAGGTGGTAGGTTGATGCTAATAAAGAACCATGCTTGTGGCTGGGTGAGAGTGAGCTTGGGAATTTTAGTCTACTTTACAGTCAGAGCTAGGGTGGTTCTGAATAGAATAGGGTGGGTGTAACCCTGGGGGGATTGCCTGTGGGGTCTGAGACATGGACATGGCTTGTTATATCTATCTATCTATCTATCTATCTATCTATCTATCTATCTATCTATCTATCTATCTATCTATCTATCATCTATCTATATCTATCTATCTATCTATCTATCTATCTATCTATCTATCTATCTATCTATCTATCTATCTATCTATCTATCTATATACTTATTTTGGTGGTACCAGGGATTGAACTCTGGACCCAGCACATGCTAGATAAGTATTCTACCAGTGAGCTGTAATCATCCAACCCCTCCTCTTTTTAAAAACATTCTGAGACATGGTTTAATGTTGCCCACACTGGCCTTGAGTTGGCTCTGTAGCCCAGGCAGGCCTTGAACATATGACTCCTCTACATTGGCCTCCCAAGTTGCTTGCCTTACAGTCTGGGGACAGAACACATTTCCATATTTAAGAATGGGAGGCACAGTGGCACATATGTGTAATGTGAGCAAAGGGAGACCGAGGAGGAAGGATCATGAGCTCATGGGCTGCCTGTCCAAAATACACCTTTTACATCCCCATTTATTTTCTTCTTTTTTTAGATTGGGTCTCGTGGTTTCTTATCCTCCTGCTCCTCCCATCCTCGTGCTCGGATTATAGATGTGTATCAGCATTCTGAGTTTTATGCAGTGTTAGGGAGTCAGACTCAGGATTTCATGCTTGCCAGGCTCAATCAACCGAGCTACTTCCCAAGCATAAATAAACCCTAAGGTATTTCTAAAGCGAGAGAACTCATCTCTTGGACACAGTGGGAACTGGCTGTGGAGCCAGTCTGACAGTGATCTGTCCCTCTGACCTGTCACTGTGAACTTGGAGACCCTAGGTGACTTCCATGGGTTGAAGTTTGAGTGCCTTTTGGAAGGGCAGTGGGAGCATTGGGAATCATTATGGACCAGTTGGGGTTGTTGTCAACAACTCAACAGCCACAAAGCCCCCCTTTTGTAAAAGATTTGCCAGGCCCACATAACTGGAGGTGTTGAAGATGATGGTGCCTGGAAGCACCCTGTCCTGCTGCACCTAGACAAAGTCTTGTCTGGGTTAGAATTCCAGAACCACAGTGAGCTCTGCCTCACCTTTCCCCTGATTTGAAAGACATCCTTCAGCCACAGCCACGACCAAGGCAGACAAAGACCTGGGTCCAAGTTACCCAATCTGCAAGGTCACCTGCAGGACCTTAATGGGCAAGTTTCTCTAGGAGACTAGGTTTACAAGATGGGCTCTGGATGTTCCTGGGAATTCTAGGGAGGAGCCTCTGGGACGGTTGAGAGGGAGGTGTTTTGGAAGACATATTTTAGGACCCTCTCTGCCTGCCCAGCTATCCACAGTAGTGTCATTTTAATCAAGCTTCTAGACCTATTGTCTCTACAAGAACTGGTTCAAACAGCATCAGAAGGCACATGAAGCTATAGCTCCTAACTGGCTCTGATAGGAGGCCTGCTGAGCTGTCTCCTTCCCTGGGTCATTCCCCAAGGCTCCATGCTCCATGCTCACAGGATGGGGAGGAGTAGCCACTGTATTCGGTGCACTGTGACCAGGAGACAGAACCTCAAACACACACACACACACACACACACACACACACACACACACACACACACACACACATACTTGTTTGGAGGTCAGAGAGTGACAGCAGGTGTTGCCCTCTCCCTGAGACAAAGGGCTCTCACAGAACCTGCAGCTCACTGATGCAGCAACACTACCTGCTCAGGAAACCCCATAAAACTCTCGTCATTATCTCCCCAGCACTGGGATTACAGGCTTGTGATGCTGGGCCCAGAGTTTTACATGGGTGCCAGGGATCCCCACTCAGATCCTTATGGAAACACAGTAAGTACTTTGCTGACTAAGCCATCTCCTGAGTCCTAGGTGGCAGTATCTTTTATGAGAAGGAACATCTGTTTCTGTTAACAGCAATGATATTGGTATTTATTTTATAATACGAATGGCCTCAGGTTTATTTCAGGAATCCCATGGCCAACCCCAGGTTAGTTAACAAAGCTCACCCATATGTACCTGACTGCAACCTGGAGCCAGGTAGTGACTTCTCCCGGGCTGGGAGCTGCTTGCCTGGAGTTCAGGCCCTTCGATGAGTCACAACATGATCAGGAGCCCTAACGCCTGTCTCAGCTGGCTCTGATAACTCTAGGAAAGCATCCACTGTTACAGGAGGAAACGGAGGTACGGGTGAAGAGGACCACACAATTTACTCATATGTTACCTGATTCTCAAACCTGTATCCTTGGCCACTGCCCGCCCACCTGCACGAACAAAGGAATCCTGTGTGCCTGTTCACTACACAGGTATCACTAAGCAACGTGTCCGGGTATTACAACACCCATGTGTCTGTCTGGATGGTCTCCCAGGGGAGGAGGGGCAACATAATCCTGTATTTTTTGTGTGACTCCTGCTCCTGCTGGCCAGGTGGAAACTAAGTAAGCAAGAGTGACAATTCTCATTGGCTGTGAGGATGCTCAGGTCTTGCAGGATAGACCAAAGGGGCCAGAAGTCATTGGCTCCTATTGGTGGCAAAACAGGTGGTGGAAAGAAGCCATGGCGACCTCTTGCTGTGAGCATGTCCCTATCTTAGGGATCTTATATGAAATCCGCACAACAGGAAGGGCTGGGAGATATGTGACCTTGTGGCGCTATGTGCAAGTCCTGACAGCCAGTGCTCAGGATGGTGGCCTTATTTGCAGTTATGACACAGTTAAGGCCCCCAAGGAGAGACAGTCATGCATTAAGGTCCATGCTGTAATACCTGGGCATGTTGCCTAGTGATGCCTGTGTCGTCCTCACTAGAGATGAAAGGGTTGAAGGGAGGAATCTATCAGGGAGGGGGTCCCAGAACTCTGACAGACTAAATCTGTTTCTTCTTTTCTTTTTTTTTTTTTTTTTTTTTCTTTTGCCTGTTTTGTTTATTTTCCCATGGGCAAGGTCTCACTCTGTAGCTCAGGCTGGCCTTAAACTTGGCAATTTACCAGCCTCAGCTTGTGCTGGATAAGACCTGCAGTTATAAGTTACTTAGCTTGTGGTCACTTCTTACAACTACCACAGGTGAGTCCTGTTATTCAACGGATAAGCACAGAGACCCCGTGACATTGAGGCCAGAGAGCCATGGAGCCTGTGGGCTCAGTCACAGGAGTACTGGGTCTCATCTTCCACACTTGCTACTTGCAGATGTCTCCTCTGTCCTCCCCAAAGATGCCTTGTGGTCGCATATAGGTTCTTTTCTCTAACTCAGCACCCAGCCCACCAGAGTCCTTGCCATCCATCCTCTGAATCTAGCCACTTTAGGTCTAGTTTCCTTCTCCCCTCAAGCAGAGTGTGGCCATGGCACCAACTGATCCTCTCCCACCTTGGTGTTGCTTCAGGTAAAATGTAACACAACAGCCAGAGACCCTTCTAGAACCTAAGTTGGACATTGATACTGGATTTTGTAACTCAGATTTAGCAACGGACATCTTTGCTGTTTACCAGCTCTCTCAGGATATATTAGTATCCTCTTGAGCAATCATTAATCCCAGTCCTCCTACCTTAATGTGGCTTTTCTGTGCCCTGTCCTTGAAGGGCATCCTAGCTCCTCAAGACTGCTTCAGTGTATACTCAAGAGGCCTTCAGGAAGTCAGCCCCAACGACGGACACCTGATCCCACCCCCATCCTTGATACAGATGCTCCTGTCTCTCTACAATGGCTCTTGAGATCCTAAAACTGCTACTTGCCAAGGGGCAATGTTCAGCCTTGCTCAAAAAACTAAGTGAGACCTGACTGGGGTTTTCCTACTCCCACCAACAAGCCCTGGCCTGATTCTTGCACTGGTTCTGAGTCAGCTGCTCTCTCTAAGTAGCAGAACAAGGGCCCCTGCTCCTTTGCACAAACATCAGTTACCACCACTGACAGTAAGGGCGAGAGCCACAAGGGTGGAGACACACAGGTCATCGTTCCTGGCTGAAGCCCTGTGACCTCTGCTCCAGTGCCCCCACTTGGATCTTGTGGAGCAGGAGGCCAGGGGATCTTGGGAGTAGGAGCTGAAGAGAGAGTGGGAGACAGTATTTGTGCACCCCTGGTATGTAAGAAAAAATGTTACACGATGGCAGAATGACCTCCCAGCAGCCAAGTGGGATTTGAACCCAGGTAGTTCAGGGAACCTGTGCTGGTTGCCCCATGTGAGGGTTCAAAGCAGCACATGGATGTGAAAGCCAAGCTAAGGCAGAGTTTGCACCTTTGTTCATTCATTCATGGAATACTTACTGAGCGGTAACTGTTTATAAGGTACACTTGCTGGCCCTGGGATACAGCAGGGGAGCAGTTCATCCCATTCTTGTGTTCAGTCTGCATATGGGTATGTGTGTGGGGTTGGGGGAGGGGATAAGGACAGGAAAGAGAAGATGAGACACAGTTGACTGTATAGGCTGATGAGATGGCCCGGCGGATCTTAACGTGCTTGCCTGCTAAGAATGAACACCAGATTCTGGATTCCCAAAGCCACGCTGTAACCCACCTATACCCCAGCACAAGAGGCCAGGGAGACTGGCCCAGACAACAAATTCAGGGTTCAGTGAGAGACCCTACTTCAATACAAACCCTGAAGAGTGACCGAGGAAAACATACAACTTCAATCTTGGGCCTTCATATGCACATACAGGCACACAGATATTCAAACATACCAACACACATGCATGCACATAGGACCCCCTCTAAACAAAACTCCCGATGACCAAACAAAGTAGGGGTGGCTGCAAGTATCCCAAGAGGAACAGAGAGCTTCACAGGGGGCGGAGAGAGAGGGCGGGTGGAAGGGGTACTGAAGGGGGCAGGTTGCTGGAAACACGGTTAACATTTCAGCAGAAACCTGAGGGATGTGAAGTAGGGAGCCATGCAGATGACTTGGAGAAAGAGGCAGATAGGACAGCCAATGAATGCACAGTCCTCTAAGCAGGAAGGAGCTCCGGGTGATGCTGGTGTGCTGATAGCCACCAGAAGGAGGCCAGTGTGTCATAGCCAAACGGCAGATACCAGCTCCAGCGGGCACTGAGTTCTACTTTGAGTGTGACAGTGGGGGTGTTGGTGGAGGTAGTGTTATGGGCAGGAACATGACAGCCTCCGGTTTGGATGTTGGAACATGTTTTGAGTCCTGGAAGGGGAACTTAGGATCCAGGTGGGATAGGACCAGTTAGGAGGTGTAGTTCAGGTGATGGGGTATCTGGGAGGAAGTGATGTGAGAGGTGGCATTTAGGAGCCTTGCAGGGTTGGCTGTGGGCTGTCAGAAGAGGGACCAGGCTCACAAAGGACTGAGGACAAGTTGCAAAAAGAAGGCTGCCACCCTGAGCTCCAATTCCTCCTGCACCAGGGAAAGTGAGCTTTGCTAAGTCTGGATGTCTGAGAGAGATATTGACCATGTAAGCCACTGGTGAAGCAGAGGGAAGGGGAGTTCCAGGCCTACCACCTAGGTTGTGAACAGTTTCCAATAACAGAGTGACCCCTGTCCTTAGTGCCTAATAGTTACCACACTGCCTCCTTACGACTGTGTGCTCCGTGCAGACAGAGCAAGGCTGGCCAGCAGGCTCACATGACAGAGACAGTGGCCAGGCACCACACTCAGAGGGCTGGCAGGAGGCGCTAGGGAATCTTCCTGCAGGTGGAGGTGGGGTAGGGTACGGGGTGTTGGTGAAAGTGGGGCAGATGCAGAGGGGGCTGGACTGCAGTGGGTAGGCACTGGTTGGTAAGAGGGATTAGGGTTCCAGACTGGACGGGGAGGCCAGGAGTATGTAGGTTAGTAGAGGCCTGGGGTTGGAATCCAAGGTGCAGGCAGAGGTGGTGAAGCGGACGAGGGTGGGGTGAGGGGGCTGGGGAGGAGTGGGGGGTTCTGGCTGAAGATAAGTACAGAGATGAGGAGGAGGCTGGTGTTTGGGTTCTGAATATGTGTAGGGATAAAGTAAGGGGCAAATACGAGGCTGGGGTTAGGGTCTTGCATACAAGTAGGAAGGAATAAAGGGGTTGAGGTGGGGTTCTGAGTGGAGAGAGAGGAGGGGTAGGGGGTGATTAGTGGACTGAGTGCTGATGGGAAGGTGAGGGGGAGACAGCAGATAGGTGCTGGGCTCAGATAGCAGGGGATTGAGGATAGAAAAGGGGTTCAGCTCTCCGGCCACTCAGAACTCAGGCTCTTCCTCCATGACCAGACTGGCAGCCATGGATGCTGCTGACTGGTGGCCCAACAGGCCACGCAGCCTGTGAGAGGCCTCAGGTTTGTTCCAGCCATATGCTTGCTCCCTTGCACCTCAGCGAGGGCAGTCCAGCTGCACGCGCTGAGGATTCTGCAAAAGCCACCAGACATTGCAACACGCAGCCAGTCTGCTGGCCGCTGGGTGAACTGTGCGCCACCCCGCCACCCACCCCCAGCCACAGGCCCCCACCCAGCTGGAGGGCTTGCCTCTTCTGGAGCATCTGTGGGACCGGCAGCTTCCACTATCTGCAGTTAGCCTCCCTTGTATTAGGGACTGCAGGGGGATTCCCGAACCTGCACCTCCCTCAAGGGACTGCCAAACTCAGGGGCAGGGCCTTAGGTCAGCTCTGGTCTTTGTCCAATGCGTTTGGAAGTGTCTACTGTGGCTCCCAGTGCCTGCAGGCTCTGGACTTTATGGGAAGTTCATGGAGAAGGGAGTAATATTCTCCAGGTATATGTCATATTGGATGACGCCTGCTGTCCCCAGCCAGACTGTTTTAGTCCATAGGTCTCCCTGGCTCCAACTCCTTGGTCATGCTACCCTTTGGGTGGGAGGTGGCCTGGTCAGGCTCCCAGGAACTTATTCAGGAGTGGACATGCAATGTGGCTGGATGAGTCACTTGGGGTCTCTGGGCTCCGTCATTTCCAGCTGGCTTCCTTGTACTGGGGAAGGTCAAAAGTGCAAGAAAATGCTTTTGGAGCAGGAAGGCTGATGAGCAGCCAGAGATACTGGCCCTGCTTGGGGACAACCCTGAGCCACAGAAAGCCCAGGGCATTTGCTGTCCCCACTGGCCCTCCATCATTTACAAGGGGAAGCTGAGGCTTCAGCTCCCTTAGAGTTAAGCAGTTCTCCGGGCCTCAGGAACTTTTACACTGACTTCCTTTAGTGGGTCCTGGAACTCACGTTTAACCTGCTTTGTGGAGGGCAGAGAACCTTGAAATGATTCCACATCCCTCTGTGTGTGTGTGTGTGTGTGTGTGTGTGTGTGTGTGTTAAGATGGAGGTCAGAGGTTGACTTTGGGATGTCTTCTAGGGCTCTCTACCTTATTTTCCGAGATAAAGTCTTTTCACTGAACATGGATATTACAGTTCTGACTAGGCTGCCAGACCATCAGGATCCTGGACTCCACCTGTCTTCTCTCCCCAGTACTAGGGTTACAGGTACCCACAGCACGGATGGCTTCGGGTGTTCCAATGCAAGGTCCTCTATGTTTGCACAGCAAGCACTTCACCCAGCCAGCCGTCAGTCCTACGACCCCTGATCATGATCACCTCTGAAATGTGGCTCAGCACAGTCTTCTCTCTTGACCGACTTGGTCTTTAGGTCCCTCTCCCTACACCGGCAAGCTTTATTTGTGATGCCTGGTCACTATGTGGAATGACAATAGTTAGGCTGTGTTACAGCTCCTCCCAAACCCTCTCCTGGCAAAAAAAAATTCAGGCGTTCTGGGTAATTGGGTGCCTGGTGAGCATGTGAGTGATGAATGACGTCACGTTGCCCTTTTTGTCAACAACGATAAAGGTGCTGATGACCATTAGGACCAGCTACAGAATGAAAGTCCTTTGCTCAAGCTACCATGAAAAGTTTAATCACGTAGACCTTACAGAAGAGAACCAAGTGGAGGGCCAAGTGTAATCACCTGGTCACACCAGACTCACACGAGCAACACTCAACACTTCTGCTCAGCCATGAGCCTCATGCCTTTCCTGGGCAGCAGGAAACATAGATCTGCCACTCAAGATCTAATATGCTCTGGGGAGATGGCTCAGAGAACAAGAGCACATGTATACGTAAAATAAGGTTTAAAGATTCCTTTTTCATTTTTCTCTTATGTGTATGGAGTATTTGCTTGCCTGCAGATACTTGTGTACGGCATATATTCCGTGTGCATGTCTGGTACCAGAAAAGTCTAGAAGAGGGCATCTGATCCCCTGGAACTGGCATTACAGACGACTGTGAGCCATCGTGTGGGTGCTACGAACTGAGCCTGGGTCCTCTGCTAGAGCAATAAGCAATTCTTAACCACTGAGCCTTCCATCTTAATCTCTCAAAGAAATTATTGTGTGTATATGCGGCTGGTGTATTGAGGGGGCCATGTATACATGTCTGTGGAGGTCAGAGGACTAGTTGGTAGAATTTGTTGTTTCCTTCCAACTTTACGTGGGTTCTGGGAATTGAACTCAGGTCACCAGGGTTGTGCAACAACCGTCTTCATCTGCTGGGTATCTCGCTGGTCCTGACCTGTTTTACATATGGGCACTGAGGCCCTAGAAGTATGTCTATCAAGAGTACAGGCAGGAACTGGTTGGGTAGCCCTGTCCTGGCTGGGGGCACCTCCAGCAGAAATGAGAATTTAGCTGCAGTTAAGAAAGATGAACTTCCCCTATGCCACGCCCCCTCCACTCCACCGAGGAGTGTACTCCCAATGTCACATCACACAACATGCCCAGCAACACACCAGGGCTGGTGGTTCCCAGGGAGATTTAGCTCGTTAAGCACTTTATTGCTGCACCTCCGAAGGAGAGCCTTAAGGAACTCAAAGGGCGTGTGACGGTTGTTTGCTAGGGGCCCATTCAGGGCTGGGGAATGCAAGAGGAAGTGGAGCCTCACAGCAGGAAGTGGCTGGATCAGCACATCCTGCAGGGAACAGGATAGTGGAAGTGTAGCTATGCGGCATCAGGAAGGGCAGGGCTTTTCCCGGGGACCAGCCCTATACAAGTAACCACAGTGCTTACTAATGGTCAGACTCCTCTCACCTTCCTTTAACCCGTTGTCATGCATTTCTGTGGGAAACCTTCTACGGCTCCAGATCAAGTCCAGACTCCCATCTGTAGCTACCAGCTCGGGGGTTCATCCCTCGCCTTTTCCTCTCCTCTCTTGGATACTCTACTGTGGCCAGCCCGTCACCTCCCATTCATCCCTTCCTAGGCATGCTTCCTGATGCTAGTGGCTACATCTACCGCATCCTTATATCTTACTTGGACCATACCAAACAATGCTCGGGGCATTGCTCAGGATGAGGGAAGTATTTTTTTAATAGTGGGGTCAAAGATGGTGGCCCCCTCTCTGCTCTACCTGTCCATCAGAACACCCATCCCGCTAGGCTTTTGCTCTCACACTAAGGTGTCACAAAGGCAGCTGCTCCAGTTCCCCTGGTAGGTGCAGGTGAAGAGGCCTGGCCCTTTGCCACACTTGGGTAACATCCACAAGGTCCCTGTGTCCTCATAGAATTCCAGATGCCCTTTCCTTCCACAGTCTACTCTTGTGGAGAATCTTCAGGGAGACCAGGGGATCCTCTTCCTTGGCTCAAGAGGACACAGTTAATAGCCATTTGCATTTTATTCCCCAATGGAGAGCTCTCCCCTGTGAGTTTACAGCCTGCTGGGACTGCTAATCTTCCAGCCCCCAAAACTGTGTGTGGCTTCTGTAACAGGCGCTAAGTGAGTCAAGGCACCTGATAGAGAGCCTAGGCATTATGCAGCTCCCCCAAAATCTCTGGGAGACTGGGCAAAGCATGCCCATTTCATAGATAAGAACACCAAGGTCTACACAAAGAGAAGGGGATGACTAACAGAAAACCAGTCCCCAAGGGGTCATCTTGGATCCCCCAAACTATGTACATGCTACTTTACATGGGGAAAGGGGGTGAAAGGCCCAGGGAACTGAATATGCTGACCTCTTTGGTTTTCAGATGGAGTATCCTGGATTATTCAAGCTAGCATACACAGTCACAGGCTGCCTCAAATGCAGGCAAGGAGGGCTGGAGAGACAGTGTTGCAGTCAAGAGCTCAAACTACTCTTGCAAAGGACCTAAGTTCAGTTTGAAGCACACACATGGTGGCTCATAATCACCCGTAACTCCAGCTCCTGGGGATCCGACGCCCTAATTTTGCTTCCATGGGTATTGCCTTCCCATGCACATACCCTTTTCTTCACATTCACATAGTTTAAAAGAAAATAAATTTAAGAAGCAGGCAAAGGAAGGGCTGGGGCTACAGAGAGCTGGCACAGTGCCTGCTAAGCCTGCGTGATGTATGGGTTCTGTGTTCCGGCTGCTGCTGAATGAACGAGGGAGACTGATGTGGTCTCAGGCAGAGGTGGAAGGCAGAGATACATTCAAGGACTCTGGAATGGAGGAAAGCCTGAACAAGGGTCATAACTAAGAACTGTGGTGTGTGTGTGTGTGTGTGTGTGTGAGGGGTTCGGAAAGGAAGCAGCTTCCAGAAGGAACAAGGTTCTGACACCTTGTAGTTGAGTCTCAGGCTGGGCATCTGATCTCCAGAACCCCTTCAGAGACAGTGTGCACTATTCTGAAAGCACTGAGTTCCTGAGCACCGGAAGCATCACCATGGAAACTGAAATGGGAAGCATGGTCCATGGGCGCCCGCCAGGACCAACAGCATAGCAACCTACGGCAACCTATCAGCATCAGTTCAAAGGACACAGACTGTTTCCACCTTCCAGTCTCTGGCCCGTAGCCTCACCATTGTGGTCGACACTTACTGATCACTCACCCTGAGCTCTGAACTTTACACAAATTATCTTACTTAATTCCATTTGGCGGTGAAGGAAAGTGAGTATCAGGGAGGTTTAGCAACTTGCCGGGGCAACTTGGTGAGCAGACAGAGGAGTCAACCTGTGAACTTTGCTGTTCTTGACTCCTGAGCCCAAAATCTGAATTGCTTCATGACACTTGCTCCTTGAGAAGTACACATGCATGATGCGAGATAATAGTTGTGCCAGAGCCAAGGTGAAAGGCCCCAGGAGAGCCCATGCAGCCCACGCAGAACCTGTGCCCTGCTGTCCCTAAGGTCCCCCGCTCCACTGAGTGCTCATCCGGAAGTGGCTGTGATAGGCAGGACACATGGTTAGGTCTTCGCTAGCTGAGGCCATGGGAGGTTGGGCCCAGGGTAGATAAGGCCACACGTGGGTGTGTCTGGCAGCACCATCTGTCCACGTGGAGGTGAAGTTGCCCTCTGTGGTCACACTGTCCCTACCCACATGGTGACCTTCAGTGTGTCTGTGACAAGTGTCAGGCTGTAGGCTACTGTGTGCTAGGTGGTAAGAGCTGTAAGAGAATGGGGTAGAAGGTGAGAGGATTGGGAGTGAGTTGGGGGGAGTAGGAGGGGAGCTGGCTGTGTACCTCAGAACTACCTGCTCAAGGGCCTGAGGCTGCCAGAAGAAAAGCAGATCTCACACTCACAAAAATGGCCCTGGACATTGACCTAGCAAATACTTTCCTCTACTAGCCTGTCATAGTAACTTTATACCTTCCATAGATGGCCATGGGGCCACTCTGGTGGCTGTTCACTTTGGCCCTTTGAACTACTAACTATGGAGAGGTCCCCTCTCAACAGTGAGAAGTCCCTTTCACCCTTTTTGCCCATGGGTGTCAGCAAATGACCTGATAAAGTGTACTGGGCTAGCCTAGGAGGACAAGCTGACACAGGAGGCCTGGGTCCTCTGGCAGTTTCTACTGAGGATGGCCAAGGGGCAGTGTGAGCAGCCTCATGGCGGGGAAGTCTGCCTAATAAAGGTAGGGTGGCGAGTGAAGTAGGTGGATGGCAGTCTGAGCTCCATATCACTCTGTGAGCGTGGGAGCGAAATCTGAAGTACCCAACCCCAGAATCGTGACAAGAGTTAGGACACCTCCAGACTCTACCAAAGGAGCTGGCGCTGCTGCTGTCTGACCAGTGGAGACCACATACTGTTAGAGACACACACTTTATACCTTCCGGGGAGGCTGCGAGCAGTTTCTTCCATGCAATGAGAGGCAGCAAAGGTAATATTAGGAGCAGACACTCTGGGGCCTTTTAGGAGCTATGACTTTGTGTCTCTGTGTGCGAGGCCGGAGGTTAAATAACACTGGCTGTCTTCTACCAATCTCAACTTCATTTTTAATTTAATTTTTTTTTTTTGGACAGGGACGTTCATTGGACTGGAGCTCACCAAGTAGGCCAGGTTGGCTGGTGAGCAAGACTCAGGGTTTGCAGGTCTGTCCCTCCAGTGTGAACTGCTGCATTCAGCTCTTTACATAGTACTGGGGCTATAAACTCAGGCCTCATGCTTTACCAGTGGAGCCATCCTGGCCCACAGCTGGCTGATTTTAGGTTTAGCTCTCTTCTAGTCTTGGTTGTCAGGAGAAGACAACATGGTCGTCCCATTAGAAGGTATGACAGTTGGACATTAACAGTCGGTTTGATAAAATCTACAGTCACCCAGTAGACAAATATCTAGCTATGCTAATTGGGCTAGAAAGACCCACACTGAACAGAGGCTGGGGCCGGGACTGAATAAAAAGGAGAAACTGAACTGAGCATCAGAATTCTCCTGACTGTGAAAATATGATCAGCTGCTCACACCCCTGCCAGCATGCCTTCCTAGCATGACAGACTGTGCACCTTCAAACTGTGAGCCAGGATAAACCCTTCCCAGCTTAGGCTGCTTTTGTCAGGTATTTTGCCACAGTAGTGAGAAAAAGTAAAGTGACTTATCTAGGTTACTATGAGGAGATAGTGGCCCTGCCATGTGTGAAGTGACTAGAAGAGCCCCTGGCATGTAGTAGGTACTCAGTAAACATGAGTTTTTAATAGCAAGGGAGTGTGGGTCCTGTGTCTATCCAGACAACAGTCATTCATAAAGTACCAAGTATCATTCACCATGTCAGACCTAGAGACACCTAACTGGTCAGTGGGAAAAGCCAGAGCCTGTACAGGCCTCTTCTTTCTTAAAGGATTTTGATGAACAGGCTTGTCAAACAACAGCCACAGTATAATGAGTTGCCATGGTAACCTAAGACTCTGGGCTCACCAAAATCATGGGTTCCACATCCTGGCTTTCACTGCCCTCAAGGATGGGCATTCATTTCACTCATAAGTAACTAAAGGTTTCTATGAGTTTTTGATCAAATCTTTATACCTTCAACAGTTACTTGCCCATCTTGGAGTAAAAAAAAAAAAATACCTTGGCCTGGTTGCCGTGGCAACCAGAGCCAACCAATATAGCAGTATTGAGGTTCATGGTAAAAGTAACAGAGCCACTGACATTTTCTAGTAGGTGGAGTGGAGGAGAAAGGATCCACCCCACCTTCACCCCCAGCTACAAGTGGTCCTGGAAGATGCTAATACATTGAAAGTGGAAAGGTAACTAAAGGGAGACTCTGTGATCTAGTTTCCATGGGGTCATCATCCAGGAAGAAGTAGAGCTTTAATGCATCCCCCAAGTCACCTTCCAGAAGTCTCCTAAAAATGTCCTCCCTGCATAGTGATCTTTCTGTCCCTTCAGGTTCAGAGGTCACACATTATGTCTTAATGTAAGGCTCTAACTTGGTGGTCTCAGGTTTCCCGGGAGGGAGCGAGGGCTCATCCCATGACCTAAAGAGAGACACTTGCCTGTCCCACCCCCCTTTTTCGTGACCAGGACTTACTTATGCATATCTCTGGTTCTTTACTTAATAGGCCAACCCCATAACAGTACCCCAAAGATGGGCTTGCTTGCTAGTACTTGCTAGTACTGTTTAATTGGTGTATTGAGAAAGGCTGGACAACCTTCACTTTCTAGGGCGTCCAGGACCCAGACTTTGGACCTAAGAGCCTAGTTACAATTCTTTAACAGTGGGCCATTCATCTCTGATGTACCACTCCAGCTGGTCACTCCTTTTTAGGGGATGGTTGGTAGCTTCCTGTAGCCAAAGATGGCCTCAAACCTGCTCAGCCCTTGCTATGGGGGCTGGAGAGATGACTCAGCAGTTAAGATCACTTGCTGCTCCCACAGAGGACTAGGGTTCTGTTGCCAAACAGGGAAGTCCACAAACACTTGTAATGTAACTTCAGTTTCATAGGATCTGAAGTCCTGGGCTTCAAGGCACCTCTACACAGATGGTGTCCTTACAAACACTCAGGCACACACACATACACAGAAAATAAGTAAGTAGATCTTAAAAAAAAAAAAAAAAACACCAAAAAACCAAAAACCAAAAACAAAACAAAAAACAACAAACCAAAGTGATACTGCATGCAGCAGAGGCTGGCCATGTAGCAGAGGCTGGCCTTGAGCTTCTCCTGATCTGGGTGCTTCTCCTCTCAAGCGCTAGGATTATAAACCTGGGTTGTCAAGCCTGGCTTAAAATTAGCCTGACCCTTTGGCAAGCATCCCACCCATTGTATTTAAATACAACTTGGTTCTTTGAATAAGTGGGCTTATCAACATCCCGCCTGTATCCTGTAGACTCCCGCCCCACTCGCCACACTCCCTCTCCAGAGCCCTCAGTATATTAGGCCCCAGGACTTAATAGCTCCTGTCTGACCTCTCTGTGACCCAGAGGGAGGCAGTTGGGTGGAGCTGAGATTATCTGGCTCAGAAAGAGAAACTCTGGTTGTGAAACTGGGCTTTGTGAATCAGGGGTTCGACGATGATGGCTTCTAGTAAAGGGCCTTTGTCCCAACCTCATCTTCGTGTTGGACACAAGCTACATGTCACACCTGCGTCCAAGAGCCATCGAGTGTACCCAAAACAATGATGCAAAAAAGGCGTGTTCGTGACCATACTCCAGATGTTGTCACAGCCACACGTAATTCTTCCCTCTCCAGCAGGGTTACAGCCTCGGGTGGGATGACTGTTGCGGACAATGCCAGTCATGCTTAAGACCGTAATCATGCACGTGACCTCAGTCATTCACACTGCCAGTAACGCAGGTGATCACAGCCAGCCTGACAGTTCAAAGAATCACCAGAAGCCAGGAGTCCAAGTAAATATCAGTATGCATTTCTAGAAACTCGTAGTTATCAAGATTAAACTTGAGGGTGAAGGTTGTGAACATGAGCCTGCCTAGTTATACGTCCCTACTGTACCCTGAAAAACCCGGACAAAGGCAAGCCATAATTGCCCAAGGTCCTGGTGAGGGCATGCTGGGAGGGCTATCTTCTATGTTAAATGTTGGCAGCAACCACTCCCAGCTTTTGAGATTTGTTTATGTGTACAAGTGTTTGGTTTGCATGTCTGTGTACTACATGCAGCAGTGCCTGCTGCTGAGTCCAGAAGAGGGTGTCAGACCCCCTAAAACTGGAGTTACAGACAGTTGTGAGTTGCCATGTGGATGCTGGGAATTGAACCTAGGTCCTCTGGAAGAACAATCGGTCCCCTTAACTGTTGAGACATCTCACCAGCCTGAAATTCTCCAAGGGAGTACCCATCAACTGTGAAGGACTTACTAGAAGCCATCATCATCGAACCCCTGATTCACAAAGCCCAGTTTCACAACCAGAGTTTCTCTTTCTGAGCCAGATAATCTCAGCTCCACCCAACTGTCTCCCTCTGCGTCAGAGAGAGCAACATGGCTCTCGAGATGACTTACAAGTACTGCGTCAACCAGATCCCTTTCCTAGGTAGAAGGACACTTTTTTTCTTTTAAGTACAGAGACTGCTTTCTCAAAGTGTGTGGTTGGTGGCAAGCAAGGGATTGTTGAAGGGGCTGGAAGTGGGTATGGAATATACTAGAAATGGGGGAACAGTGTATCTGCCAAAACCTTTCATTCATCACTCTGATGACTAGTGGGAAAGACTGAGACAACCACTGACAAGGTCCTGTCCCTTCTGCTTCTCTACACACCGCCTGTCACAAGCTACTTGGCATGTGGTAAAGTTATGACAAAAGCCACTGGAAGCTGCCACATGCTAATCTGTGCCCTTGCTGTAACATCTAGGTGCGATGTTGCGTCTTTGGGAATCTTTGGTTTATCTCTACCTGCCTTCCACCTACGATGCCAGCCCAGAGCGGTGCCATCGTCACCTGCCAGATGCCACAGGCAGGCTTTGAACTGGGCCTCTAGTCAAGGCACTGGGGGGCATGAGCCACCTTAGGCACTGGGAGTGGGAAGAGGGGGCACAGAAAGGAAGGGAATAGAATGAAACTTACAAATAGACCCGAAGGCCAGGCCTTGGGTAGCTGCTTCACACTCACGTGGGCTATAAATGCAGTGACACAGAAGCAGATGCAACTCAAGCTGATTCTTATACTGCCTCCCTGAAATAGGACCTTGGGCCCTCAGTGGAGATACATGACCTGCTGCTCTTGCTTCTATAGGAATTCAGTCATGGTGTATGGACTCTTGCCTCTAGCTGGACCAACAGGTGTAGGTACCCAAATTCTTGCAAACAATCCCCCCTCCCCATAAATCTTCCTTCTGCGTCAATCAAGAGCTTCTGTTAAAACCTTGCTAACCCTACAGATGTAAGGATGGGCCTGAGTTTTGACTTTTTTGTGGGGAGCAATTATGGGGACCGCGGCAAATTTTCAAACAAAGTTTTGCTCAGGGGATGAACCAGAACAGACTTTGCCCCTGAGTCCCTAGGGTTTACTGTTTTTGTCTCTGTTCATCTTGGTGTCTTGTGGGTAGAGAGAGCAGTTTTGCAATAAAGAACTTTTGAACTCCAGACATCAGTGTTATTTTAAGTCACTGTTAAGGGCTGGAGGGATAGCTCAGTGGTTGAGAATATATGTTGCTCTTTCAGAGGACCAGGATTCCGTTCTGAGCACCTACATAACTCCAGTTCTATGGGATCATACATCTGCCTTTTCCAAGCACCTGTCTATGCACATACATGCATACACACACACACACACACACACAAATGCAACACATCTTCTCTCTCTTTTCTTTTTTTTAAAAGAAACCCTTTATTTGGGTCAGCTTTGTACTCTGAGGCTCCCCATGGTCTACAGATATGGAAAATCCTACTTAACTCAAGGTCATTATGGAAAACTGGGTTGTCCCACCCCCTCTGGACAGGCCAGCTGCTTGCAGAAGGCTCTGAGCCTCTTTCCTTTCCCCAGTTAGGGAATCTCTCCTAGATTCAATCTCACCAGCATTCAGGCAGGCAGGGATCTCCCTCAGTGGCAGCCTCTACTTTCACCACGCTGGTGCTGGTGACTACCCCTTTACACCTGGGCCACCACTCACCTCTCCTGGCGTCCTCCCACACTCCTGGGCCACCCCCAGTGCCCAGGTCACATCTGTGTTCCCCCTGCCCATCAATGAAACTGCAAACTTCTAACCCCCACAGCATTCAACCCTTTGTTGTCAAGCTGTCAAGCTCACGGGGGGGGGGGGGGGGGGCGGGGGGCATAAACCACTCTTGGGTCTGGGGGTTGTCCATACACTGGCCCCAGTTACACTCAGCTAAGAGGATAAGGGTCCACCTTCCCATAGAAATAGCTGGAGAAGGTCTTACTGAATGCACTGGCTCCAGTAACTGCAAATAGTTATAAATTCAGGGGAATGGAGTTATTCTGCCAGCCAAGTGAATGGCACCAGGAGTTTCCCAGGCTCCCCCCTCACCCTGATTTTCTTTTGGGCTACCCTGCCACCAATTAAAGGTCCATTTCTCATCAGCCTGGGCTTGTTTCCTGGAAAGCTTGTCCTTCCCAAGGTAGGTGGGGTTGTGCCTTCCAGGGTATGAACCTGTCAGATCTACTCTGCACTCACGTCGCCGCCCCCCTCCCCAGCCTACTTCTGCCTTTAATTTAGGATTGTTTACAGTTGGTCAAGTTTTTCCAGATTGGCAAAGCCTTTCTCATAAGCTACTGCAGTCTGCCACTAGAACAGTGAAAGAGAGGCAGGACCAGAGCCAGCAACTAAGACACACACTGTGTCAAGCATAAGCAACTGTCACCAAGTATCCCCCTCCTCGAGGGTTCCCTTCGCTGCCCTCTTGGTCTCCCTCCACAAAGTGCTTTGGAAGAGTTCCACGGAGGGATTCCCCTCTCCCTCCAAGAAGAGAAACTGATGAGAACGACCCTTATTCCCCCCCTTAATTTAGTCACTCCAAGGGTTAAAAACACTTCTGAACTCCCCTTCCAAAGGCAAGGTTAAACAGCTGTCCAAACCACCCAAGGAGATTGAGGAGCCCTGGACAGCTGGAGGACCCTGGCCCCAGCTGTGCTAGAACCAGCCTGGCCAGGGAAGAGTTAATGGGCAATCAGCTTTGGATGGCGGTTCAGACTCCAAAGTTCAGTCCCAGCCACCGAAGGAATTGTAAATCTCAGGGCAGTATTTAACAAAACAAAAGCAACCTGGAATTACATGAAGGGTTGGCTTTCCACCGAGCGTATTTACTCTAATCCCCAAGGTATGCGGCTCCATGTCAGATCAGCTGGCTAGCCTGGTCCTCCCACCCCCCTCCTTAGCAACAGTTTAAATTTCAAACTAATTCCCTAGTTTGTTCTTCGTCTTCCGCGGCCGGCTGGAGACAGCCCGGCCTGCCGGCCTCAAATCCCTCTCCATTGCTCTCGCCGCTGGGTGAGTCAGCTTGGTCTGCAGTTTTAAGTTGGGTGACAGCTGCCCTTCCTCCAGTGCTCTGCCACACCACGTCTCCAAAACCTGGAGCAAGGGGAACTAGTGTCACCCACATAATAAGAGGCAGTGGTCAGTGGGGCACAGTGCCACCTCCTAATCCAGTGGAGAAGGATCCCCCCTTCGTTGAAGAGGGCGCGGGGGGGGGGGTTTGTCAAGGTTGAAGGTGAGGACAAGGGCTCTTTATCAGAGGCTGGCTACCCCCGCACTCCTCTTTCAGGATTTTAAACACCTGGGCCTCCCAGTCTTTCAGCCAGGCCAGACCATTCACGACAACTCCCTTCTTTACAAATCTGAACCGAGTGCCCCCCCCACCCCCCATGTCCCTGCAGAGCTGCAACGTTTCAGCTTGGGACTAGGCAGCGAGTTGCCAAGCAAAATACCAAGCGCAAGCTAGCAGGCGGTTTGGCTGCCAGCTCTACCCAGGGGCGCGCACACCCCGCTCTCAGCAGGGTACCGGCCAAAAGAGGGAGGGTGGGCACTACACCTTAGAGTGGGAGTCATGCGGCAGAATGGGTGGGTATCCTAGGTATGGTAGTTGGTAGGGGTATAGCCAGTGAGATACCAATCCCAGGGGAGCCGAGCTGCTCAGGGCCTGCCAAAACAGTCCGGTGCCCGGGAAATTTACGAAGGTTGAAACCGACTTGCTTCGCAGTCCCAGGTGATGCAAGGAGAGGGTGGCCTAAGACTTTCAGATCCTTGGCCCTGGTTTCCGCACCCGCAGCAGGTGGGAGCATCCCCCATGACCGCCCCCACCTCCCCGCGCGCCAGGGTCCCTTTACCCTCATCGCCCACTTCCAGGTGTCGCAGTGCCACCCCGCCCCCACGCCGCGTACCTTTCTGGCGCCACGCTCTGCAAACTCCCGAGCGAGGTGGCGTCCGATGCCTCTCCCACCGCCGGTGATGAGGACTGACTCCCGTGACAAGTCCCGAAGCTTGGGGGGCAACAGCAGTCCCACAGCTGCTTTGGTTACCAGATAGATCATTTGCAGAGGGAACACTACCAGCGCGCCCAGCCATTTCCACAACATCCTCCGCGCGGCGCAGCCGGGCACAAGGGGAGGGGGTAGGAGGCGGTGGACAAAACTCCCCGGACTGAGCAAAACAGGAATTAAAAAAGGAAAGAAAACACCCCCAAACAATAATAAATTAAATAAGGAAAAAGAGGCGTCCCACCTGGCCACTCTTGAACTGATCTCTTTCCAGATGCAAAGGACTGGGCGAGGAAAAATGGGGGGGGGGGGGGGGGGGGAAGAAGAAGAAAAAAGAAAAGAAAAAAAAAGATAAACTCTCCTCTGGCGGAGAGGAAAAAAAGCGTCTCGGAAGATTGGGACGGTGAGATGGTGGAGGGGAGTCTGGGGGTGGGAAGTTTTAACAAGAAGTTTCTTGCCCCAACGGCCGTTTCTGCTGGGAAATTCACAGGTAATGTTTACAGACCGACAGAGGAGTTTAGGCAAGGCCAGGGACGGAAAAAAAAAAAAAAAAAAAAAAAAAAAAAGCACCAACCACAAGCGCGCACACTGCTACAGTCCGCGGTTTCAAAGTGCAAGATTAAAAAAAACAAACAAACAAAAAAGCAGTTTCCCAATTGTAGCGCCCCCCCTTCCAACTTTCTCCAGAAAAAGAAAGGGTGAAAAAAAAAAAACCTACACACAAAAACACCACACACACAAAACCTGGGGAGTGATTGCAGCTCCCAATTTCAGTCCGCGAAAGTCTCCCGACTCATTGCTATTCTTGGGCTCAGGAAATTGCTTAAACGCGATCTGATTGCCAGCACCGTGCAGGAGAAGTGGGGGGTCCGGGTGTCAGTTTCTTCCCGTGCACAGCTCGCCCTCGCGCGCGCCCGCTCTCTCCGGCTCCCTCCTCCCTCTCTTGCAGCCCGGGCTGGGAGTTGCCGCTCGGTGTGGCTCCCTCTCTCTCTTCCCCCTCCCCTTTAGTATTTATTGCCTTCTTTTTTTGTTCTTTCCAACTTGGACGGGCCCCGACTGTGGAGTACTCGTGGATAGGACGCCTTGGTCTGCACCGCCGTATTACTTCGTTCGCGGGGCTGCTGCGGCTTGGACCGAAAGGGCGCCCCCTCCTTTTTTTTTTTTTTTTTTTTTTTTTTTTTTTAATACCCCATTAAGTCTGATTGACAGTTAAAGTTGTTGGGAGGCTTCACTACCGTGCCTCTGAGTGGCTGCGGCGACTTCCCCTCCCCCTGCGCCGTGGCGGGGCACGCGCTTGGGCGCGCCCCCGGTCTCGCCGCGTTTCGCACTCTCCTGGGACTCGCTTCTCTTTTCTGCAAGCTGGGACTTGCTGCCCTAGTCCCCGAGGGCTCGCAGCCGGAACTCAAACACGCTGCAACCAACTCTGGCAAGCCAGCTTGCTGGATCAGACATTCCTCCCAGCCTGGGCCAGGTGACCACCCCAGAGCGGCGGGGCAAGCCGAGGGGAAGCTTGCAACCCGGTCGCCAAGAGTTCATTCCAGGTCACTTGGTCACCCTCCTACTTCCAGGTAGGACCAGGAGGTTACGTTTCATCATTGCCGGATTCCCTCTTTCTTTCAAAGAGCGTACACCCGAAGTTGTATCCACGTGAAGTCTCTCACATTGAGGCAGGGTTTTGCTTTGAGAGAAAGGGGTAAGGGTACCTTTAACCCCAGGTGCCAATAAAATCCCCGTAAGATTAGCTGGGAGCATATTTATTGCTTATCTGGGCTAGAATTACCTTGACTGACAGCAATTTCCTTAATAACAAAAGCCCGTAAACAACACGTCTTCAAACCCATGCTACCGTTCAATTCACTCAGTGGCCCCTCTCTGGGTGCCCTTCCTCCGCTGACCTGTGTGGCACCCACCTTGTAACCTCTTGCCCATCCCTTGCAAGAACGTCTCCCTGTTGGGAGGGCGGGACCCAACTATTTAGACTTGCCTGTTGCGGGAAATCTAGGAGGTGAGTCATGAGAAGCAAGCTCAGTTAAAAGTGCTGAGACTTGCCACCCGCCCCCTCTGCACATCCCTGGGCGGGAGAGGGAGAGACAGCCAGGGAGCCTGCCCTGTAATCTGGGGCAGCCCTTTCCAGCCCTGGACGTGTTCAGGCTAGGAGTCCTGGGCCTCAGCCCCAAAGACTGATCCAGCAGGCCCTGGGTGCACAAGGAACTAACTAACTGTGCTTTTACTATTCCCCGCCTGGGTGTGAACTTTGAGAGTTCCTCTGGCTTCCCCTTTGAGAAGTGCTGATTTGGGGAGGTGGTGATCACCTCCTCTTTTGTCAACTGCTGTAGTTCTGGGGGAGAGGTTGTCACGAGAACTCCCAGTTTTTGGCGGAGCAAAAGGGATGAAGGGGCTAGGAAGCCACTCTCCTGTGATCGGTCTGACAATCCACCCTCCCGCTGACCTCTCGCTTTGGGGACTTTGTCATCCCAGTTCCCAGGTTACCCAGCCAGGAAGTACAGGAGGGAGGGATTCAATCCAGCCCTAATTTCTCTTCCTATCCCACCCCGCTCTGGCAAGAAGGCAGGAGAGAGGTGGAGGACAGGCTTGGCCAAGGACCGCAATGAGGAGTCCCTGCAGGCTCTGTTCTTCTTTTAAAATGACTGTCGGCAGGGCTGGCCATTGCCTTCGTTAGATCCCACCTCACCATGGTGGCCATTTCTCCCCATCTTCCAGGTCTATAAAACATCAGGAAAGAAATGGCAGCCAGGGAGAGTCGGACTGTTGGCGCCAGTCGGACTGTTGGCTAAGGCCTCTGTAGAAGACACCAACTAGGGGAGACCCCAAAAGGCTGCACAGCTTCTGCCCTCATCTATTATCCTTGGAGACACCTAGTGGCTATCATAGGACACTGCACCTCTAAGCTACTAGAGTTTTCAACACCGTGGTGGGGCCGGATGAACTATTATTCTTTTTGCTTAGGCCTTTCTCTCCGTTTAAGGCTAACACCCAAAGCCTTGCAAAGCTAAGGACGTGTAAAGATCACAGCCTCTTCTCTACCTCTTTCTTAGCAAATGTCACTAACACCCCGAGATTCAGCTACACATGCTCATCCTATTCAGTTCAGATGCCAGACCAGCTTGTCCATGTCCCATAGCTGTGTGTTTGGGACAGAGGTGGAAAGACACCGTAAAGCCCAATGGACCTTCACACGTGCCTTATACACACCCTAATTTCCTGGATGGTCTGGGGAGATGGGTGTCATTGGGCCCAACAGATGTAAGTAACTGGTTCAGGT
The DNA here is from genome assembly GCF_963924665.1 of Micromys minutus. Lineage (NCBI taxonomy): Eukaryota > Metazoa > Chordata > Mammalia > Rodentia > Muridae > Micromys > Micromys minutus. The sequence continues at coordinate 57,281,218 of NC_137978.1, read as the reverse complement.
TGCTCCCTGATCCTGAGTTGGAGTCAGAGGGGAGCAGCAGCAGTAGCAGCAAAGATGACAGCAACAACTCAAAAATAAAAGAAAAGCAACCCCCCAACACACAAGCAAAACAAACAACCAGACAAAAATCTCCCGGGCAATTCCAAAAGAAACATTCAGATCTAGAGTCCGAATGGCCCTTGGTATACTATCAGAATGTGGTCCTAGTGTCTGTGAGCTTAAGGCTTTCTCCAGCATCTGCCTTGCAGAGATGAGCTGTTACTGTCTCTATCCACCGCCCTCTCCACACCTCAGTTCCCAGGGAGACAGGGGTGGAGGAGCACCCGGCTAAGGGTGCACAACTGAAGTCGGCTGGTTTCAGTAAGAACGGTGTAGTATGGGATATGTGCCCCTTTCTCCCTTGGTACTTGTCCATTCTGTCTCCTTGATGCGGGAGGTATAGAGTTTCCAACTCTAGAGAGAAGTTTGAAATTTTGCATCCCAGCCTTGGGTGGAGGGCCCCACACTTCTTTCGTTCCCCTCCTGACAACATGAAAGGAGCCTTTGTGGGCTTGATGGGAGAAGTGAGCTGAACTCACTTTTCCATGACTCAGCCCTGCTGGGGCTGGGCACAGCTAGGGAGGTGCAAGAAACAACCCTCCTGGAGAGCCAGTTTGAACCTTGTGGATGAGCTGCCTTCCAACTTTCCTGGTTTGCAATTCAAGACAGTGAAAAGAGGTTGGCCTTCTGATTAGCAGTAGGCTGTCTAGGGATGGGGGAGATATTTCTAGGTGGGTAAGAGCACTGGCTGTGTGTGCAGGATAGCTTTAATGTCGACTTGACACAAGCTGGAGTCATCGGAGGGAAGGAGAATTTAATGGGGAAATCGTCGCCTTCATATCAAGTTGTAGGCAAACCTCCAGGGCATTTTCTTAATTAGTGATTCATGTGGGTGGTGTCATCCCTGGCCTGGCGGGCTTGGATGCTATAAGAAAGCAGGCTGAGTAAACCATAGAGAGCAAGTCAGTAAGTAGTACCACTCCATGGCCTCTGCATCAGCTCCTGCCTCTAGGGTCCTGTCCTAACTTCCCTCCATGGCAGAGTACGACGTAGAAGTGTAATCGAAATAGACCCTTTCTTCCCCGAGTCGCTCTCAGTTATATTTCATCATAGCAAAAGAAAGCTGACTCAGGACACTGTGCAAGCAGTATCAATGTAAAAAAATAGATGTGTTCATGCGCTCCTGTGATCCCAGGTCCAGGGGTGGAAGTGGGCAGGGCCAGCTGATGGGTGGATCCTTGCTTGGCAGCGAGCCAGTCAGCCTAGCTGGCAAGCAGCAGACTCCAGGCCCAATGAGGGACCCCCATCTCAAGGGAGCGAGGCAGAGAGGACCAGGAGACATCCCAAGTCCTTCTCAGGCCACGGGGTGTATACACACCATCATTCATACTCCCATTCACATACATGTGTGAGCTTGCATACTCAGACCCAGTAGACAATCTAATGAGTTAGTTTTACATGGTCCTGAGGCAGCTAGTGGCTTATGAACCACGGAGCCTGTTCTGTTTCCCACCCAGCTATGAAGGCTGAGTTTTTCTTTTACAAAGCTTTCTCCCTGTCACCACTGCAACTGGGACTCCAAGTATCCTCTAAGATAGATAGGCAGGCCTGGAGCCTTGCTTAGTGTTGGGATAACTCCATGCTCCTGGCAGGCAGCGACCTGCAGTGCTCCCTTCCCTCTGAAGGGACTGACATCTGGGAAGTTGAATCCTAGAAGCCAGTACTGGCACCCACTGCTTAGTCACTCTGCCCCTTCACCCATCTCCAGCTCCTTTATTTTATTTTATTCTTTGCAGTTTTGGGAATGAAAACCAGGGTGTGGCTGGTTCAAGGGCTCTATCACTGAGCCCCCAGCCTAGCTCAGCTCTTTAGCTCTGGAACAGAGTTTGAAAATGTTCAGTACACACAGACATTCACACACACACACACACACACACACACACACACACACACACACACACACTCACCAGATACACAGAGCTACCCCTAAACTCTGAACAGAACAAGCCAGAGGAGTTGAATGAATGGGGTCTGGAAAAAGATCTGTTCTAGTGGACAACCCAAGTTTACCTTGAGCTGGATGTCGTAGTGCAAACCAGTAATTCAGAAGCCGGAGGCAGGAGGATCATGAGTTTGGGGTCTGCCCCAGCTCAATAGTGAGTTCCACACTGAAAAGTCTGAGAATCTACCTAAAGGTTTGCAGTCTAGAGGGTCTTCCAATTGGAGAATGCCTGGGGCACATGAGCCAAACAAGGTAATCAGTCTGGGCAGCTTGCCAGGCCAAAGAAAACAGAGGGAGAGGCAGACTTCGGATGGGTGGAGACCCCTGTGGGGAGGGCGTGTGTGGCTCCTTCAGGATACAGAAAAGTAGTCTGCAAAGTCCCCAGACTATTTTAACCCCCTATAAAACACCTCCTCTTCTAATACAGAACATCTGTCGACAGCACCTTCTTTTCTTTGTCCAGGCCTGGCTGCTAGGGCTGGAGACATGAGAAGCAGGTAGACAGGCTCCTTTGAACCTACTCCGTACCCCTAACCTGCAGGGCCCTGAGCACTCAGGTGGGTATTTTTCATGCAACTACACTCCCACTCTATCCCGGACCTAGGCTAAGACTTTCACTGTGTTGCTCAGATCCCAGGCTTCTGCCAGCTCTGGGTAAGCTGACACAGGGGCGGGCAGGATTCTGGATGCCAGGGTCAGGAGCACATGGCCAGCGGCAAGGCTGGAGATGTGGCAGAAACAGGGAGATGGTGGAAGGGTGGCTGCACCCTGTCACCTCACAGTTGTTCATAACTCTAGTTCCAGGGGATCCTATGCCCTCTTCTGGCCTCCTTGGCTATCTGGCTAGAGATCAACAGAGCTCAGCAGTAAAGTGCTTGTGTAACATGGGAGGCTTCCATCCCTACCTGTATTCCTGTACTCCAGTGGTTGGCAGAAAAAGGATCATAAGTTCAGGACCAGCCTGAGCTACAAAGTGAAACCTTGTCTAAAAGGAGAACCAACTTCTGCAAGCTGTCCTCTGGCCTCCATGGGCGTTCGCTGAGGTGCACGTGAAAATATGTAGTAAAAATTTTAAAATGATAAAAGAACTCTTAAAAAAGACCCAACTAGTGCAAACGTTTTAAAAGCGTCGCTTGTGCCCCTAATGCCAATCTAATTTCTCAAAGTTCATATCTCACTTACTCCTGATGGACGAGGATGCAAAGGCCCACAGTAGTTTCCCCATGGCCCCAGATCTGTGAGTGGCACCATAGGGTTCGACCTCTGGGATCTGCTTTGGATGCTGGGCCTGAGCTTCTTGCTTCCTGACAATTGGCCTATCTGGAGACTTCCTACGAACACTAAGAGTGTTCTCGGGCCACAGGCAAAGCTTTGTTCCTGTCTTCTGTGGAGCACACAGGCTCCTGGCTTTGTGCACCCACCCTGGCGCTTGGCCATTTGTTTCTTTTGCTGTGTCTGGCCTGCTGCCTGCCAGTGGGTGCGGAGATTAGAGGTGCTGCAGTCAGCTGTGACTCCATTCATTGCAACTCCGTCATTGAAAAGACTCTGGCCGTTCTGTTTCTGAGTAGATCGTTCTAATACGCACACACGCGCGCACGCACCAAAGCTTAACCCAAACCAAAATAATACCCAACACAAAGAATAGACAAATGTGAGTATGTGTGTGTGTATTAATTGTTTTAAATTTTATATGCATGTGTATGTGTGTGCATGCTTGTGAACATGTGTGCTGTGGCATGCACATGAAGGCCAGAGAGCAACTTGTATGAGAAGATTCTCTTCACCTTGCAGGTTCTGAGGATTAAACTTGGATCATCAGGCTTGTCAGCAAGCTCCTTTATCCTCTGAGCCATCTTGCTGGCTACAAGTGCATGTATTTGTAGTTTGAAGTTTTAGGTCTCAGGCTAGGGATAGATGTAGCTCTGTTGTAAAGTGCTTGTCTAACACGAGGCTCTGGTTTCCTACCTGTATTCCTGTACTCCACAGGTTGGGAGAACGAGGATCCTACGTTCAAGACCAGTCTGAGCTGCAAGGGAAACCTTGACTAAAAGTAAATGAGTCAGTAAAATTTTATGAAACTAAGTTAAAAAAATTCTGTCTCCAACTTGGTAACTAACTTTACCATTTCCTGAGAATTTTCCAACTACAGGCTCCATTGCTTTGTATAGTTGCCATGGCAGTCTACTGCTGAGATGTGTGTGTGTGTGTATGTGTGTGTCTGAGTGTGTGTGTGTGAGAGAGAGTGTGTGTGTGAGTGTGTGAGTGTGTGTGAGTGTGTGTGAGTGTGTGTGTGAGTGTGTGTATGTGTGTGTGAGTATGTGTGTGAGTGTGTATATGTGTGAGTGTGTGTGTGTGTGAGAGTGTGTTTGTGAGTGTGTGTTTGTGAGTGTGTGTGAGTGTGTGTATGTGTGAGTGTGTGTGTGTGTGTGTATGTGTGTGTGTGTGTGTGTAAGACACTGGCTTGTCCCCATTTAGCAGAATGATGTGGATGGAAACACGGGTGTAAAGAGCAGGTTTCCTGGAGGCAGAGACCATGGAACCTGTATCAATGCCTGGACTTGTGAAACTGTATTGTCATAAAAAAATTGATCAAGAGCACATGCATAACACTGACAATGGACACCATTATAAACATAATTGAATGCTAGGGATATGGCTCAGTTGGTAGAGTGCTTACCTAGCATGCACAGATTGATACTTAGCACTACACAAACCAGGCACAGTGGTACTGAGGATGTAGAGGCAGGCGGATCAGAAGTTCAAGGACATCCTTGGATATATAACAAATTTGAGGCCAGCCTGGGATACATGACATCTTCTTCCTTTCTAGAAACCTGGGTATTTATAAACTTTTATATCTGAAATTTACTTCTTTGGGAATAGAAGTTATTTTAGCCAGCTTTGCACGGCTTATCCTGAAGTAGCTGAAGCAACTAGCTTATAATGAGAGAAGGTTTATTTTGCCTCACAGTTTTGGAGTGGTCACTCTGGAGAGGGTAGAACATTGCGTCAGGAGAACATAACTAACCAGAGAGCTACTTGCATGAACCAAGAAGCACTGAAGACAGACAGGAGAGCTCTAGGTCCCACAGTTTGAGGGCATGCTCCCAAGTGAACTAGGAGCCTCCCTCTAGCCTCTACCGTTTGAAAGCCCTTCACCTCCCAATAGCACCTCCATGGGGATCCAACCACAGACACACCAGCCTGTGGGGACATTCAGCAATTCATGGCAGAAGCCCATTTCCCCACATCTATAGTGACGAAGCACTTAAGGTAACAAGATACAAAAATCAATCTCTGTGGGACCCCATGTTTGTAAAGAAAAAGAAAAATACTGTTTGTTTAGTTGCTTCTTACTTGGGATTTATTGTGTTTGAGGCAGTATATGAAACACTTTATATTTTGATTTAATTTCACTTAGTATTTTGAATCGTTCCCTCGAGGTAGGGTCTGTAACCCATCTTGCATCAGTGGGAAGGAGGTTGAAGAACTCAGCTAAGCTCATGGACACAAGGAGTGACAACAAATATGGAGGTTTTGACTGAGGTTTGATTCTTCTATGAGAACACACATGCACGCACATGACCACACATGCATGCACATGACCACACATGGATGCACATGACCACACATGGATGCACATGACCACACATGCATGCACATGACCACACATGCATGCACATGACCACACATGCATGCACATGACCACACATGCATGCACATGACCACACATGCCTGCACATGACCACACATGCATGCACATGACCACACATGCATGCACATACCTGCAGACAGAAAATAAGAGAGAGAGAACAGGACTTGAAAGCCTGTTAACACTGCCTGTTTCTTGTTGTGTTTAGACTTACTTATGTTTTTTTATGCGTATAAATGCTTTGCCTGCATGTATGTATGTGCACCAGGTGTTCTTGGAGGTCAGCAGCGGGCATCAGATCTCCTGCACCTGGAGTTGCAGATGGTTGTGAGCCACCAAGTGAGTACTAGGAATTGAACTCAAGTTATCTGCGAGAACAAGTGTTCTTAACTCCTGAGCCATCTCTCCCCCTTCTCCCCTGCGCCCTTCTTACGTGTGTGTGTGTGTGTGTGTGTGTGTGTGTGTGTGTGCACGCAACTTATTGGGCAGCTGAAGATGACCTTGAACTTCCATTCCTCCTGCTTCCACCTCCCGAGCGTTGGAATTATGAGTGTGTGTCACTACACCCAGTATGTGCTGCTGGGTTTGAGGCACACTAGGCAGGCACTCTGTCAGACGAGCTCCACGCAGACCACTGCATGCAGTCCCTATTTGAATACCTTCTTATGTAGAAATCAACAATGCTGTACACTGAGCTATTGGAAAGCATGCACCTAGTGATTGATTTTTTTCTTAGTTTTAGTGATTTTCTTTTTATTTTTCAAAAAACATAGGCTTTCAAAAAGAACCAGAAGTCCTGGTGCGAGGTTGCAGAGGCCCTAACCACGAAGCCTCTACAAAGTTCAGAAAACAAGTCCGAGGAGGAGCCAGGCCTTTGCTCCTCAGAACTGTGTAATCCATTCTATAATGCTGTGCTTAGCAAGAAAGTTCTGTGCTTAAGTCTCATAAAACCCCATCACGTGGAGCCAGCCCCGAGCCCAGAACAGAATCTGCTAACGATCACTGCTTGGCAGGAACCCACAGGAAACCACCAGACGTGTCGCAGGCCCTGTGCCCGTCTCCTGCCTAAGTTCTTTCCAATAAAGCCTCTTTTCATGAGATTATAAAAACACTGCTCAGATACAGCAGGGTCTCTGCTTCTTCCGAAGTGAATGCTGATGTCTGTGGGGCTGGAAGGAGCCGAGGCCTGCCTTTGAGACAGAGAGAAAGATAACAGGTTTGGACGGGATGGACGGCTACCTGTCTACCCTCACTCCTTTCTCACTAAGGATGTTCCTGAGGCTGATTTGCTTGAGTGGCAGCTAAGTGAGACAGACAGAGGGTGAATATCTAGCAGCTGCCCTACCTGGCAAGTCTTTCTAGAAGTGGGTGCTGCCTCAATAAACCGCAAATGACTTCAGAAAAAGGAGGGAAGTGGAACCCAGATGTCCTTCAGTAGATGAATGGATACAAAAATTGTGGTACATTTACACAATGGAGTGCTACTCAGCTACCAGAAACAATGACTTAACGAAATTCTTAAGAAAATGGATGCATCTAGAGAATATCATCTTGAGTGAGATAACCCAGTCACAAAAGAACAGACATAATGTGCAGTCACTGATAATGGGATACTAACCACGGAAAGCTCTGAACACCCCAGAAACAACCCACAGACTGTGTGAAGATAAAGAAAAAAAGAAAAAAAAAGAATATATTTTAATTAAAATAGAACTGTATCACACCCCCCTTTCCTTCCTACAGCCCCTCCCAGTTTCTCTCCTATCCCCTCAAATTAATAACCTCTTTTTCTATATTATTGTTACATATATACATATGTGTATGTATATGTACCCACAAATACTTAATTACAACCTTATAAAAAATGTGTTTGTATACTTTTATGCAAAAATGCTTAAAAATCTGTACATTTATCTTCGTTTTTTAAAATAAAGTTAAAAAAAAAAAGAGCGCTGTCTGCTCTTCCAGATGTCCTGAGTTCACTTCCCAGCAACCATATGGTGGCTCTTAGCCATCTATAATGAGGTCTGGTGCTCTACTGGTCTGCAGGGATATATGCAGGAAGAATGGTATATACATGATAAATATATAAATCTTTTTTGAATAAAGAAAGATGAGTTTTGATTATCTTGTCGGGTTGTTGTTAGGAACATGGGCATCTCACGTGACACTTGGTGGGTGTTTCCTGTTTCCTCAGTTCCCTCTCTGCCCCTGCCATATTTCCCCCTAGACAGTCACGTGCTGCTTAATCTCCCCTGCTCACTGTCCAAAGTTCCAGAAAATCTGTAAAAACAGAAGCTGGAATTTAAAGTACCCTTCACCTTTATATTCATTCTATTTTTTTTAATTTTATGTGTCGGTGTCATGAATGGGTACATGCAGGTACCCCAGGAGGCCAGCGGAGGGAAGCATATTCTTTGAAGCTGGAGTTACTGGAGTTCTTTGGAGCTCTCTGATGTGGGTGCTAGGAATTAAACTCTGGTCCTCTGGGGGAACAGCAAGAACTTTAGCTGCTGATCTAGCCATCGTATTTCTTTCTTTGTTTCTTTGTTTCCCCCTTCTCTTCTTCCTCCCTCTTTCTCCTCCTCCCCCTCCTCCTCTTCATCGGGTAGCAGAGGATGGTCTCCATTCACTATGTAGGGGAGGACGGTTTAGAACTCTCAGTCTTCCTGCCTACATCTCCCCGGTGCTGGGATAGCAAGTCTCCTCCACTGTTCTCAGTTTGTGCTGGGCTAGGAACAAAGCCCAGGCATCGTGAATGACAGGCAGGGTGGAAAAGGAGAGGGGAAAATTTGAGGGATGCAAGAAGAAGAGAGAAGCCCAGGTGTCTACAGTTATGGCTGGGGCCTCTTATTGTAGTGGAACAGGGGCCAGGAGCCCTGCCCCTGCCTTTAGAGGTTCTTTGGTTCTGAGGTGGGACACAGTGTCAGACGAAGGCCAAAGACTGATGATCTCTCTTACTATTTTGTGACTAAAAGTTGCTGGTTTCTTAATAGTCTGTGGCAAAATGCCACCGGTTTCTGGCAATTAACTCCTGCTGTTAGCAGTAGGGGAGTAAATAAAGAAGTTTTAGTTGCCTGGGCTTTTTCTCTGGCTCAAGGGCCCCTCACTGGGCATGTGAAAGGCTTGGAGCTCATTAACTCTTCATGAAACCCAGAGAGAAAAGAAGAGAAGAGAAAGAAGGAATGAAAGAAGGAAAAAAGAAAAAATTCATGCATGCAAAATAAACACTCACTCTGGATGAAGCAGTAAAAGAGGTTCCAACACCTTAATTTTCTGTTGTCAATATATATATATATATATATATATATATATATATATATATATATATATATATATATATATACTTTCTAAAAAATTACCTCATACAACTATCAAGTATAATCATTACAGCAGGATAATTGATTGCATGATTTTCTAAATACTTTTACGTTCCAATAAGTTCATAGTAAGTTTAAGGCAATAATTCATGTCATAAATCGATAAGACTTAAGTAATAACAGCAGAATTGTTTATATGCCTTTCCATTAAGACTAGTATCTGACTAAACATTCATTATCTGTCTTTATCTGTTACTAGCCCCATGAGTTCATTATAAGTTTAAAGCAATAATTTTTATGTCACAAGTTAGCATGGCTTTGTCAAGAGACAAATCATCTGCCTTGCATCTTATTATTCTGAAGTCTTATATAGACAAACTAGTCAATATTTTATTTTCTGTCCTTGAACCTACAATAAATTGTCCATTCCCAGTTTATGACCTTTAGTCACCAGATAGTGACCTCTTTCCTAGCCTAGAAGGAATGTTTATCTTGATCATATATTTGTTCCAAGGCTGCTTTTTTTTTCCTAGTGCAATCAGTTTGTGAGACACTAAGGTTTATAGAGCTCTATTCGCAGCTTTTATTTTACAGAGGACTTGAAATTACTTGTATAAATTTGGGAATTCTCTAGAATTATCAGGAATTATGAAATCATCCATTTGTCTACATGAAAGTACATCTTCATGTTGATCTGAAGAAAATCTGCCCAGGAATCACTAGGCTCTGTACTAATGACAGGAAAGGCATATCATTAGCAAGGAGCAACCCTGGGATGGAGTCTCTAACGAGCCTGCATTTCTAGAGCTCACCCATGGCAGGCAATGTAAAACAGAGGACTATCTCTTGGATAAAAGAGACAGTCCTTGGTTCTAAATTGTTTATTGATTGTTCATTGTGGGAAATGGGTGCATGCCACCTTCTTAAGGTGGACCAGAGATTAAATACCTTTTGCAGGAAAGACCATCTGGAAAGGAGAGCTTATTAGCTAAACCCGCAGGGCCTCTAGACACCTAATTAACACGGAGGACTCTGTTTTGCGTGACCACAAGTCAGGTTTCCCATGTGGGAAGTGTAGCACATGTTCCGGGGCAGGAATCTGGTGGGGAGCAAGCAGGGAGCCACCTACCGTCCAGGTGGGTACATACGGGGTGCCGAGGACCTTACAGAGTTTCCTGGCATGGTCTGCTATTCCACAGTCATGTGCACATACCCACATGCATATTTATTATATATGTACTACTTTTACAATTAAAATGATGAAAGTAGAGCTGGGCACGCCTTTAATCCATGCACTTGGGTGATAGAAGCAGGCAGATCTCTGAGTTCCAGGCCAATCTGATCTACAATGAGTTCCAGGGCAGCCAGAGCTAAATAGTGATGTCTTGTCTTGAAAAAAAATCAAAACCAATCAACCAACCAACTAACCAACCAACCAACCAACCAACCAACCAACCAACCAAACAAACAAATATAAAAAGAAAGAAAAAAGTAAATCTTAGACTGGAGAGATGGCCCGGCCTTTAAGTGCTTGCTGCTCTTCTAGAGGATCCATTTCTAGATGCTCCATTTCGTAGCATCTGCTTTAAGGGACTCACAAGTGTCTGTAACTCCAGTTCTAGGGGACAGGAAGCTCTCTTCTGACTTCTCTTGGTACCTACATTCATGACACATACATGTAAAGAAAAGCTAACAGATCTTTAAAATATTAATTAGGAACCAGGCAGTGGTGGTGCACACGTTTAACTCCAGCACTCGGGAGACCAGCAGGCAGATTTCTGTGAGTTTGAAGCCAAGCTGGTCTACAGGATGAGTTTCAAGACAGTGGGCTGTTATACAGAGAAATCTTGTCTTGAGAAACACAAACACATGAACAATAATAAAACACGATAATGTGCTCGGACTGGAAAGATGGCTCAGTGGTTAAGAGTACTGGTTCTTCTTGCAGAGAATCTGGGTTCAGTTCTCGGCACCTACACTGTGGTTCACAACCATCTGTAACTCCAGTTGCAGGGGATATGTTGCCCTCTTCTGGTCTCCAGAGACTCCTACATGCACATGGCACACATACACACTCAGGCACAAACATGCCACATGCATTTGTGAAATTAAAAATATTTATTGAAAAATTTTCCCTCCTCCCCTAAATTGCTTTTGGCTAGTGTTGTATATCACAGTATCAGCAAAGAAAGTTGGACACTGGCGCAGACATTTTGCTACTGAACCACACTTCCTCCTGTTCCTTTCTCTTTTTTTCTTTTGACACAGTGTCCTTTCCGTCCAGGCTGGCCTCAGATTTCCCAGATAGTCAAGGATGACCTCGAAATTCTCATCCTCTTCCACTTCTGAGTGCTGAGACCAGAGGTATGCACTACCATGTCCACGGTTATGAAGTGCTATGGAACAAACCCTGGGCTTTTGGGTACGCCAGCAAGCATTCTACCACCAGCCACATGCTCAGCTCCTATCACCCAGATCAGACAATTCTCTGTGCCCTGTTTTCCTGGCCTATAAATCAGGCATAATGCTCATTATGCATTTACCAGGGTTTAGCTCAGTGCTAGAAAAATGTTGTGTGGTTGTGAAATAAAGGGCCATATTCATTTTGGAGGACATTCCTATGAGTCTGAAACCCCATCAAGTTTCCATTTGAAGCAAAACTGCTGCTTCACCGCCTACTGCCTCCTTTCCTCCCAGTGAAGCTCACAGCCAGGAAAACCTTGAGCTCCCTTTCCCCCCAGTCAACACAGTTCAAGGCTATAATAAACTGGGTGTGCAATTTGGTCTTTGCTCCCTCCTGCCTGGTCTTCTCCCCCAGGGGGACGAGCCTAGTCTCAGGATGAAGATAGAAATATGTTGGTGCAAGGATCAAGTCACTGGTTTGTTTTCTTGAGGGCTCTCTCCGCCCCGAATTCTCAGAATTCTTGGCTCTTGATAGTGACCCCAAGAGATCTGCTCCCAAGCCTGGGGTAGTTGGGAAGATTTACACTGTAGCACACAGGGCCTGGCCTGGTCCACAGAATGGGTTGCAGTGGGGATTGGGGTTCAGGCAGATGCATCACCATACCCTGGTGAGACCAGGGCATTCTTAAGGGCATGGGCCTCACCACATCCTCTTCAGATACTTTGGGCCAAGCACAACAAGCTATTGGGAAACACTGGCTTCCTCCTTTTCTCTCCTGCCTCTCTCAAGACATTGCAAGATGGAGACTTCCTGCATGGCTGGGGCGATGGAGGCTGGGAGCTGGCTGTTGATGGAGAATGGTCTCTCAGTTCCCAGAGGTGTGTGTGTGTGTGGGGTCTGATAGGTTGTTCCTAGGCTCTTTGCCTATTAAAGAACTGAGAATAAGGGGTACAAAGACTTGCAAAGGGATAGAAATCTATTAGAAATGAAGGGTTAGTATAGATTTGAGAGGATATATCATAAAGATTGACAGCTGGTCACAAGAGGGAGAATACTCAAGTGTCTTAGGCTATGGCCTAGAATCTCTTTCTTATATGGTCTAAAAGAAGGAGAGGCTGACTGTGGGGAGTGGCTTGATGGGTTCTGTATTTGATTGATAGTTTAAGTCATATGCTCATTCTTCCTACAGAACTCATCCTTTCCCGTAGTGCATCTGACTGTAATTATCTGCATGCTCAGTTATGCATAGGCTTAACATTGTAAATAGGATGTTATCTCTGAAAGTTCACTTGAAGGACACAATTTGCCCTTTTGCATGGGCACCTGACATTCGTTCATACTGATGCCCCCTTTGTTCTTCATATAGGAAACACTGGGGAGACATATGACTAGAAACCGTCTAAATTAGACTGTCACTGAGAGTGGAGGAATCTGTAGTACTGTTAAGAGATCAAGCATGTGTGGCCTGACATACCTAAGAGGTTCAGGGGTTCTCATGTTGCCAGGCACATTGTTTGGAGAGGGGTGTGAATGTTGATTGGGTAGGTGAAGGGAGGGGGAGGGAGAGGAAGAGGGAGAGGGAAAAGGAGAAGAAGTTGAAGAGGGAGAGGGAGAGGGAGAGGGAGAGGGAGAGGGAGAGGGAGAGGGAGAGGGAGAGAGAGAGGGAGAGAGTACATAATCCTTTCCACTAGAGTCCCAGGCTGCTGAACCAGTCTCCATACTTGCCTGCTTTACAGCATGGGTTTAAACACCCACTGTGGGGCTGCAAGTATCTCAGTGGTAGAGTTGCACCTAACATTACCTAGAATATGCGAAGTCCTGGGTTAAGATGCTATATTTCGGATCACCAGTTTTTGGTTAAAGAAAAGCCCCATGTCCAGGTGTGACCAGATAGCATTTGTATTAGGGTTCTCTAGAGGAACAGAACGGACTGAATGAATATACATCTCAAATGGGATTCATTAGATTGTCTCACACACAGTATAGGCGGGGTAGCCCAACATTGGTTGTCTACAGACTGAGAATCTGGTAGCAGCCCAGGGCGTAGCCTGGATGCTTCAGTTGTCTCAGCCTGGCATCGAAGGCTGGGAGGATCTGTGGAGAGAGTCTGATCTTCAGTCCATGTTGGAATGCCATAGAAGCTGGGTTCTGACATCAGTGAGAATGGCAGCAAGGTTGGCAGCAAAGAAGCCTATGCACTCAGAAGCTCCAAATAAAGCTGAGTGGACAAAAGCAGCCTTGCTTTTTGGAAGTGGCTATTTACTCTGGGGGAGACCATCTGTGGCAGTTTGAATATGCCTGGCTCAGGGGGTAATACTATTTGGAGATGTAGCCTTATTGGAGTAGGTCTGGCCTTGTTGGAGGAAGTGTGTCACTGTAGGTTAGGTTTTAAGACCCTCATACTAGCTCCCCGGAAGTCAGTTTTTTCTATTTGCCATCAGAACAAGATGTAAAACTCTCAGCTCTTCCTATGGCGTGCTTGCCTGGATGCTGTCATGTTTCCTGCCTTGATGATAATGGAGTGAACTTCTGAATCTGTAAGCCAGCACCAATTAAATGTTGTCCTCATAAGAGTTGCCCTGGACTCTTTGCTCGTCCCTGTTCCAGAGACAGTCGTATCGTTTCATGCAGTGCCAGCCTTGTCCCTTAGACAAGATGGTGAGGGTCGGTGTGAATGGATTTTGCCTGGTTATCAGGGCTGCTTCTGCTCAACATCTGGCAAAGTGGAGATTGTCACCATCAACAACCCCTTCACTGACATCAACAACATGGTCTACATGTTCCAGTGTGACTCTCCCCATGGCAAATTCAATGGCACAGTCAAGGCTGGGAATGGGAAGCTTGTCATCAATGGGAAGCCCATCACCATCTTCCAGGAGCGAGATCCCGCTAACATCAAATGGGCTGATGCTGGTGCTGAGTATGTTGTGGAGTCTACTGGCGTCTTCATCACCAAGGAGAAGGTCGGGGCCCACTTGAAGGGTGGGGCCAAAAGGGTCATCATCTCCGCCCCTTCGGCTGATGCCCCCATGTTTGTGGTGGGTGTGAACCATGACAACTTCCTCAAGATTGTCAGCAATGCATCCGGCACCACCAACTGCCTAGCCCCCTGGCTAAGGTCATCCATGACAACTTTGGCATTGTGGAAGGGCTCCTGACCACAGTTCATGCCATCACTACCACCCAGAAGACTGTGGATGCCCCCTCTGGAAAGCTGTGGTGTGATGGCCAGGGGGCAGCCCAGAACATCATGCCTGTATTCACTGGTGCTGCCAAGGCTGTGGGCAAGGTCATCCCAGAGCTGAATGGGAAGCTTACTGGCATGACCTTCTGTGTTCCTACCCCCAATGTATCTGTTGTGGATCTGACATCCTTCCTGGAGAAGCCTGCCAAGTATGATGACATCAAGAAGGTGGTGAAACAGGCAGCCGAGGGCCCACTAAAGGGCATCCTGGGCTACACTGAGGACCAGGTTGTCTCCTGCGACTTCAACAGCAACTCCCACTCTTCCACCTTTGATGCTGGAGCTGGCATTGCTCTCAATGACAACTTTGTGAAGCTCATTTCCTGGTGTGACAATGAATACAGCTACAGTAACAGGGTGGTGGACTTCATGGCCTACATGGCCTCTAAGGAGTAAGAAACCCTGGACCACCCACCCCAGCAAGGACACTGAAAGCAAGGGAGAGGCCCTCAGTTGCTGAGGAATCCCATCCCAACTCAGCCCCCAACACTGAGCATCTCCCTCATAATTTTCCTCCTAGACCCCAAATAATAATAGGAGGGGCCTAGGGAGCCCTTCCTACTGTCTTAAATACCATCAATAAAGTTCTGCTGCACCCCCACCCCCCAGAAAGAGTTGTTTTGGAACAAAACATGCATGAGAGGAAATACAGGGACAAATAGAGGAGCAGGGATTTAAAAAAAGATCATTCAGAGACTGCCTCATCTGGGGATCTACCCCATATGCAGCCACCAAACCCAGTCACTATTGCTGATGCCAGAAAGTGTTTACTGGCAGGAAACTGATATGGATGCCTCCACAGAGGCTCTGCCAGAGTCATACAGATACAGCTGAGGATGCTTGCAACTAACCATCGGATTGAACACAGGGACCTCAATGAAAGAGCTAGAAAAAGGATGGAAATAGCTGAAAGGATCTGCAACCCCATGGGAAGAACAACATTACCAACCAACCAAACCATCCAGAATTCCCAGGGACTAAAACACCAACCAATGAGCACACATGGAGAGACCCATGGCTCCAGTTGCACATTTAGCAGAGGATGGCATTGTCTGGCATCATTGGGAGGAGAGGCCTTTGGTCCAGTGAAGGCATGTTTTTCCAGTGTAGGGAAATGTCAAGGCACTGAGGTGGAGAGGGTGGTGGGGAGAGGGAGCACCTTCATGGAAACAAGTAAAGGGGGAGGGGGGAATGGGGTTGGGGGGGAAGGGGATAACATTTAAATGTAAATACAGAGAATATCGAATTAAAAAAAGCCAAAAAAAAAAAAAAAAAAAAAAACCAACAAAAAAACCAAAAACCAAAAACCAAAAACAAAACAAAACAAAACAAAACAAACGAGTTTTCTTGGTCATAGTGTCTGTCTGTTCACAGCAGTAACACCCCAACTAGGACACTGTCCCTCTTTCATTTAATTCTTCCGGGAAACTTGGGAAATCCCTCACCTCTCATGGATCCACCCAGAGGCATGGCTCTTAGCTGATTCCAGATGCCATAGGAGAATAAAGATACATTTTGCTCTGGTGTGGGAGGCAAACAATATCCAAAAGATGAGCTTCTGTCTGTCTTTCTGTTCATATGCACAGTTGGAGAGACACAGTAGCTTTTTGCCTTCTGGGCCAAGGCCCGTTTTAGGTTCTGAAAATAGCGCCAAGTGGTTTTCGATCTGGGTTTTGGATTTTGGTGTTAGCATCAGCAAAGTAAATATTACCACTACATACCTCTAGAGGGCACTGTCGTCCTTACGCAAATTCATGCAGGGCCGGTGCTTCTCAAAGTTGGTCCTCTAAATGTTTATTGCATCGCTATGGCAACTGTGTGAAAGTATCACACAGCATCATAGATTTGGGGCGCGGGGGGGGTATCACTGGCAGTGATTTTTAGAAAAGTGATCTAGTTTTATTTTCATTTCTGTATGCTCACCTCCACTGGCTGTTTTACCAACACGCTTAGCAAACAGGAAAAGTCTTCAGCAAACCCACGGTTTAAGCTGTAATAAACCGGCGAGCACCCAGACTTCCAGCCATCAGGATGTTGCCAGGTGTACCAAGTTGCACCTTTAACAACTGCAGTCTGGAGACAGCAAATTTGAGGTCAGACAGCTCCACGAGGCGAGTTCCGGGTTAGTTAGACCCTGCCAACCAAAACCAAAACAAATGAAACAAAACCAACCCCCGCACCCCGACTTGCAGGTATCCAACAGCCTGTACATGCTTTCTTTGGTGTCTACTGGAGATGTTAGCATGATACTGCCTTGCCCACCTCCTGTGTCCCCTCTCACAGTCTCTTCAAGTGTGAAGTCTACACCCAGCTAAATATAGTCTTGGTGAAGCCACAGGAGTCGAGGTCTTGGGAGATATAGAGGTAGGTGTTCAAACTCTAAAGCGCCGAGCTCCCCTCAATCCTTTTGTCCCCCAGAGCCCTCTGTTGGAAGGGTGAAGGATAAAAGCTGGTTAAGATTTGTGAACTCAGAAGGCAAATGGCTCTGCTGTTTCTATTTATTTATTTATATATATTTTTAAAATTTTATTTTATTTATTTCAAGTACACTGCTGCTATCTTCAGACACACCGGAAGGAGCCCATCACAGAAGGTCTGTGAGAACCGAACTCAGGACCTCTGGAAGAGCAGCCAGTTGGCTCTGCTGTTTCTGGTTCTGCAGAAAAGAGAACACCTGTGCCCCTCCATCCAACTATGAAAACCAAAAAAGTCTGGCCCCAAGAAAATTGAATTACCCTAGGAATCTCAATGCTGGGAGAAAGAAAAGGCAGAAGACTGGCTCCAACCAGAGAGAGCTTGTCTCTCAGGAAGATAGTTCACAGAGGTCTGGGAAGCTGTTTGACCACTTTGCTGGAGAGACATGTTTACATGATGTCCAGATGGGCAGCACACCTTGACCTAAGGTCTGCTTAGTTATGCAGAGTTACCCTCTACCTTAATCTTTGTATCAGGACCCCAAAGATGAACTGGAGGCAAGTCACTAGACCACTTTGTTTTTGCTTGCAGTTGTGAGATGTGTGTAGTAGTGAGTGCACAGAATTTTATCTTTGAAATGGTACAACAATTGTTGCTGTTACCACCAAAACCACCACCACCACCACCAACATCATCAGTATCGTTATTACTTTCCCAACCTATCAGCTCAAGACAATGCAGAAACACAAGCAGCAGGCTCTGTATTTGTTATGTGTTTAGAAACACTTCATTTTTTTCTCTCTCTCATTTGGCTTCCCACCCCCTCACCCAGTTGGTGAGTATACTATATAAATGGAAAAAATAATGAAAGATTTAATTTTAAATTATTTGCAAGTGTATATGTGTGTGTGTGTGTGTGTGTGTGTGTGTGTGTGTGTCACATGAGTGCAGAACTTGTGGAGGCCAGGAGAGGGTTCTGGATCCCCTGGAGCTGGAGTTCCAGGCAGTTGTGAGATGCCCAGTATAAGTGTTGGGAATCAAACTCAGATGCTTTGCATGAACAGTAAACTCTATTAACTGCTGAGCCATCCAGACGCAGACTGAATATTGTGGGATATCATCATGGCTTGGATGATGTATGTTGGATGATGAAGAGTGTGCTTACAAAGGAGGCTTGTCTCTGTATCTCTGTCCATCACGGTGCCAAGTGGATTCTTCAGATGCTGCTGTTCATGGTTTTCAGGAATTTGTCTCTAAGTGCCTATGGTGATAGGGTTAGTGCCCATAGGTGACAGACGTGAGGTAAGCAACTTGCAGAGTTGGTGAGCTATGTTGGTGCTAAAAAAGAGGGAGACAGCTTGCGTGGCTTTCCAAAGAACAGTCTAAGCTGCATACCTGGAGGACAAAACAGAAGTCTGTGAGGAATAAACTAGAATGCCGTCACAGTGTACCACATGGTAATGGCACTTTGTAAACTTGGGTTAGTTTTCCTGGACTCAAATCCCTGCCCCTTTCAGCTGTGCAAGCTCTGATAGAGTTACTTCAACCTGTTCTTGACTGTTTTCATCTGGAAGATAAGAATAGTCACAGTGACATTTTTAGACGTTTGTGTGAAGTCGTGCGAGACAATGAATTAAGGGTAAGGGACAATGTATGGCATAGAATAGATCCTGGCAAAGCATGGGCATAAAAGTGTCTGTTTCATGTACTTGGCTTTGGAAATGTGGTTGTGGAGCAAACAGCCTGTTGTATTGGGATATGATTTGTCCCAGTCCACGCTTGTGTTGGATCCTGGATGTTGGAAGTGTTGGAAGCTGATGACAAGGGGGCAGAGATGTCATAGATAGACTAATGGGTTTCTCATGTGAATGAATCCTGCTCCTGAGGGACTACGGTGGTTACCATGACAGTAGGTAATTATAAAGGAAGGCCCTCTTCTCATGCTTCTTCCGTTCACGTGGACTTCTTTTGCTGATTTCCAAAATGATTTTAAGTGGCACAAGACTCCTGTTGGATGTGGCTACCTGAATTTGGGTTTCTAAACTTCTGAAATGTGACAAGATAAACCCCACTCTGCTATTCAGTCTAAGGTGTTATGTCATAGCAAGGGACAACAGATTAAGGCACTGACATATTCTCATGGCCTAAGAAAATTCTTGACATAGAGTAGACACTCAAATATTTGTTGACAGAATAAACCAGGGTGGCAGAGATGCCTCAGTGGTTCCAGAACACCTGAGTTTAGTTCCTAGAACCCAGGTAGGGCAGCTCACAATACTTGTGACTCCAGCTACAGAGCATCTAAAGTTCTCCTCTAGCCTCCATGAAACCTGTACTCACATGCACATTTTCATACACACACACACACACACACACACACACACACACACACACACACACATTCTTTCTTTCTCTCTCTCTCTCTCAGACACACAGATACACACACTCATAAATATCATAAATATATAAAATAAAAATTATTAAACAAAACAAAACAAGGGTCTTTGTTGTGGAGTGATGGTTTGGTGGTTAAGAAAGCATGTGCTCTTTCAGAGGAGCCACATTCTGTTCTCAGCACTCATGTTAGGCAGCTCACAATTGCATGCAATTCCAGCTCCAGAGTATTTAACCCTCTCTTTTGGCTTTCTTTGACATTGCATTCAAGTGCACATAACTACACATAGGCACCCATACACACACGTTAAGAAAAAAAATTATATATATATATATGTATGCATGCACAGACACACAGACACACAGACACAGACACACAAATACACACACACACACACACACACACACACACACACACACCCTATCAGGGAGGGGATGTTGCTCAATTTCTTGCCTGTAGGGAATGAAAAAAGCTTTGAGTAACTTCAGGTCCTCAGCACCTACATAAAAAAGCCAGCTCACTACCATGATCCTATAATCCTGTTTTTCCAGTGATTCGGAGATGTGTGAAAAATGTAAACATTTTGTCATTGTAATCATTGTCATCATCATCATCATCATCACATAAACTCTATTAAGATGGCAAAGAAGCCAGTTGGAAGAAATTCAGACTTCTGCAGGTTCAGCAGTTCTTAAAATCACAATATATTCTCAAGTTTTGTATCTCCTTAGAATTACTTTAGTGTATGAATATGAGGCTGAGTCCTGCTAACTCTAAGTGAGGCTAAGGATACTTATTAATTAAGGATAACAATGCACCCCACCCCATACCTCACTGGGTGCATATGATTGTTTGACTTCTGCAGAAGTAAAACTTTTTGTCTCAAAGTAATCCTTTGGATTGTGTGATCACATGTTTTGAGCTCCCACATCCATCTGTCACAGGTGGGAAGTAGAGACATGTGGATTCCCAGAACCTCTCATTGCCAAGCTCCAAACCAATAAAAGATTCAGTCTCAGACAAAAAGCAGAAGGCACCTCAGGACCAACACCTGAGGCTGTTCTCTAACTTCAACATGTCCCATTCACATGTATCCCTGTACCCTACCCTTGTGTGAATATGCACCTGTACATGCCTCTTCACACACATGAACAACACTTTCAAGAAAGTTCCTTGAAAAGTGGACCAGTATCCTGTGTGTTGAATACTCAAAGATTTCTTGACTTGTGCCCATCCCAACCCCCTCATTGGCATGATGCCCTTCCCAACACAGAGATTTGAGTTAGAAGTCCTTCATCCGTGTGGCTTCTCATCTGCTTCACTGTGCTCAATCTACTACCAGAAGCTGGGCCAGCAGGACACTATTCAATTTGGCACAGGAATGTTAAGAGATGAAGCAATGCCAGATGGCTTCTTCTGCCTGCTGACTGCCGAAATTAAAGGAGTGTGCCATGATACAACCTAGGTTGACTTCAAAGTTGAGAGCCTTTTGTGTTAGCCTCTATTGCTGGAATGACAGAGTGAAACCTCCCACATCCCATCTGAATGAATAAGTTCTATACCTTGTAGTCTCCTTACAATGATGCCTGAGACTACATATGTGATGATCATGGTATAATATGTATTTTTCATGCCAAATAGCCTATGTTGTTTGACGTACTTGTGTCAGTTGCTCCAGTGTTTACTGATTTAATAGTCATTCAGACGTAGGCATGGGTCATAGGTGGACAGCTTAATGGAGTGCCAGGAAGGGAGCAAATCTGTGTAGCCAACACACATTTGAAGTAGAATGTCACCAGCACCCGGAATGCAAGTCTTGTTGTACCTGCTTCCGTCCTCAACAAGAATGGGAACTTTGCTAGGAGTCTAGTTTCACTTCTGTTGCAGTGATAAAGAACACTAAAAAGCTAAGGGGAGATAGGGACTATATATCAGAGTCTCAGGAAAGTTAAGGCAGTGGCTTCAAACAGGTTTCCCCAGGTGATTCTAGGTTGTGTCAAGCTGAAAATTGGAGATAACTCATACACGAGGAGTTCTTTTTGCAAGATATAGAAAAATATGCCTATAGAATTGCGTGTAAAAAAAATATAAAAAGGCTGAAAAATTTAAGGCCTAGGTAAATGTTACCTGTCTAGCCTGCCATTTGGTGCTGTTACTAATATCATAAGGAAACTTTCCTATGTGCTGTTACTAGAAAACTTTCTCACGTCCAAGTTGGTTGCATACACTGTTATGTTCTGTGCTTTAGTGTTTCACAATATAAGTCAGTTGGAACCGCTTTGTAGTTAGCCACAATAAACTTGAACCTGAATCAGCCACCAGGCCACATTTCCTGTACCTGTATGTAAGTTTTTATGGTTTTTGCTTTTATATGCTACCCCTGGGATGGACCCCAACCTAAGGGAGCCACCTGCACTGATACAAGAAGCTATTTAGAATAAAACTTCCATTTTGAGTGCATGTGGAGTAAAGTTGAAGATACCAAGACTTCCCTGAGAACTAACACTTTGCTTGGCAGAAACAGATATTTACATGGGCAACTGACATACTGGTTGGCAAGTTAAGACATGAATATTAGACAAGGCAAGTCCCCTGTTCCAGTTGAACACCCCAACCAACGTGAGTGGGGTAAGTGTGCAACAAAGACATGTTCTTAAGGAAACCCCCATCCCTAAATCCTGATTCATGGAATAACTTGGCCCATATGCTTGTGGATTTCAGGGCATAAAGGATTTGTTGAATTCTGGCTCAAGGTGACAGCCACTTCCCAATTCTGGTCTGCAGTCTTAATCAGTCTTAGGGTGTGGTGTTCAATAAACCACCCCTGTTTGACTGAAATTGGTGTCTGAGTGGTTTGTGCAGTGATTCTCAGACCACAACAGAAATATCTGAAATATCCACTAACAGGTTAGTGGACACGCAACCTTGCATTATCAAGCTTTGGAATTCAATTTATCAAAAGAATGGAATGGCTAACATATCTGAAATAACAGATAAATCTTGAAGGCGTATTTCCCATGACAGGTCTCACAGAAAACATATTTTGTGCTTCCACACAGGCAAAGTTCAGAAATGGGCAAAACTAACCCAGTATGGGAGAAAACTTGGAGCAGTGGTTGCCTATTGCAGGATATTTGATCATACTGTGAACCCCAAGATTGTGTTATTTACTTCAAAAACCTGTTTCTAGTTGTGGTGTGGTTCAGCCTTTAGCACACACCTTTAATTCTTTCTGACACACCCTTTGTACACACCCTTAGTCCCAAACAATTAAGGCAGGGCTAGTTTGTAGAAGGAAGCAGGGATGTTTGAAAGTGATGTCTAATTGGAAGACACACAAAGTAATGAATCAGAGAGAGATAGTCGACAGAATAGGGTATGTCCAACTTTCATGAGAGAGGAAAGGGAGGCTACTTAAGAGAGAGCACTGCAGAGGGAAAAAAGGAGAAGGTGGCAATTTGACCAGGAGAGTTTTAGAGACAGGTTGAAGAGAGAACAAGCTAGACACAGGTAAAGACAGAATGAGCCAGAGAACGAAAAGGAGCCGGAAGACTAGAACATATTGCCAAAGTCAGTATGATGCCTGTTGTGGTCTGACTCCCCTTAGAATAGCTGCAGCCATTTTGTTCTGTGCCTGTCAACTATTTCATATTGTTACTGTAACATACCTGCCAGTCACTGGCACCCAGAAGTGACCTGGCCCCAGGACATGGTAACTACGTACCCTGTTTTGTTCTGTAGGTTATGAATGTTTTGTATTAGGTTTGCTAATCTTAAGAAGTTCCACAAAGCTTTATGTAGAACCCATCAAATCGAAGGTCAACATGAACTGTTATGTCTAAAATATACCTTGAGTCAGAGCTGACCACTGGGCAGCCCTTCCTGAAACTCCTGCAGATAAGCTCACTATAGTTTTTGTGGTTGACACTGAAGAATGCTAATAAACCAAAAAGTTATGGTTATGATTATAATAGCCATGCTCTGTTATTTTAATGTTCTGAAATTCTCTTGTTCACCACCTATCCACCGGCACCCCCTCTCCCCCGAACCTTTCTCAGGACCAATCATTTTTCTTTTCCTGTTTCAAGTTTATTTGTAAAAACAGCACAGGACACTGGTCATCTGCAAATAGTGTGAGGTGGGTGTGTCATGGCAGTCTGTCTGTCTGTACTTTGGCAGGAGCCTTCTCTATGGAGCCTTCCCAGGGGCCTGGGCACCTTTGGGAGCCTGAGCTGGAGCCAAAGCCTGGGTCTTAGCTGGAGCTTTGGCCTCTGCTTTGGTTTGAACTTTGGGCTTTGGTCGTCAGAGCCTATGACCCTTGGCCATGTAGCTTCAAATCCTCTTTCCAAAGCTTGGGGTGAGAGATGAAAGCCAGGTGGCTGAGTTTGTGGCTGGGGCCCTTTGGCATCTTGCGCTTGATAGCCTGAGGCTTCACAAGGGTCCTGACGGCCTCTGCGCGTGCGCTCACTGCCTTTGCATTGTTGGCCTGCATCTTCTTCAGGCCTTTCTTGTTGTGCTTCTTGGCAAAGCACACGTTCCTCGGGGACTTGTAGTCAACCTCCTTAAGAGATTCGTATCTTTGTGACCGGGGTTTCTTGATGCCATT